>NC_064859.1:81932611-82295111 GCF_024139225.1 Suncus etruscus
GGACTATTGCAGCCATATTATATAGCCTATAGAAAAGAAGTAGAAATTCCTGCAACTAGATTACCACAACTGGAGTGATGCCTAGGGATATCACCTGTGAAAGTATGGTGATAGGCCAAAGTGACTAGGGAAAATAAGCATTGTATAATCTGTGCTTCTGGATTATTGTTTTCATTAAATCCTAAAATTTGACTTTGAGCTATTTATAATTTTTAGGTAATAACTATTAATAGTGCAAACAATTATTGTGCTTAGGTAAGCAGAAATATTTTTACCAGGAAAGAGAATGATTGATGCACTGCTAAAGTGACCTGGTATTAGAACATATTGGTCTTTTGATAAATGAGTAAAGTTTCTAACTTTAATAAATAAATTAAGTTTCTGTTTATATACAGTCATTCATTCACATTGAATATTCCTTAATAACTTGAACTTTATTTGAAAGTGGCCTTAAAGACCTTACTTTCTTTTTAAAATCTTATATTATTGGCAGGAAAAGGATTTCCCAAATTCAGGAAAAGGATTCATAACCTAAACTTGAGTTTCTCAAAACTGAAATTATGGGTGATGGTTGGTTTCTTTCTTCTAGAAGCTTGAATGAAGAGACTCTGTGTCTACCTTTCTTCCAAGAAAGGAATCTGTGTGTGAGGATGAAAAGGTTTCTTGGAAAATCTACCCCTGCCCAGTGGGGCCCTACTGTGAAAAACTGTGAGTGCTGCCTGTATGTGTTTGTCTCCTGTCCTGTCTCCTGAACCTCTTGGGAGTGGGCCGAAAGGGCCCAGAAAATTTGCTCTCCCAGAGGCTCATTCAAGGGCTGAAACGCCAAGGAACTGCTTCCAAGTGTGAAAACCAGCTATAAGCAGTACTTCGCAGAAGGCAGGTCCCCTGTTTGTGACTTCAGGCTCGGAAAATCTGTGCCTACCCAGTGGGGCCCAACTGTGAGAAACTGTGAGTTCTGCCTGTGTGTCCTGTCCTGTCCTGTCTCCTGAACCTCTTGGGATTGGGCCGAAAAGGGCCCAGAAAATTTGCTCTCTCAGAGGCTCCAGAAGAGTACAGCTGCTCCGCTACACAACCATGAGCTTTTTTTTTTCTTTTTCATTTTTTCAGGCCACACCCATTTGATGCTCAGGGGTTACTCCTGGCTAAGTGCTCAGAAATTGCCCCTGGCTTGGGGGGAACATATGGGACACCCAAGGATCAAACTGCAGCCCTTCCTTGGCTAGCGCTTGCTAGTCAGTGACCTTACCTCTAGCAATACCTCGCTGGCCCCTCGTGTGATCTTTCTAATAAAAGAACGCCACTGCAACAAGAAAAAAAAATCACACTAAGAACTGTGATGGATTACTGAAGCACAGCATTTCTCCCAGGACTGTATTCTCTGCTGTGTGTTCAGGTCTAAGATTTGATCCTGTGTGAGGCTTCATCCATGAAGGGCTCCCCTTCCTTGGAGGCAAGTCGACCCAGCCAGAAAGGGCAGAGCCAGAGGAGTATGGCTACACACATCATATAGCCAATGAATACCACCAGAACACATAGAAAAACCCACAGTACAAGTGTGACAATAGGGAAACAACACAGGCCAGCATCAGACATAGAGAATAAAGATGACAATTCTGATGACCAGAAAATGGCCAACCAACTAATCAATCTCTCAGATAAGGAGTTTAGACAAGAAATATGGAAGATGCTCAAAGAACTCAAAGAAACCATGGATCAAGTTGAACAAAACACTGATAAAAACCAAGAAAATATGAAGACAGAAATCATAAAACTCCAAACTGGAATAACAGGTCTAATAACAGGTCTGAAAAACTCAGTAAATGAATTGAATGACAAAAGGATAAGCTCTGGGACAGGGTAACAGAAGCTGAGAATAGAATTCGTGCTGTGAAAGATGATATAAATAACAACTCCATACAGCAGGAGAGATTGGAAAAAAATTAAAGCAAATGAACAATAAAAAAATTAGTCAAAGAAAGTGAACAAATGAAAATAGAAGTCTATGATATGCTCAACAGAAACAACTTAAGAATCATTTAAGTACCAGAGACCCAGGAAGAAAATTTCCAGGAAGGATCAATGGTCAAGAACATCATTAAAGACAAATTTCCAGAGCTAAAGAATATATGCAATAAAATCCTGCATGCCCGAAGAGTACCAACCAAAAGAGGACCCAGAAAAAATAACCCAAGACACATCCTAGTCACAACGACAAATCACACAGAGACAGAATTCTGAAAGCAGCAAGATCAAAAAGAGAAATTACATTCAAGGGAACAACCTTGAGATTTACAGCAGACTTGTCACTAGAAACACTCAAGGTCAGAAGGCAGTGGTGGGACATAGTGACAAAACTCAATGAAATAAATGCTTTGCCTAGAATACTGTACCCAGCAAAACTCACTTTCAGGTTTGAGGGAACAATACATGGTTTCACAGACAAACAACAGCTCAGAAACTTCACAGACTCAAAACCATTCTTTTTTTTTTTAACATTTCTTTTTGTGTGTGTGTGTGTGTGTGTGTGTGTGTGTGTGTGTGTGTGTGTGTGTGTGTGTGTGTGTGTGTGTGTTTTTTGGGTCACACCCGGCAGTGCTGAGGGGTTTTTTCTGGCTCTGTGCTCAGAAATCGCTCCTGGCAGGCATGGGGGACCATATGAGACGCCGGGATTCAAACCTATGACCTTCTGCATGAAAGGTAAACTCCTGACCTCCATGCTATCTCTCTGGCCCCCAAAACCATTCTTAAGAGAAAAACTGAAAGACCTAATTTAAGACAAGACTGACCAAAAGACATACCAAATTTCCATATAAAGATGGCACTAACTCCCAGGAAAATTCTTTCTCTCAATGTCAATGGACTAAATGCACAAGTTAAGAGACACAGAGTGGCTAAATGATCAAAAAACTCAATTCAACCTTATGCTGCCTACAAGAAACGCACCTGAGTAGTCAGAACAAACATAGACTCAAAATAAAAGGCTGGGGAAAAATTATGCAAGCAAACAACACCCATAAAAAAGCTGAAGTGGCCATACTAATATCAGATGATGCAAACTATACTCAGAAAAGTTGTAAGGAACAAAGATGGATATTTGTATTAATCAAGGGGTATGTACGGCAGGAAAATCACTCTCCTAAACATATATGCACTAAATGAGGGGCCAGAAAAGTATTTAATACAATTTTTGACAAATCTGAAAAATAATATCAATAACAACACAATAATTGTAGGGGACCTCAACACGGCTTTGTCAACACTGGATAGGTCAACCAGACTGAAACCCAACAAGAATATATTAGACCTGAGAGGAGAAATTGAAGAAAGAGGCCTAGTAGATATATATAGGACACTCCATCCCCAGAAACCTGGATACACAATTTTCTCCAATGTACATGGGACATTCTCCAGGATAGACTAAATGTTGGCACATAAAACATACCTCCATAATATCAAGAGGATAGAAATTTTTCAGGCTATCTTCGCTGACCACAGGCTCTGAAATTATATGTGAATTCCAAAGGGACACAGAAGAAAAATTTTAACACCTGGAAGTTAAACAGCCTCATACTGAATAACCAGTGGGTCCGAGATGAAATCAAAGAGGAATCAAAATGTTCCTGGAAACAAATAATAATAAAGACACAAACTATCAGAACTTATGGGGCACAGCAAAAGCAGTACTGAGAGGAAAATTTTTAGCTTTGCAAGCACACTTCGAGAAGGAAGAAGGGGCCTACCAGAATAGCTTAATGATGCAGCTCATAGAATTAGAGAGTGCTGAACAAAAGGAACCAAAAATAGGGAGACAGAGGAAATAACAAAGCTGAGAGCAGAAATCAACAAAGTGGCAACCCAAAAAACAATCCGAAAGATCAATGAAAGCAGAAGTTGGTTCTTCAATTAATAAACAAGATTGATAGTCCACTGGCAAAACTAACAAAGAAAGAGAGACAGTCTTGATAACTTGTATTAGGAATGAAAAAGGAGAGATCACTACTGGTATGGCAGAGATTCAAAGGGTAATCAGAAACTACTTTGAGAAACTCTATGCCACTAAAAATGAGAACTTGGAAGAATGGATAAATTCTTGGACTCATAATCTTCCACAGTTGAATGAAGAGGATTAGCATATCTAAACAACCCCATTGATGAAAATAAAATGGTAATCAAATGTATGCCCAAAAACAAAAGCCCAGGCCCAGATGGATTCACTAATGAATTCTTTCAAACTTTCCAAGAGGAACTACTTCCAATCCTGGAAAGACTCTTTCATAAAATCTAAAAAGCAGGAACACTTCCAAATAGCTTTTATGAAGCCAACATCACTTTGTTACCTAAACCAGACAGAGATGCTATGAAAAAAGAAAATTAGAGAACAATATCGCTGATGAATGCAAATGCAAAGATCCTCAACAAAATCCTGGCAAATAGGATTCAGTGCCTCATTAAGAATATCACCCACTATGGTCAAGTAGGTTTCATCCCAGGAATGCAAGGATGGTTTAACATCCGTAAATCTATGAACATAATACACAACATCAACAACAAGAAAATAAAAATCACATGATCATATCAATAGATGCAGAGAAAACATTTGATAAGATCCAACCCACTCTTGATTAAAACTCTCAACAAGATGGGAATGAAAGGAACCTATCTCAATATAGTTAAGGCCATCTACCACAAGCCAGTGGCAAATATTATCCTCAATGGAGAAAAACTGAAAGCCTTTCCTCTAAATTCTGGCACAAGACAAGGCTGTCCGCTCTTCAGCACTCCTATTCAACATAGCATTGGAAGTACTTGCTATAGGGATTAGGCAAGGAAAAGATATCAAGGGAATCCAGATAGGAAAGGAAGAAGTCAAGCTCTCATTGTTTCCAGATGACATGATACTCTACTTAAAAAACACTAAAGACTCTACCAAAAAGCTTCTAGAAACAATAGACTCATATAGTAAGGTGGCAGGCTACAAAATTAACACACAAAGATCAATGGCCTTTCTATACACCAATAGTAATAAGGAAGAAATGAACATTAAGAAAACAACCCCATTCACAATAGTGCTACACAAACACAAATATCTTGGAATCAACTTGACTAAAATGTGAAGGACCTATACAAAGAAAACTATAAAACTCTGCTCCAAAAAATAAGAGAGGACACACGGAAATGGAAACACATACCCTTCTCTTGGATTGGCAGGAGTAACATCATCAAAATGGAAATACTCCCCAAAGCGTTGTACAGATTTAATGCGATCCCTCTAAAGATACCCATGACATTCTTTAAAGAAGTGGATCAGTCACTTTTGAAATTCATTTGGAACATTAGACACCCTAGAATAGCTAAAGCAATCATTGGGAAAAAGAATATGGGAGGAATTACTTTCCCCAGCTTAAAACTTTACTACAAAGCAATAGTTATCAAAACAACATGGTATTGGAATAAAGACAGGCCCTCAGATCAGTAGAATAGACTTGAATAGTCAGGGAATGTTCCCCAGACATTCAATCACCTAATTTTTGATAAAGGAGCAAGAAATCCTAAATGGAACAAAGAAAGCCTCTTCAACAAGTGGTGTTGGAACAAATGGCTAGCCACTTGCAAAAATTGAACTTAGACCCCCAGTTAACATCATGTACGAAGTTAAAACCCAAATGGATTAAAGATATCAGACCCAAAACCATAAAATATATAGAGCAACACGTAGGCAAAACACTCCAGGACATTGAGACTACAGGCATATTCAAGGAGGAAACTGTACTCTCCAAGCAAGTGAACGCAGAGATCAACAGATGGGAATATATTAAACTGAGAAGCTTCTGTACCGCAAAGGAAATAGCGCCCAGGATACAAGAGCCACCCACTGAGTGGGAGAAACTATTCACCCAATACCAATCAGATAAGGGTCTAATCTCCAAACTATACAAGGCACTGACAGAACTTTACAAGAAAAAACATCTAATCCCATCAAAAATGGGAAGAAGAAATGGACAGACACTTTGATAAAGAAGAAATACAAATGGCCAAAAGACACATAAAAAATGCTCCACAAGCCTGCAGTTGGACCCAGAAGAGCGCACATGCCAGGAATGCTGTCCCTCTTTTTTCTGGTATGTCAGAGTCTGTAGGCAGACAGCTGGCCATAGGCCTCCTGGACTGAACACTTGGTCCAGGAGACTGAGATCCCCCCATTCCAGACTGGCCTTAATGGCTGGCCCTGGCAACTTGGGCCCTGGGGGCCAGGGGCAGGAGGGAAACTCCTCCTCTACGCATATTGGACCCCCTGTATTATTCGTTACTAATACTAATTTTCAAAGCCCTGTGGGTGCGCGTTACAAATATACTTTTTTTTTTTTGGTTTTTGGGCCACACCCGTTTGACGCTCAGGGGTTACTCCTGGCTATGTGCTCAGAAATTGCCCCTGGCTTGGGGGGACCATATGGGACGCCGGGGGATCGAACCGTGGTCCTTCCTTGGCTAGCGCTTGCAAGGCAGACACCTTACCTCCAGCGCCACCTACCCGGCCCCTACAAATATACTTTTTAAGCATTATCCCAAAACGTTTCTTATCCTAGAATGTTCCTAGGAATCGAATCAGGATGCCCATGATTTGGATAAAACACTCAAATAGACCTTTATTGTTTAGTCTTTTTATGGACGTGACTTTTCATACTGACTCCAAGAACAAACCTTAAACAGTCCATCTATATATTGTATGTAGTCTCTATCATGTATTGCCTCTCCCCCACCCATGTGTCTCTCCTACTATCTCATCTCCTTACCCTGAATCATTATTTTCCCCTCAATTAACCATCTTTACCCTCAGTTCCTAACTGGGTAGACACCAAGGCTGACCTTCTGCCCCAACAGACCACCCATTCAGCTTCTCATTGAAAGATATCCTCTAGGTCCCCATTACATGCCTCGACAAAAAACTACAAGCAACACGCCCACTGACTCATGCTTGGTGGCCCCTCTCGCCCCCATCAAACTATGGACTGTTGTATGATACTGGAATCAGCTTCATTAAAACCCCTAGTTCAAGAACAATATAGGGTTTCGTAATGCCTCAAAACATGTCTCAAGCTCAACTATCACTTGTTGTCTTCAAATATCTTTCTTTTCTTTTTTTTTAACACATGTTTATTTTTCTGTTCTATTTTAATGTATACATATTTTTGCTATCCTTACCATTTTTGGTGCTGCTTGGTACTAAAGCATTGCCTGGGATAAAAGGGCAGATCAAAAACAGACCACAGAGACTGTGAGTATAACCAGTCATCCTTACCTAGAATAGCATCAGCAATCCAATATGAAACTATACGTTTTTGTATGGGCACAGTAAATAAGGGGAATCCATAGACACAGAAATAAGATCTTTTCTTCTAGGGAAAAGACCTCACACTTTTTATAACACAAGGGTGCCTCCCATCCTGACATGTGTCATGTGAATACAACCCAGTCTCCAGGAGATTGGACAGTGTTAGTTCAACCCCAAACCTCAGATCCCAAATGTAGAACTGATACAGCTCTGGGCAACAATTCCAGGAACCAACTCCATTGAGAGAATTATAGCACAGCTCTGGCAGCAACTTGTACCAGTTATGATATGACAATGAGGAAATGGCAACTTAACCCAAGACCAAGTTGTCTTATCACCTCACCTAACACTGGATGGAAATCAGAAGATGTACTGTCCTTTGAACTGCGAAAAATAAGAGCACCATATACAGAAAACTGACTTTGACAGCTGCGACTGGGCAGAACTTTTTTTGGGACCAATAAGAAAAACCCTGCCCTAGACTATACTAAGGTCGGGTGGGAGGAGGGAGATTTGGGACATTGGTGATGGGAATGTTGCACTGGTGATGGGTGATGTTCTTTACATGAATGAAACCCAAACACACATGTATGTAATCAAGGTGTTTAAATAAAAAAAAAAAAGGAAAAAGGATTTCTTATTGCAGAGGCCCAACTTGGACAACAGAGACTGAGCAGAACCCTTAGATCCATAATATACCATACTTCAGCTTGGGGACTGAGTGAAAACAGGGAGCATCTGTTACAGAAGACTGAACACAACAATGGTGGAACAGAACCTTTAGAACCGTAAAGACTAACCTAGACCCTGTCCTAGGAGCTGTGCAAATGCGAAGACCGCTAGCTACAGTGGCCTCATTTTCTCACCCACAACTGAGAGGAAAGTTTCCTGGCACCACATAAAAAACCCTTGGGATGAGGTAATGAGTATCTATGGAGCCAGGGGTTGATTCCATGATGGTATGCTTCAAGGATGGAGAAGCCCTAAATCTCTTAGGCCATGGGAATTCCCACTCTCCCCCAATGCTTGCTGTGTCTATGCAAAAAAAAAAAAAAAAAAAAAGTGGAGGGAACGCCAAACCCTGCCACTCCAGCACCCCTTATTTTTCTTGTTTTGTTCTGATTTGTTAGTCTTTGACTTTATTTTTCTTCTTTCCTCCACTTTTCTCTTCCCTTTTCACTCCTGTGGTTATTATTTGGTGATTTTTTTTCCTTCTTTTTTTTTTTTTTTCCATTAGCTGGGTGCATTTTTTTTTCTTTTTTCTCTTTCTTTTTTTGTAGTTGTGGCCAATTTTTTTCTCTTCTTCCTTTTTTTCTTATCCTTTTTTTCGCAAATGACAACAGAATAGATAATCTAAAACAAGCTGTAAAGTGGAGACTAGTTGCACTAGTATTCTGGGTGGAAAGGGAGGGAGATATGAGATGCATGCTGAAAACGGGGGAAAAGGGAGGACAGCACTGGGGTGGGAGTGCCCCTCACTCGTTATCACTATGTACCATAAATAATTTTGTGAAAAATAAATAAATAAAAGAAAAAAATAAAAAATGCTCCACATCACTAATCATCAGGGAATCAGGGAGATGCAAATCAAAACAACTATGAGGTACGACCTCACACCACAGAGATTGGCACACATCACAAAGAATGAGAACAAACAGTGTTGGTGGGGATGTGGAGAGAAAGGAACTCTTATCCACTGCTTGTGGGAATGCCGTCTACTTCAATCTTTATGGAAAGCGATATGGAGATAACTCCAAAAATTGGAAATCGAGCTCCCATACAATCCAGCTATACCACTCCTAGGAATATACCCTAGAAACACAAAAATACAATACAAAAATCCCTTCCTTACATCTATATTCATTGCAGCACTATTTACCATAGCAAGACTCTGGAAACAACCAAGATGCCCTTCAACAGACGAATGGCTAAAGAAACTGTGGTACATATACACAATGGAATATTATGCAGCTGTCAGGAGAGATGAAGTCATAAAGTTTTCCTATACATGGAATTTATTATGCTGAGTGAAATAAGTCAGAGAGAGAGAGAGAAATGCAGAATGGTCTCACTCATCTATGGGTTTTAAGAAAAATGAAAGACATTCTTGCAATAATAATTTTCAGACACAAAAGAGAAATGATCTGGAAGTTACAGCTCACCTCATGAAGCTCACCACAAAGAGTGATGAGTTTAGTTAGAGAAATAACTACATTTTGCACTATCCTAATAATGAGAATGTATGAGGGAAATAGAAAGCCTGTCTAGAGTACAGGCGGGGGTTGGGTGGGGAGGAGGGAGACTTGGGACATTGGTGATGGGAATGTTGCACTGGTGATGGGTGATGTTCTTTCCATGACTGAAACCCAAACACAATCATGTATGTAATAAAGGTGTTTAAATAATATATATATATATATATATAAAATTAAAAAAAGAAAAGGTTTCTTGACTTTATTTAGTTTTGAAATACGTATTGCTTACATTAAATAAATAATATGCTCTGGCTGCTTCTGTAGTCATATAACTAAAGTAGTTCTTTAGGAAAAACATTATTTTATTGGAGAATATTCAACATGTTTTCAAATGATTCTCACAGAGTTAGTAGAGCTATTCCTGTCTTTCTGGCCCCAATATGTATGTATCTTATGTACATCTAACATAACAGCTTTAATTCAAATTAAATTTATTTCTTGAGGTTTTCTTATTTGAGCTACTTTACTAATCTATGCCTAAACGACTATCAAAAATTTTTACTTAAAACATTTTGATCTACAAAACTTTTCATCGTTAGGTTTTAGGCATTTTTATTTAGGACTAATCCCACCACCACTGTCAACCTCTCTCCACCAAAGGTTCCCAAAGTCCATCGCATGCCACCATGCCCTGTCTTGGCCTGACAGAATAACAAGCCTGCTTTAAATTTTGGTTGTTAAATTTTAAGTCTCATGATTTAATTGTTGTTGACTCTGGATTAGATATTTAGTTCTGTCCTTTCTTAATACCACCAATGCACTTGAGGCCTCTTGGCCCCTGTCCACCATGCTTTCATGTATATTTCTCCTTCACTCAATTTCTTTCCTTCTCACTATACTCTGGAGTCTAGTATTCTCGACAATTTCTATTTAAGTTATTGCATTTTTCATGCAATTATTGTCAATATTACATATAAACTATATCTTCCTGTATTTATCCTTCTTTTGGCTTACTTGATTTAACACAACATCTTTCAGTTCCATCCATGTTGCAGCAAATTGCATGATTGCATCATCCCTTACAGGTATGTAGTAATCCATCTTATGTATACTGCATCTTCATGATCCATTCATCTGTTGTTGGACATTTAGGGTGATTCCAACTCTTAGCTATTGGACTAAGTGCTATAATGAATAGTGATGTATATATATCCTGTTGGATCAGTATTTTTCTGTCCCTCGGATTGATACCCAAAAGCAGGATTTCTGGATCATATGACAATTTAATTCTGAGTTTACTGATAGGTCTTCATATTGTTTTCCCTTGGGGGTTGGACCAGCAGTGGATGGGGAGCTCCTAAAAAGACATTTTTTTTCTCTCCTCCATAGTGACTTTTTGAACTACATTTTTGGATTCGTGGATATATATCACAATTAGAACTGAACAGAATCAGTATTTGCCTTTGAAATTTTACCCTTGGCTCACTGGCATGTTCTTTGGAGTTCAGGTGAAATGTGTCTGCAATAATGGGGACATAAAGCATGGGGATAAATAGCTAAATGAGAAGGCAGACTTTAATAGAGGACACACATTTTTTCAACAATCATCATAATGAAAAGAGAGTAAGTAAAACTCTCAACTTTACCTGCACATGATTGTGAGATAGAAAACATAACTTCAACTCATGTGTTAATTGGGGATCATCTTTAAAAATTTACAGATTGCCTCAAGGTTTATGAGAGAGCTGAGGGTCTCATGGTGTCTGTGGAAAAAAGATACTTGATGAATGTTGTTGGAATTGGTAGAAAAAAATAAATAGCAGTAACAAGTGTGTATAAGATTAAAGAAATTGGAGAGATATTACAGAGGGTAGGATAATTGTTTTGCCTTTGACTGGCCTAGGTTTAATCCTGACAGCCCATAAGGTGCTCTGGACAGAGTCAATAAACATTGAGTAGATCTGAAAGTGACTCATCTACCATAAATTCAAGAAGATCAAGATGTTATCATTTTGGATAATGATAGATGTGAGATAGGAAGGAATGGAATCTAAAAAGAAATAAAGGCATTTATTTCTCTATTTGTTATTCTAAATGCTTTGTATATTAGAAAATTTTATCATATTAGAGGACCACAAAGAAGCCAAATAAAGGTCCCCAGATATAGCCATATATGTTATGTGAGCACAAAACAAAAGTCACTTTCTTCTATGGTATAGAAAGGAAGTTTGATGGGGTCCTTAAAGAAGGCAAGGCTTGGGACCAGAGCGCAGCAGTAGGGTATTTGCCTTGCATGAGGCTGACCTAGGACGAACCGAGATCAGATTTCCCCAGCATCCCATATGGTCCCCCAAGACAGGAGCAATTTCTGAGTGCAGAGCCAGGAGTAACCCCTGAGTATTACAGGGTGTGGCCCAAAAACCAAAGGGGAAAAAAAAAAAAAAAGAAGGCAAGGCTTATCTACTTTCCAGAAGAAACCCTGGAAAGGATTGTGGAGCCGGGTTGACCTATTTTTTTGTTGACTCTTCATATGGCATCTAGGCATTCAATTGATCACCTTGAGCCTTTAGCTCTCTATTAATCAGGAATGTTTATTAATATTTTAACTCTCTATATCAATATTTTAATTATTATTATTAAATTTGGGGGGCTCCTGTTACTAGTAGAACAAATTGATGTAAATAAATCTAAATACAAATTGATATAAGTAAATATAACAAGTAAATTATTTAGATAGATCATGAGATTTTATATTTTAGAGATTTGTTTTTAGGATAAAGGTAAGGTTCAACCTGACATCTAGAACAAATCACATCACGCAATTCTTAAATATGAACAGTGACTCAGCTTTCAGATAACACTCCCTCTATCATGCTAAAATCTTTGCTACCTATTCTGACTCAGTATTTATTTTTTATAATGTTAAAATATGCAAATTTTCAAGAACTAAATGTAGAAAGCCTTTATTGAGGAGATGCATAGAGCCAGGCATTATATGAATTTTATCAAATCCTTATTTGGGAGTCATGGAAACAGGAAACATGAAAGCGTTGCAGATAAACTACTATAATTGATATTCTACACTTCTGGGTTATTTGAACAGCATTCACAGCAGCCAGAGACCTTGGGCCAGACATACAGTTTATATTTTCTGGATTTCATGATATGAAAGCATCTGGATAGTGATGTAATACAAAATTATTTCTCATTAAAATTGTATGTTAAAGATTATTTTCACTATTTTACTCTAAGTGACCCTATTAAAGAAATATTTCTGCCTTAAATTCTTATGTATGATATTCAATGGAGATTCCACAATTGGCTTAAATGTTTGTATATCTCAGGTGCACAGATTACCATATTGTACTACACTATTTATCCTCTCTCATATTTAGGTCCTGACACAGGCTTGGATCAGTTCAGCAGACTATACTGGGAAAAGTTTCTCCACAAGAATCTACAATGTTTCTTGAAATTTCAATCCACTGAGTTATTCCTGCCCGAATTCTGAAATGTGCTTAAGGATATGTTGGCACCTACCCTTATGGCACTGTTAGAGTTATTTCCCAGTGATCTGTTTATTATCCTTGTGAGCAGTGGAAACAGGAGTGTGGATGTCAAATAATTCATGCACACTAGTATTATTTCAAAATATTATCATGCGTATTAGATATTTTAGAAAATGCAATAAAATAATATGATGGAAATGAGTATATATTGTAAATTTATTGCCCTTAGAAAAGGCAATGAACATTTTCTGGATGTTATTTCTATTTGCTTGTGATTTATGTGCCTGGAATTGAGCTAGGTTCTGGTTACAAAAATCTTATCTAATCATATGATAGTTTTTCATAATGCTCTTCCTTTTTATACTTCATTGAAGATGATAGCTTTCTGACAATCTTTCTTGGATGCTGAATTAAATCACATTTAGACATATGTCTTTCTCAGAGTTGTCTGGTTATGCTTTTTCTTTTTGCATTGTAGCATTTCTCCTGTTCTTTCTTCCCTTAATCAGTGGCTCACTATTTGTCAACAATTTTGATAAAAAAAAAATTGTCCTTTTCTCTTTTCTACCCCTATGAATACATCTGAATATTTCTTTCACATTTCCAAATTTTCCAGTCCTCAGGTTCTTCAGCATCTATTTACTATGCAAAATTCATGGCTCTGATAGATTTTCTTTCTTCCAATTTTCATTGCATTGCCCTTTGACTTATTGGCTAATGAGGGCCAGGAAATCATTCTCAGTCACCATTGTTAGCAGAGAAACTCTTTCTAGTCTACATACGGTCTCTCCTTTAGGAGTCAGAAATGTAAAGTTATGAAAGGACCTGCCCCTTTACCAATTGTACTATGAGATTTGATTGCATGAATGTAGAGAAAATGCCCGGGAAAGCTTTCTTAGAATCATGTCCCAAGGTACATATAGACACCTGCTCTGCCCTATAATTTATTCAAACACCAAATAGTTTTTAAAAAATGGAATGCCCTATAACTTATTCGAACACGAAATAGTTTTTGAAAAATTGAATATGTAATGAGAGAGTTCAAATGTCTTTCCTTTAACTGATCTTATTTACATCAAGGTCAGGTAGATTTTTCTTTATTAAAGCTGATGGGAATTTCTCTCCTTTTCAACATTGCATTGTCGGTTTAATCTAAAAATTTCTGGTGTTATTTTAATCGATCATTTTCTTTTTTGTTCTTCTTTGTATTGATTAGAAGTTGGGAGAAAAATTCTTATGCCACTAGAGGTGATGGTTGGTCTGATATCCTGCCATCATGAGAATTACTTTATTGAGTACCTTTGCCACTATATCATCCTTTGAATCTTCTCTTATAAATGGATTGTTATCTTTATATTAACAATGAAATAACCCAGGGCTGAGGGTTAATAAAGGACAAAAAGCCAAAGACAAAAACTTGTAATGCCCAAAGTTTAGATTCAAACTTTGAATTCTCATGCAAAAGACTCTGTAATTTTTCATTCTCTTGCCATATTTAACATCAATCATCACGTTAAGTTATTTTAGGTCACTTCATAATTAGGACTTAGTTTTTGAAGAAATATCAATGACCCCTAGCAGTGTTATAATGCAATTGAGGAATAATTAGTCTGATACTTTAGTACAATTTCTCTTTTCTCATTTCCTTGCACTCTTCCATATTTATTTCCTTAATTTATTTTACTTAAAGTTCTCATACCACTACTAATCCACAGACAAATATTTTATGATTACCACACACATAACATTTCTGTTGTGGAATTAATTGGAAATGAGTTGGTTCAAGGTACTAATGTAAAAATGGTTTCTTGGTCATCTGAAAATAGAGTGTAGTCTTAATTAAAAACCACAGCAATTAATTTATATTTTTATTTACTGTTGGGAATAAACAGCCAGATCTTCTCCAAGAGAATGCAGCACAGTTGCAAAGGTTAATCTATTTGCCAATCTATAGCATCATCAAGGGAATATGTTTTACCTTCAGGAAGTTCTTGATAGTTCACTTTGTGTCTATTGTTTTTTTTTTGGGGGGGGTACACAGGACTGTACTTAATTCTAGTTCTGAGTTCAGAGATTACTCCTATTGAACTTGGGGATGCTATGGGGGTGTCTGGGATCGAACCTGGATATGCTGCATGCAAGGTCAGCTCCTTATTCTATGTACTGTCTCTCTGGCCAATGTACAGTCTCTCTCTTGCATCTCAAGGCATAAGTGGAAGACTAGATTAGCGATGGTCTGTACAAGTACTTTGAGAATTATGAATTTATACTGATTCCAGGTCTTCTTGCCAATCTGAGAAGTGTCTTTGGTAAAGTCTTCAATTTTACATCTTAAATATTAAAATATTATTTAAAAGTTCAATAATATCATGCCTTTAAGTAGTAATTTATTTATTTATTTATTTAAGTAGTATTAATAGAAATAAGGTATAAAAAATGCCTATTTGGGACTAGGATCTGAAAATTAAATGTGAAATCCAAAGATAAAATCTAGCTCTACATTTTTGTATGTTATGCCTGATCCTCACAAAGTTTTTGACTATAAATAATTTTACTTTCCCTGCAAAGGCTCTGAAGATGTTTTCATATACTCAATATTTGTACATTTGCCACAAACTCAGTTCTTCAATGTGCCATTTTTAGTTTTGAATAAGTGGGGATATACCTGTTAGCTTTATCTTATATTGTCTATGAATAAATACTTATAATTATGTATTTGTTTACAAAATATTTTAAATAGCTATAACTTGGACAATTATAAATAATAAACATGAATCTATACATTCATATACATATATTTATACATATTCAGATTAGTGTCTATATATTTCAGGTAACTAGCCAAACAAAAGTAAGTAGTGCATATAAAATTTCCTTAACATTTTAGAGAAATCTCCATATTGTTTTCCATAGATTGCATCAAGCTAGATTCCTACTAACAATATATGTTTCCTTTCATTTCTTCTTTGTCACTTGTCTTTTTTGATAAGAACCATTCTCACTGAGTGTGAGATGCTATTATATTGTTTTGATTTACATTTTAATAATAAAAAGAGTGACAACTTTTGATGTGCCTATTGATATGTTAAAAGATTAAATTTGTCATTTGCTATAATACAGATAGATGCAAGGTAGTCTGTTTAATGAGATAACCTAGAAGTGAAATAGGAACATTTTATCATTTATTTTTTTGTGAAATATATTTATTTATATACATATTTAAAAACTGTGATGTATAAGAAATGGGTTAAATAAATGCAGAAAATATATGTTTGAATTATTTTTTGAAAAATTGGCCCAGAATCCAACACTATTTGATGAGTACATAATATTGGGTTGAACAGACTTGGATTTGACAGTCTATTAATTCATACTGACAACTCACCGGTTGCCTTAGTGAACTTGACATCTATCTATCCCTTAAGGAAATCAGATTGTCAGACTTAATATCTGAAATGTATATATGTTTTGTCAGAAATCTGAAGCGACTGCCCTCAAATATGTGTTAGAAAAAAAAAGACACATTCCATCTTAGTGGTCACTGAAAAACAAGAAGTGCATTAGGTAGTTTCTCAAAAAGAAGATCCAGGCATCGGTAATGAAGCCTTTGATAGACAGATTCAGCCTGTGACACATAAAAGCTACCAAGGATCTAGAAAAAATTTTTTACATAGCGTATCATTGAGATTTTATTCACTAACATGAAAGTCAGTTATTTAAGTATATATCTCAGTTCTTAGTGTATTCACAACTCGTCTTTCCACCACTATCTCATTATAGAATATTTAATCATCCCTAAAAGAAGTAGCTGTTAATACAATTTATTTTTTATTTCCATCTTTACAAAAAAAAAAACAAAACAGCACTTATTTTTTAAAACCTGAGAGACAGTTCAAGGCTAAAGTATTTGCCTTATGTATTGCCAGCCCTGGTTTTGTGACTAGCACGACAAGGTTCCTGTAAGCCCTCTCACACTCCCAAGGAAAATTAGTTGGGACATGAGATATGACTCAGCCCCTGCCCCTAAATATTTTTTAGTTACATTAATATTATATTTAATTGGGAATAAATTCAGAAGTTAAGGTATAATATGCATTTCTTGAGTTTTAACACATGAGAACCCATAAGAAAAGATAAAATTGATTTTCCTGAAAAACATTCAAATGCATGTTACCATTATATGCAACCTATGTGTAGGAACTTAGCATTAAGGCTCTCTGTCATAAGCGTGCTCCTGTCCCTTTAAGGATAAAGACATCAGTTATGAGATGCCCCCTGGAGGGCTGTTGGGATTGGTGTACTTAAGGCCCAAGCAGAAGTGCTAGATTCCCCCCTTGCCTGATTCTGCCATACTTGCAGCTGCTGGAGTTCCTGAGAAATTGTCTACCTGATTTCCTGCTCCTGCTGCTTTTTGCTCCTTCTGCTACTATTTCTCTGGCTGACATCTTGCGTTCTCTAACCTTGGCCTTCTCTCTGTCGTTCTGTCTCTGTCTCTCGCTCCTTTCCTTCTTTCCATTTTTTTTTAAATTTTGGTTATTTGCACCCCAATAATTGTCAACAAATCCCTTGAAATAAAAGTGACATCATTGTTTGCCTTAGGGGATTAAAGTACGCCCAAAATTTGGCAGAGGAAACTTTCACAGTAGCAAAACTTAGCCCTTTGTAAAAGACAGAGTGGCTATGGAAACTCAGCCATTTTCACATTGAAAGATATGCATAGATTCCTCCAACACTATCCTACTATCCCCGGAGTTCTTCAGCACAGAGAATTTCCTGGCATAGAGTGGATCTGAAGAGAATATAAATTGAGTGAGGCCTGTTTAGTTTATCCTAAAACATTACTTAATCCTGACACTACTGCTAAAGAGACTGAACAGATGGAAATTGGGAACACACTTCCCTAAGTGTCTAAATTTTTTTTCTAATAACCATTCTAAAGTAAAAGAAAAAATTTTTGACTTATGCCAAAATTCATGTTCTCCATTCGGTCTTTGTTTGATTTGGTTTGGTTTGGTTCTGTTTTAGGGTCACACCCAGCAATGTTCAGGCATTCCTAGTGGATGATACCTGGTGAAATTGTACCAGATATCACTTCTGGTAGATATTCAGGAAACCATATAAGCTATGGTGAATCAAACCCATGTCAGTCATGTGCAAGGCAATTTCCCTACCAGAGTGCATTACCACTCTAACTCTCCATTTTGAGTCTTAAACTCACTTTGTGTACAGAGGCTAAAGAGAGATGTTAAAGCATATGCCTTGCATGCAGCTGATCCCTGGCACCACATGGTTCTCTACACACTGCCTGGATAACCCAGGTAATCCTCAGGCAGTGTCCCACCAACACTATATTTTAGACCTTTGGAGTCACCCACCTGACCAATTTGTCAAGAATGATCTAGAGCTGCCCTGTGAAATAAATGAAATAAAAGCACTGGCGCAGAAATTTCATATCAGTATTCCATTTTCTTTAGACATATTAAAATGCATAAAATAATTTATGCAGTGACAACATATAATTTGGGGGGTTTCTATAAAATAAGGGCAGTTTTAGGTCACAGATAAATTAATAATATAATTTAGGCCAAGGACATAGCCATTCTCATAATGCTAAGATAATAATCAATATTTGTCTGGAATAAGTAGTTTATATGTGTTCTCCAATATCTATACTTTACTCAACACATCATTGGCTTATTAGCAATATAATAAAAGGTGGGAGGGTGGAGAGGAAGGAATCTGAGGATAGAGATGATGGAAAATATGCGCTGGTGAAGTGTGGTGTACATGCTAAGACTGGAACTCAACCATGAACAATTTTGTAACGACAGTGCTTAAATTAAGTGATTATATTTAAAAGAAATGAAATTGACATACATTGAAATGAAACCATCTATACCCAAGAAATTAGGATAAAAATATCTATTCTAAATTTTCTATCTAATCATTACCAGCTAATTACAGGACAAAGTGAAAATGAGAAAATTTGATTTTTTTTAGACAAGATTTTCTCCCAGATTTTGATGCTGAAAGAATCAATCCAGTCCAGAAAGATCTATTGACAGACAGTAGAAGTCCAGCCTATGAATTAGGTTTTCAACTACAAGAATTAAATCCCTAGGCTGGGGAATGTTGACCAGAACACAGTTCTATAAAATAAACTAACAGTTTCTCTTTCTCACTTTTTCTCTCTCTCCTTCTCTCTCTCCCCGCTTCCTCATGTATGTAAGCATAAACATACATAATACACACACATACCAGACTCACCCATCATACATGGTGGATAGTGAATCTTTAATAAGTTATTGATTACCAGTTACCAGCTTTGTTTTCAAAAGTCACAGACAGAGCAGATAATACAGACTGGATGTTATATATTAGATTGTGAGGATGGAATATATTATTTTAATATACCTTTCAAGGGTGCTCAGAAGGCCCAAGCATCTCCTAGAGATTCTTGATCAACCTGGCTATGGTACAGTACAAGAAGATCTGAAAGATGTGATGCTTCTAAGTCCAGTGGTATTAAATATTTCCCAGGTCACCACAGAAGGCTGTACCCACGGCTGTGGACCAAATGGTGGTGGGAAAACAGGAGGCAAAAGCAGAGGAGACATGTGCCATAACCTCTGTAACTTCTTTTTGGTTCCTGATAAGTTATTTTGGTTAAAATGGTATGTGTGTGGGGCTGGTACTGTTTGGGCATTTGCCCATATCCATCCTGGGTTCTATCCCGGGCACCCCATCTGGTTCCTTGAGTCCATAAGAGCGATTCCTAAACACAGAGCCAGAATTAAGCCTGGAGCACAGCCTGGAGGGACACTAGGGGGAAAAAAGACTGAGAGAAAATGTTAAGTGTTTTAGGAAAAAAATTTATGGGATGGGTCAGAGGAGGCTTGTGGAAAGCCTTATATCCTAAAGCAAAAAAGAACTCATTTCAGTTAAAAGCAAGCAACAATAGCCTAAATTCGAAACAATTGTGAGGGATTTTTTTTCCCTTATGAATAACCTACTCTGACTGCATTGCCCTCTTTTTCTTTCACCGATTTTCAAGAAACTCAGATTTGTATGTTGAATTTAGAAGCAAGCAGGAAGATTTCATCAGAAAGACAAGAGAACATGTTACTAGAGAGGACAATACTGAGAAACTAGTTGTTTCAGTGCTATTTCTTTCACTCCCTGAAGGACTATAAAGATAGATCCCTGCCTTGGAAGAAATGTACAATGGAATGTGTATCTCACTTGAGATATCTGTGAATGATTTAAGTTACTTTCCAAATCTTAAAATGTCAGGCCCACATTCTCCTTGGTAACAAACATTTATCTGCAGAAACAGAAATGAAATGTCAGGAGCAGCAGTCTTCAGCTATTTCTATTTCGTGGATGAGTACCTTTCTATTTTATCATCTAACAGAAGAGGGGCCACCTTGTCTCTTCATTTGATCACTTTTTAAAAGAAAAAAGAAAAAATTTTTCTGTAATCGTATTTAAGCATCCATGGCACAATCTAAGCCATCTTGCCTTTCCTAGTCTCCAATATAGCCCACATACTAAGCAGTAAGTGAAACAAGTACAAGCATTGGAGTAACCTGAAAACAATGAAGGTGAAATAAAATAAAGGAACATTCTGATCATCACAGGCACCTTTTATAATGGACTCCTGTCTTCATATACCAGTGGGCTGAGTCTGAATATTTGAAAAGCCTAAAGGCCCCACAGGAGTGTTTTATGAAATCTGGACCTTAGGGAAGAGTGAACTAAATGAGCTGTGTGAGAATACTGAAGCCAACTTTTGTTTATTTTTTCCCCAAGTAAGTCCATAGATCAGCTGGGAACACATTCCCAAAGAAGTATGCTAAAGAAACAAGTTTATTCTTTTATTTTCCCTGAGTGTGTTGTCCAGATGTGTTTGTCAGTCAGCAATAAGGCATTTTTTTCCTTTTTAATATTATCATTTAAAAATTTGTGCAGCTAAAACAATTGTTTAACTTGGGGTTTTCCAAAAGACTTTGGCCATCATATTTATGAGCTTTTGCTATTCTTAAGGGATTAAGTAGACTTTTTTATTGTTTGGGGCCCACACCCCAGAGTGCTCAGGCATTACTACTAGCTCTGTGGTCATGGATCCCCCTTGGAGGGGCTTGTGGGGGACTATGTGGGGTGACAAGGATCAAAACCAGCTTAAATGCATGCAGTAAAATCACCTTACCTGCTGTACTATCTCTACAGATCTGACATTCTTAGTTAAGATTTTATTTAAATCATAATATTAAATTATAATATTTCCTAGCAACTACAAAGCTCACTACTTCAATATCCGTCTTTATTTTATTTTTTAATTTTGAGCCATAACAGGTGACTCTCACGGGTTACTGGCTATGCAACCTGAAATTCTTCCTACCTTGGAGAACCATATAGGACACTGGGGAATCCAACTTTGGTTCGTCCCAGGTCAGCCGCTTGCAAGGCAAACACCCTATCGTTGCACCATTGCTCTGGCCCCTCAATACCCTTTTTTATGTTTTCTATCTAGTTATTTTATCACTTTTTAAAGTCTACGATATTATACTCAATAATCATTTATATTACTGCATATTTTTATTATCTGCTTTCTTCTGCTTCCATTTTCATATATTTTCTTGAAGCACTTATAGTTGCAGGCGAATTTCCATTCATGTATCATTTAGCACAGAACTTCTGGTAAAGATGTTTCTGTTTACCTTGTTGTTGTTTTAAGTCTTTATTTCACTTCTTGAGAGCTTGTTTGTAGGTTCTAGCAGGAGAGTGAGCTACTTGTATATCATTCCCATTTTTTTTTTTTTTTGGTTTTTTGGGCCACACCTGTTTGATGCTCAGGGCTTACTCCTGGCTAAGTGCTCAGAAATTGCCCCTGGCTTGGGGGGACTATATGGGACACCAGGGGATTGAACCGTGGTCCTTCCTTGGCTAGCACTTGCAAGGCAGTTACCTTACCTCTAGCGCCACCTCGCCGGCCCCACCATTCCCATTTTCTTTGAGCAAATGTAGAGTTTGAGAGGGACACATATGGTACAGTGAGAAGGAAGAGGACATCCACCTAGCCAGCCAGATCAGCCCAATCAACCCTGGC
Organism: Suncus etruscus; assembly: GCF_024139225.1. Lineage (NCBI taxonomy): Eukaryota > Metazoa > Chordata > Mammalia > Eulipotyphla > Soricidae > Suncus > Suncus etruscus. The sequence goes on from NC_064859.1 coordinate 81,954,755, forward strand.
CATCAGTGGGTTACTGTGTGCAGCCAAATCACCCTCACTGTATTTATTCATTATTTCACTTTCTGAAAGTCATAACATTTTAGGTGGGAATTTTGAAAATGCATTAATTTACATCCTGTGTTTTTTTTATTACTGCAATGGCAATTGTAGTCATAAACTTTAATGTTGTTCCATTGAAGGTAGTATATTTGTCCCAGCTCTGATTGCTCTTAAGCATTTTTGTCTGCTACTTTTCAAAATTTTTTACAACATATAAACTCACAATTTAATTTATATATTTTCCCAGCCCTTCATAGCTCTTCATTTACCTATGTCTTGTTTCCTTTTGTCAATATTGGAAAAAATTTGGTTAATATCTTTCCCAAAATGTGCTATTTCTTTTTTTTAGTCTTTGGCTCCAATTTTACAGATCTAGGTAATTTTACTATGTCAATTCTTTGGTGTTTTTCTAAATTTTTATTCTGTAGACTCAGTTTAAACTTTATGAATTATCTTTTAATTTATTTTATGACATTTTATTTCCTACCAGATAGTAAAGAAAGTTTCTATAGAAATCAATGTGTATGCAATAAACACACATCTACATACATACACATATACATATGTGTATATATGTTAGCTCAAGCTTGTAGCATATTCCTGTGATATACAAATACCTGAGTTAGATCCTTGACACCAACCCATCCCCTCAACATTGTTAGACCTTTGAAAACTATTTTGAAGTAATTCATAGTTAACTAGAGAATATAGCTTGTAGACCAATTTGGCTTGTAAGCAGCCTACAAGAGTTTTGTCGTTGGCAATTCATAGGGTCCCTGGAGCCTTCCAGAAGTAATTTCTGAGTAACCCCTGAGCATTGCCAGGAGTGGCTTCCCCACTCCTCCCAAAAATGATTAAGTAGTTTAACTACCACAAAATTAAGAATATTTTTCAAAAAAGTTCTCCCAAGGAGAAACAACAGTCACATTTGAGGAAGCTAATTAATAATAGAAAAACTACAGTAATAAAATGAATTGTAAATATATCTTACTTATCAGGTACAATGGATGGACCTTTGCTTTGCATGAGACTAATGAGTTTGATGTTGGCATCTCTATGGTCCCCTGAGCACTGCCAGAAGTGATACTTATATGCAGAATCAGGAGTAAACCCTGAGTACCCCAGAGTGTAGCCCCAATACCAAGAAGAAAAAATATTTTGATTATTAACTGTATGCAGAGTTTTAAAATAAGAAGCACAGTAACTCTGCATAATGTGGAAAGAAATACTAATCAGAGTGGGCAGGATGTTGCTGACTTGTATATCCAACCCCCTCCAACCCTGGAAGAGGAAAAAAAGAAAAAGAAAGATATAAAGAAAGAAAACAAAAGAGAAAGAAAGAGAGAAAGGTAGAAAGAGAAAGAGAAAAAGTAAAAGAAAGCAAAAGAGAAAGAAATAGAGAAAGGGAGAAAGAGAGAAAGAAAGATTATTCTAGTTCGAGAAATATAAATTCAAATAATAAAAATTACTATTTTTTATTAATTACAATGATTAAAAATTAAAGTTTGAAAGACAAATTAACCATTAAAATGGTTGTTGAGAAATGAACACCTCATGTAAACAGCTCAAAGGAACAAAACCAGTGCAAATCATTTGGTAAGCAAACATCCATGGAACAGAAATTCTAGAATTATACACATATTATATATTAGAGCATACATACCTACTGTATAATAGCTCATGAAAATGTGCTCTAGAAAATTTCTTTCAGAATGTCCTTAATGCCTTGTTTTGTTATAATATAGCAATTCAGTAAAGCACTAGAACTGAATATAATATAACTTATCTTAATAACTGTTTAAAGAATTAAGTTTGACTATGCGTGGTTAATAGTAAAACAAGACAAAAAATTCTATTTTTTAATTAAGAATGAATTTAATTTCTCTTGGTAGAAAAATCAGGTGTGGATTGATGTTCCTTGATGTTTAAAACCCTAATTTTTCAGATTTATAGCTCTGCCTGTGATTGCCATATAAATTATAAATTTCACCCATTTCTTCAAGATGAATATTCCATATTTATTAGAAAAAATAGAAAAAGATGAGTTTGAAATAGCACTTCTTGTGCACCACAATGCAAATAACTTAGCAGTAATGTAGAAAAATTCCGAAGGAGTCTAATAAATATATTTTTCATTTTAAGTATCCATATGTCCAATAAATATGCACTTTTCTAATGTAAGATAGAAAGGGCAATTGGATATTAGGGCAGCATATAGTTCTCTTTGATATTGTATATGTCAATAACATCGTACTGGGACACATATTTATTAAATATTAAGTTAAAGATAAGGCAGTCATCACCTTGGTGATGGTTTGTGCATATGAAGCTTTTATAGATCTTCAAGGATATCTGAGCTGAGGTCATTTTCTCCTTCAAAGTTTTTGAGCAATGGAAGAATTTTCAATTTTAGATAGATATCACTAGAAGTAATAGAATAAATGGGATAGATGATTTTTAAGGCTAAAGATTTGCAGAAGGACTATAGTGATGGATTTGCTAAAGGTAACTTAAGGCTAAAGATTTGCAGAAGATTACAGTTTGGGCACTGAATGGATATATCTACAAATAGTCTCAGTACATGATAATATTGGTTGAGGACTCAGTGGGTGTCAGAAATGGCAAAATGCAATAGAGAGGGATATTTTATATGGAAGAAGCCCCCTACTACCATATAATATAGCAAATACACCTTCGATGCATTTCAATAAAAGTCAGTTTGAAATATTAGTGTTACCAAAATGTGTAATAAAGTTCTATCAAAGACAGAATAGACTCAACAAAACTAATAACACCAGCGCCTGAGGGAACATTCTAAAATAACTTGTTTAAACTTGTAGCATCTTAGCTATTATGATTAACTATTCATGTTTTACAATATAAAAATGTCTCCCAAAACTTTTCCAAGGTACATTTTCAACTACTATTTCCCCCATAAATTTGATGTATCCTGCGCAAACATTTAAATAAAGAAATCTATAAAGTAGAAATCATAAAATTTTATAATCCCTCTCCAAAATAGACTATGAATTTATAGATTTTTGACAATAGGTATTTTCATGTGAGCATTTAAGTTAAAAGTTAACTTTTAACTTAATTAGAAAAGTTAATTTCTAATTGATCATTTGAAATAAAGGTTTATGCTTATAATTTTTTTTAATTTGGAATGCTTCACAAATTTGCATGTCATCCTTGTGCAGGGACTATGCAAATCTCTCTATCATTCCAATTTTAGTATATGTGCTGCCAAAGTAAGCACTATGCTTATAATTTTCATGGACTGACTTAAATTACAGTGTAGAAAACAAGTAACAGGTATATAATTAAGCATATTTTTCTTTCTTTGCAATAATTTATAAACTCAGATTCACATAGGTATATGGATAGAAAGACAAAATATTCTTGTATTGTCCCATTTATTGAGAAGTGAAGGATTTTTTGTCTTCTTTTTTATTTGAATCACTGTGAGGTATGCAGTAATAAAGCTGTTGATGGTTGAGTTTCAGTCATATAATGTTCCAACACCCATCCCTTCACACTTCCCATCACCAATGTTGCAAGTCTATCTCCTACCTACCCTTAACACCCACAGTCTGCCTTTATGGCAAACACTTTTGAGAAGTGAAAATCTGAAGTAGGTCAATAATATAATATTTTCCTGCTTTTTAGATGGAAATTTTTTAACCTTTGTGTCCTTTAGTTGAGACATCAAAACTGTTGTGATAGAGCTGCTAACTTTATTTTCCAATATATGATGCCACTTTTATTCATTATCAGAAGAAAATATTTACCAAAAGGCAATTTTAGTAAGGTTTCATTGAAACACTTTCTATTAACATTCTAATTAGAATTATATAGAAATAAACTTCAAATGTTAGTTTGAGCTTTTATCAAATAAATTGCTTTCAGATTTTAATATTTAGGTATTAAAATAGAAAAGTACTGTAATCTATTTTTTGACAGTCCAAACCTGGAAACAAATCAAGTGTGCAACAACAGAGGAATGGAATAAAGAAACTATGCTATGTACTCACACAGAATACAAATAAGCTATGAAAAAAAATAAAATTGTGCAATTGGCTGCAACTTGGATAGAATTGTAGAGTTTCATATTAATTGTAGTAGTCAGAAATTGAAAAAAAAATGTCAGATAATTTTGCTTAAATGAGGAAAATAAGGAAACAAAGAGAGGAAGTAAACAATTCCCAGTGGGAAGGCATCCTGAAACTTGATCAATAGAAAACTGAGAGCTGAGGAGGCTGGAATACTGGGCAGGTGTCATGGAATCATGATTCAAAGACAGTGACACTGGGAGGAGGAACTATTGGAGCAGCACCATAGATATAAAATAACTTCAATAGGATTGTAATAATATTATGCATATATAAAATTAAGCAAATAGACTCAATAAACCTTGATACAAGTAAAAACAAATTTAAATTTAAAAATGAGCAGTTTGTAATTATGTTTATAATATTTTTAGTTAAATGGGGAAAAGGCAATGCTAAGATTAGGAATTCCCAGTGGTAGTTTTCTTCACTGAGCAATTGCTCATCTATTGCAGTAGATTTGATTTTGAACTTTCTTATTTCCTTATAAATTAGTAAATTGTGTTATTTTCTAAACAAAACGTACTGCTTCTAGCAGCTTCTTGAAGTCTAAAACTCCAAAAGCCAATTTAAAACTCTCAGAGGTAAGGATATCTCATGTAATAATGTGGGTTTTAGTCACAAAGAAAACTTTACTACAATTCATGTGAAAAATAAAAATTAAATCTTTTGAAAATTCCATTTTTGGGAGAGATATCATGGAGGTAAGGCATTTGCCTTGCATGCAGAAGGACGGTGGTTCAACTCCAGGCATCCCATATGGTCCCCCGAGCCTGCCAAGAGTGATTTCTGAGAGTGGAGCCAGGAGTAACCCCTGAGTTCCGCTGGGTGTGACCCAAAAACCAAAAAACAACAACAAAAGAAAATTACATTTTCACTCTTTATTTTGTTTTTCAATATTAGTTTTTCACAATTACTTAATTAAAATGAAATTAGTGAGCCCAATAAAATGGCCAAATCTTTGATCTTTATACATATGTCCAGCTATTTTGTATCTAAAATTTGTATCTTACCTTTGTATCTAAAGTTTAGTTTTTTTAAATTGTTCTTAATGGATGTTTTCAATCTCTCTAAATTTTTATTTTGAAATAGATGTAGGTGAATATACAACACGTCATCAAGATATTTTCTTTGACATCAAGTATATTCCCATTTTTTAAAATTTTCTACGAGTATAAAATTTAACGAGACTTTTTGTTTGTGTTTGGGTCCACATGCACTGATACTTGAGACTTATTTGTGGTTCTGGGGTCAGTATATTGCTGCTGCTCAGGGCACCATATGTTAAGGGACTTGAGATTTGAACCAAGGTTTGTCATGTGCAAGGCAAAACCTTACCCTTGTGCTATCTCTTCAGTTCCAGTTCATTTTTTGTTAGTCTGGGAATAGAATGTGAAATTCTAGTGAACATTTTTACTTACATCAAATTGAGCTTTTCCTCTAAACTTGAATATTTTATTCACTATAAGCAAGTCTATATAATTATTATTCTTGTATAAATGATAAGGTTTCTTGTATGATAATTTTCATATATTTAGTTTCAAAAAACATACTTAAAATAAACAACATTTGTATTCTAACTATAACATCTTGTAATTACTGGCCATTCTTTTATTCATTGTGGCGAAAATCAGCATTTTTGTATTTTCTGCAATTAACAACCAATATGCATTATGTTTTATATAATTATTCTGAGAGAAAAAGAAAATAAGAGAGGAAAGGGAGACAATAAAAATAAAGTCGAAGAAAGAAAACATAAAACTCATTCATCAATTATCTAATATTTTGTAGAATACATTTCAAGATGAAAGAATTTACTCCAGGAGAATACTATAGGGAAGATTAAAAGGAATTTTTGAGATATCATCCCATTATGTTAAGAATTTATTAGCTTCTTGGTCTGATTTGCGCCATTAATATATGAGCTGACTGATAATGTCCATATGGTGTGGAAATGTCACACAAGAGGTTCAGGCTTCTGGTCTGATATGCTGACATGTGCCTGAAACAATCAAGATTGAACCCTTATTTATATACATGTATGTGAGAGGCTTCTCATGGGAACTGTTGAAAAAGACATCTGTCAGCTGTTACTGTCTCATGCCAAAGTTGGAGAATTTATTGTTAGCACTTAGGACAAGGTATGAAGAAGGGAAGTCATAAAAAACATCTCTGACATGGTCAAAAATGGGAAAATGGGAAGAGTATTGTCTGCTATATAAAGATATTATGTAATTCCTTATCTTCACTCTATCTCTATCTTACCAAAACAATTCACACTCTATTGCTAGGCCCACGGTCCTACTTTAATTAGTGTTACTTCTTTAGAGAGAGGGGAATTTAGACATGCAGCAGTGAACTATATATAGCATTACAAATCAAATAAAAAGTGTGGAGCTGAGACTGAACCAAACTTTTCTCTTCTAATATTATTAGAGCTACCATTCCTCCCAACTCCTTATTGTGGTAATGCTCAGCAAATAAGGTACAGAATTTTATACTCTAGGGAAAAGGTTGAAGTATTTGACTTTCTGTTTTATAGTTCTCTACATAGAACAAAGAACAAATGAGCTGATAAATGAAAGGACACCTGAGTTGACCTTAAATTTTTAATGATTCCATTTTACTCAGGCCCTACAAGGGGTTTTTCCTTAGAATAAAAGTTTTGTTTTGTCCACTTTCTTTCTTAGTGCAAGTTTCTCACAAAAGCAAAAATGGATAGAAGAGTTAGAGTTAACCTGGATTGAAAGCGTTAAGTACCCAGGTTACATTCTGCCTGTAATAAATTATTATAAGCAACATAGAGCATGTCAGCATATAAGCTGGATGTGTTTGTTTTACTAAATTAAACTCATAAAAGATCAAAGAGCTTAAAAATGGGCTATAATAATAAAAAAAAATCCAATGCAAAAACTGCCACAAAATGAAACTACTCACCTAATATCCATCTAATAAGGGGTTAAGATACATATAGCATTAGTAGTATTAGTAGAGCTTAAGAAGAAAAACAATCTAACCTCATCAAAAATGGGAAGAAGAAATGGACAGTTATTTTCTAAAAAAAAAGAAAGAAAGAAAAGAAAAAGTACATATGGTCAAAAGGTACATGAAAAAATGCTTCACATCATAAATCATGCTAAAAACTTTGGTGTGATATGACCTTACACCAAAGGACTGGCATATAGCAAGAAAAACAAGACCAACTGGTGTAGGCAAGGATACAGGAAAAAAGGAACTCTAATTCACTGCTGGTGGGAATGTAAACTGGTCTAGCCTTTTCAGAAAACAATATGGACATCCCTTAAAAAACTAGAATTTGAGCCCGCATATAACCTAGTAATATTACTCTTAGGAATATACCCTAAGGATCAAAAACACAATGCAGGAAAGACATCTGCAGTACTATGTTCATTTAGGCACTATTCACAATAGCCAGAATCTGGAAACAACTCAAGAGTCCAAGAATAGGTGAGTGGATAAAGATACTGTGATATATCTACACAATGAAATATATTAGACAGTTGTTAGGCAAAACAAAGTCATGAAACTTGCTAATAAATGGATTATATTGAGTAAAATGAATCAGAAGGATAAGGATAGATATAGAATGATAACACTTATTTGTGGAGATATAAAAAATACTATTGGTGGGGCCAGAGGGGTGGTGCTAGAGGTAAGGTGTCTGCCTTGTAAGCGCTAGCCAAGGAAGGACCATGGTTCGATCCCCTGGCGTCCCATATGATCCCCCCAAGCCAGGGGCGATTTCTGAGTGCTTAGCCAGGAGTAACCCGTGAGCATCAAATGGGTGTGGCCCAAAACCAAAAAAAAAAAAACTATTGGTAATAATACCCAAAGACTATAGAGATGAGGGTCAAGTGAATTGGTCCATGGTAGTAAACTTACCACAAAGAGCTGAGGCATGCAGTTAGGGCAGTCAAGAGACCTCTATGACAATGATAATTGTAAATAATCACTCTGGACAAGAATTGGGTGCTGAAAGAGGTAAAAAATATGTATAATACTCCTTCAGTAACAATATTGCATACCAAAGGTTTTAGAATGTAAAAAGGGAGAAAGAGAAAGAGAGAAAGAGAGAGAGGGAGAGAGACAAGGGTTTGCCATAGAGATGAGCAGGATGGGTGCCAAAGTGAAGGTGGGAAGCGAACTAGGTACATTGTTGGTGGGAAGTGGGCACTGATAAAGGGATGGGTGTTAGACAGTGTATGATCCAAATTCAATCGTGAACAAGTGTGTAACTGTGTTTCATGGTGATTCAATTAAAACTTTATTAATACTCCTTACCCCTAAATAAGGAAATAGGGAGAGAAGAGAAGTTATTAGGATGATTCACAATAAAATCTTGTCTTAATTAAAAAAGAAAAGAATAAAAACATCCAAATGATTGGCTACTGACCTTGGAATTTACTGAAATAAAGTAAAGCTTTTTTGACCACATGATACAACTGGCACCATGCCTCAATTTTGTTTTTAATAATTACATTTTTTAAGCCATGGCCACAAAAATTTTTGATGCCATTACAGTTCCCAGTTTCCTTTCCACCTTCTACTCCCAGCATGCCTCTGGGACAGACATTTTACTTCTCTCTCTTTTTTCTTTTTTTTTTTTTTTGATCCTTTTTGACACTGTGGTTTGTCCTGTTGTTATCCAAGAGGTACCATGTGTATCACTTTATTCCCTTTCAGCAACCAGCTTTTGATCATGACTCAATCTTGATACTTTTCAGTTTATTTTTGAAGAAACATAAAAATATAGGAAGACCCACTGAAGAAATAAAAGCCAACTCAGAGGCAGACATCTGTGAACAAATCTGTGTATTTATTGGGGGAAATTTTCCTAAACAGAACCAGTAAGGTAGAAGGCAACAGAAATAAAAAGGGTTTGCTTAAAAGCAGAGTAACTGAATAATGGTGCTCTACTTCCTGATGAAGTTGTACAGTTTCAAGTAATAGAGCATATTTCATTCAGCAACTCCATTTTGACACTGGCTAAGGATGCCTCAAGGACGTCCTCTCATAAACAAGGGATCTAATAAAAAACAAGTAATATATCATGCATAAGAAATAAAAATTAGGCAAGAAGTTAGAAGTATACTATACTACATATATTCTGTGTTCAGATATTTAGAATAATTTATACAAAATTTTTCTCAAAACATAAATATACATTAAGAGAGAAAAATCCAAGAAGAAACATAAGCTAAAAGGAATCAAAGAGAAAGTCTCTGACAGAGATAGAGGCTGATTCTTGTCTCTTGATGTTTGAGATCCCTTTATTTTCCTCCCTGTCCATCCTAAGGATGTTTTATAGCTTCTTATTTTCTCGAATCCATTGCTCAAGCACAAAAATTTACAAAAAAAAAAAAAAAATGTTAGCACTAAAAGTTCTGTCCCTACAGAGAAATCCCACAGTGGCTATAGTTTTGAAAATAGAGAATTTCAAGCATCTTTCAGAAGTGAGAATGGAAATCGTCCCAGAGCACCCAGAATTTCTCTATGAACGTTGAGACAAGGCTGACTGAAAAAGATTACCAGGGAGAGTAAATGTGAGACACGTGATTCCCCTTTCTGTAAATGCTTCTCTGGAAAGGCGCTTGTTAATTCCCACTGAAAAATAAGTCTGCTGTCCAAATTCAGCAGTGAATTACTGAGGAAATGGTGCAAAACTTCACAGCCTGGAGAGAAAACCCCAATTGCAATGAAGTGGAACTGTGAAATGATTCCTATATTTCAAGGAGAATTATTTTATCTTTTTTTTTTTGGTAAGTCATGAAATAAACAATCACAGTTCTGAACTGTGAAAAACATGAAGAAACATGGGAGAGATTCATAATGTATGCTACTACTTCCCATAGTGAAATTAAGACAATAAACATTAATGCATTTCTCTAATACTAAAAGTCAAAAAAATCATGTCCCATGTATTATTTTATTTAAATTGTCTATGAGAGAAATGGATGTTTGATGATTTTAATGAGAATCCCATCTTCATGTAATTTAAGTGATCCTATAGGGTCATAAAAATAAAAATCAATAATGCTGGGCTGTTTTCAAATCTCCGAGTTCCAGTTCATGCTTTTGAAATCCAATCATGCATGTTGGAGAGCTATCTCAGAGGTCATAGTTGTTTTACCAGAGCCATTAATATATACACCTGGGTTCTTTATATCATATAATTTATTATTTAAGAATTTTTTCATTTTTTCTATAACAGTAAATATTGACTGAATTTAAATTTTATTTACTAAGAAAGTTCTCCTACTTAAGGATTAGTTTTTGTATTTATATAAGATGTTATAAGCTAGGATATAATATTCATTACCTCTTATTAACTTGCTGAATGGTTTGAGCCCTTTCTTAAATTATAAGTTATTAATGTGCCTAAATTTTCCATTTATTGACTTAGAATTATATTGAATCTACAAACCTAGTGAAAACGTTGATTAACATGTAATAGCTCTTTGTTTCTAATACATGGCAACATACGAATATACATGGTGAACACACATATAGGGAATTTAAAATAAATAATGAAAATCTGAAAAAGGGAAATAAAGACAATACTAGGAAGCAATAATAATCTGCTACAATAGGCACAACTCTTACATAAAAGGACACAGAAATAAACAAGAATGCTCTCATTGATTGGAATAAGATTCTTTTTTATGTACCCTACATTTCTCTTTTTATTAATTTCATGTCTTTTAAATATTAGGGAATCGGGAAATATCCAGGAGCACTTGGGGGTTATTGTGTTTTGGAGTCACTCCTGGTAGTGCTGGGGTGTTCCTGATGATACACAGGGAAGCATAAACTACCAGGACTATAACTGAGACCTCCTGCATACAAAGTATATATTCTGCCCTTGAGCTATCTGACTCTAAAAGATTGCATTCTCATATTTTTGTTTAGAAGTTTAGAATTGTAAGTTTTCTAAACCTGTAACTTTTTTTTCTTCCTAGTGGCTAGAAGTTGGATGCAATGCAGTTATCATGTTTTAGTTTGCTTTCTTAGATCTGGTTTTGGTTTCTGTGTCTTGCCCACTGATGCTCAGAGGTTACTCCTGGTTATGTTGGTGGTACTCCGGGGATCATATGGGGTGCACGGGATTTCACCAGGACTGGCTGCATGCAAAACAAAAGTCTTACTTTCTGTACTATCTCTCCAGCCTTGCATTTTAATGTGGAGATTGTTTAGCATAAGACTTCCTTTTCATATGATATTCTTTCCTACTTTACTTTGGGGGGCATCATCCATCTCTCAGCAAAAGAGAAATCTATATGCCTGCCTACATTTATTTCACTACTCACATCAGAGAAGAGGTCAGTGATACTTCAGTTTCACCACACTGGGTAACACTGGGGCAGGTGGAGAACCAATAAATCATTCTATGGGGGAAGTCTGAAATTTAAATGCATGTCCAAAGTTCAAAATTATATTGAAATGTATTTATCCCACAGTGTCCTGGCCAGTCAGCTAACTATTTTGACTATGTTACTGCTATTTGCTCTAACTCTTTCAATAGAAGCTTCAATAGACTTCTGGCCCTGCTAGAGGCTAGGTAGCCCCCACCATAACCTTCCAGCATGCACCATTTGCATGTGCCATTTGCAAAATTGGTGAGTCCAATTTTGTATCTAATGTGCATAACTAAGAACTCCAAAGCAAAAGGATGTAAATAATCCTTGAATTACACTTTATTTATAAAACTCACTTGCTGGTTTATTAAAAGAGCACACATCTTTCCCTAATTCTCATTCTCCTAATAATTTACTGTGAGGTGCCCTGTATTAAAGGATAGACTATGCTATAAGAATTTGGTAGTAGACTGTGAACATATTTTAATATATTAATTTATAATATCAAAGGCTATATAAAATGGAAAGATTTAATGTTGAGTCCAATTTTACTGAGGGTATATTTTCAAAAATTAATAAAATACATCCATATTTAAATGCACCTATGCTGCTATAATAGAGTTCAAAAGGACTCCTGGCAGTTTAGAATTCTCATTTTCTCAGACGGAGTTTCAAAATCCTTTCAACTGTGCTTTTTACTACCAAAAAAGTTTTATAAAAGCCCATTCGAAAGTTAGAGTTCATATTTAACATAGCAAGTATAAAAATGTATTTTTTCCTTATTATATTTCTCTGAATTGATCTTTTTCTAGCTAAAACTGCTATATTTTAATCCAGATAAATTTATATTAACATTAATTTTTAAAGAATATAACAGTGACAATACTGTCAGACAGTAAATGCCTTTCCCTGGAAAAACAATTTAAATATGTTCTTTCACAACAATATGTTTAATATTTATATGGGGTGTAGGAGAAGTCACACTTTGTCACTGAGTGCATTATATTTTGAAAAGTAAATCTTATAGTTTTGTTCAAACCTTATTAAGAGTTTCAGGCCAAATAATATAATTTAGAGAATTTAAAAGTGTTAAATAGAAGGCCTCAAATGCAAGTAAATGTAATTTAAAGAAAACATAAAATAGCTCAAGGCATCACTGTGATCTTAATTGTAAGGTTATAACAGAGACTTATGGAATTTCTACAATAAATAATGTGAGGAGAAACTATTTTTATGAATTCTAATCATACTTATAAGGATATTCCTGCAACTATTATGAGACTAAGAACCAAGATATTCTTATTCTAGCCCAGGACTTATGATCTACTTAAGGTTCATCATCTGTAAACCAAGATGGTCATATTACTACTGATCCTTAGTTTTCTTACATCTTAATGAGTATAAAGCTCATATATTTTCTTGTTACATAAGAGAACACTGTCTTTGATAATATAACTTTATAGAGCCATTATAGAAAAGTGTAGATCAGTTATTGTAATATGTGTTCTATTTAGAAGCCATTTTTTTTGCAAGACTACACAATTCAAATTAAATATCAATCACAGGGTACTAATGTAGATGGAACCAGAGGGAATGGTGGTTGAGCATTTACTGAAGCTGGGTTTCCAGAAAGTGTTTCATACAAGAAATATATCTGTACTGAATTTTAAGTATGAGATATTAGTAACCTAAAAATGATGGAATGAGATTTGCAGAAAGAATAGCCTGAAAAATAAACAATGTATGAAAAAGCATGCTGTTTACAGGAAATGAGAAGCCCAGAATTTCATATAAAGGCTGACTTTGTGAAAAATTGAATTTTACAGGTAGATGTCTTTTGATCCAAGCAATAGATTTTATATAACTAAGGAAGTGAGACACAATTAAATGCCTTTTATAAAGAATAGAGAAATGATTAGATTTGTATTCATATTTTAAATCATTTACTCAAGTGGAGAATCAATTTTCAATACTTGGACTGGAAATAAAAAGACTGTTTAGAAGGCCTAATGATAAAACCTACAGCCAAAAAGAGTAGTGAGGGTGAAAAGGCAAAAAGGCAAGTGGGTCAAATGCTAGACTAGAGGAGTAGGCTTGCTGGAAATACAGTTGACATTATAACAGAATTAATACACGGGGATATGTGAACTTACAGAAAGAATGGTAGAGTAATAAGAACTATGAGCCAAGCTTAGAACTCACAAAATTGAACTGTAGGTGGAAAAATTGATGCCCAGAAATGAGAGTGGGAAGAAATATTCACAAATGTGGAGTACCAATAAAGAGTGGGCTACAGATATAGAGAACAGAAGTTCCAAAAACAGTGAAATAGAAGAGTGTGAAATTCAGCCAGTGTGAAATCTAAAATAAAAAAAAGTTGTCCATTTAAACTTAACTACAGAGAGTTGATGAAAGAAAGTAGTTTCAGTAGTGTGAAAGAATAAAAAATAGGCATATGCTTCTGAAATGAGAATTATGCAAATAAAATCACAAATATCACAAATAAAATGTCAAAATTTACTCAATGAATGAATGTTTTATTAAAAGATAGGAAAATATTTGATAAAAGTGAAGTTATATTGAAGTTGTATAAAATAATTAAACATGAATAATAGAAGACCCTCAGAAGAAAACAGCATGAGTTCTATAACTAGAATTTATGAAGGCATTTTTAGTATCACAAAAGGCTTGATATTCATTGAAACATCATGTTTACTGATAATAAATTATTATCTGCCAAAGTTGTTCACCAGGAAAGAAATGCCAGAGCTCTTTTTCAGATATGAGACTGTGCCAGGGGTCTCAAATTCAATTTACCTGGGGGCCGCAGGAGGCAAAGTCAGGGTGATCCTTGAGTGCAAAGTCAGTAGTAAGCCTTGAACATTGGGGGGTGTGACCCAATCAACTAAAACAAAACAAAACAAAAAAGATTCCTCTAGGGCAGAGCCACAAAATGTTGTACGGAGGGCCGCAAACGGTCCACAGGCCTCGAGTTTGAGACCCCTCCTAGGCTGTGTAGTCAGGTAAGTATGAAAACAGTAAAGTAAAACTTTGAGAGTCTAGTGACAACATAGCAGGTAGGAGGCATGTATGGCATGAAGCTAACCTGTTACATACCCGCTTTAAATAATGTGCCCTGAGCTCTGCCAAGAGTGACCCCTAAGCTAAGAGTCAGGTAATCCCATAGAACTCAGGGTGTGTCACCCCCAAAATTAAAAAACTTAATACACTCTTGGTTTACTGACTGGAAGCATTTTCTGAAGTCACAAGAAAGAAGTCCAGCAAGATAAATACAGTTAATGGCCAGTGTATTAGATTTTAGTAAAGACTTAGGTAGATGTAAATTTGGGGGGGGCACACCCAATGACACTCAGAGATTATTTCTGGCTATGTGTTCAGAAATTGCTCCTGGTTTAGGGACCATATAAAACACCAGGGGAATCGAACTGAGGTCTGTCCTAGGTCAGTCTAGTGCAAGGCAAATGCCTTCCCGCTGTGCTGCTGCTCCAGCCTTAGATGTAAATTTTAAGCAGAGTATAAGAAAGGGGAGAACAATGCAGAAAATGTTTCAGAAACAGAAATGGGGGAATGAGCCCATTAAGCTTTTGGCATAACAGTAAGCATAGTTTGTGGAAAGTAAGATTCCAAGAGAACAAGCAAAGGACAAGAACCAGGAAGAGAGCAAGTTGGAGACCATTAAATTGAACTAAACTGCAACTAATATAGAGTTAAAAGATACTGGACATATAACTTACTAGAATAGAAAAAATATGTCAAGAACCAGGTGTCTTCATATGGACCATGGAGGAAATTAGATCTTATTATAAATTAAAAAAATTATAAAATATGTCCATAATCAAACCACTTTAGTAAATTTAATGTAAAGTTCAAAAAGAACCAATGTTGATATTTCAATAAATAAGTTAGCCTGCTTTATCATTTAAATCCTTTTTTAAAAAAGACAGGTAAATCTAGATACTTCCAAAACATTATTCACAATGTCAATGCCTACTTCAAAGTACTGTGATCAGCTCAATAAAGAAAACAAGTTGATGGGGCCAGAGTGGTGGTGCAAGGGGTAAAGGCGTCTGCCTTGCCCGCACTATCCTAGGATGGAACACAGTTTGGTCCCCCAGCATCCCATATGGTCCCCCAAGCCTGGAGTGATTTTTGAGCGCATAGCCAGGAGTAACCCCTGAGCATCACCTGGTGTGGCCCAAAAACCAAAAAAAAAAAAAAAAAGAAAGAAAGAAAATAATTTGAGGGCCAGAACAAATTAGTACAGTGAGTAGTGTGCTTGTCTTGCATAAGATCAATTTTCTCTAAAAAACTATATTATCATATCACTTCCTATTTGAATCTATATTAACATTTGAAGAGAAATACTCACACTCCAATCCAAGGGGGATTTGGGGATACAGGTCTGGAAGCAATGCTGACGCAGGAAATAGTCCACAGCAATTTAGGTAGATGAGACAGGTTCAGGAGTTTCCACCACAAACAGCAGCAAACAGAACAAGCTGGCGGAAAAAAAAGCCATGGAGCAAGCAGTGGAAATCTCACTGACCTGTAGTCTTTCTTGAGAAGAGTTGGACTACCCTCATGGATGGAGAACAGTTAGGCATTGGAGGTAGGGTTTAAGAGGTAGATAGAGGGGCCAATCCAGAGATTCTTCCCACCCAACTGGGACAAACACATGCAAAGAAGAAGCCATCCTGATTAGGGAGAAGACTGGAACCAACATTGCCATATTTTGTATTACAATTTTTGGTGCCCATGATTAGTTCTCAGGTAAAAAGGCATGACCTAAAATGAAGCTTTTATTGTATAGTAAATATTGCTAATGTATATCACGTATACATAGTTACATTTTTAATTTTAAAAATCCTACAAAAAACTGTGATCTAACCTACTCTATTGTAAGAGATGAGAAACTTAGGTCCAGCAAATTGAGCATCTTTAACAAAGCATGCTGGTGGTCACTATTCAAATATTTTAGAGGGTCAGAGCAATAGCACAGTGGTAAGACATTTGCCTTGCATGTGGCCAACACAGGACAGACCTGGGTTCAATTCCCAGCATCCCATATTATCCCTGGAGCCTGACAGGAGTGATTTCTGAGCGCAGAGCCAGGAGTAAACCCCGAGGTCCCACTGGGTGTGATAAAAAAATAATCAAGTATTTTGGATAATGAGTAAATGTAATTAATTACTACTTTGTGCTATTTTTCACTGTCTAAGACATGCAACAATCCTTAAAGAAATGCACACCAGAAAAATACAGACAGGAATATATTTGCCTTGCACATGCTGATCCTAGTTTTATAACCAGTGTGGCATATAGTCCCCCAGTATTGCCAGAATGGACATCTGGGCACAGAGACAAACAAAAGCCTCCAGACTTTTGGATGTGGTACAAAGAAAGCAAAACCCAAAACCAAAGAACCTGTAAAATATGTAGGAGAAAGTAAGAATTAATAACTGAACCATCTATGAGATAAAAAATTATAGAATCTATTCTATCCAGAAGAAATGATTATATGGGACCAGAGCTATAGTAGTGTTCAGGTGTTTGCCTTGCACACAGCTAACCTGAGACCAACTCTAATTTGGACTGGCATCTCATAGGGTCCCTGGAGCCTGTCAGGAGCGATTTCTGAAAGCAGAAATAACCCCTGATCGCCACTGGATATGGCCCCAAAGCAAACAAACAAATAAAAACAGAAGGAACAATTATAAAGCTAAGATTCTGCTTTTCAGTTCCCTTTCTGATTTTCCTTGTACTACAGTGAAGAGGTAGAGATGGGGATAAGGAAAGTGAGAGTTCCATTAATATAACCTCTGCATGCTTAGAGACTGCCCAGTAGAAACAATTCCTTTCTTACAAAAAGAAAAAGAACTCTGAAATTGTAGAAGTGGAATATTCATTTTTCTGTCACCTAGGCCTTTCCAAGTTGGCTAATTAAATTATACCTTCCAACAGAGAATGCAAACACAATTTCAGGTTCTAATCTCCCCATAATCAAGCTTTCTATTATTAATGTCCTCTTCCTTCTTCTGGGCTTAATTGCTCATTGTACTACATGTGGCATTGATTAGCAGTAGGAAGAGTCTGTTCTGTTTTGTTGGCTTGTGAAAAAAGTGGCTATAAAAAGGCATTGAATTGGAAAGCAAGCTCTATCCAGCTGTGATGTGGTGAGTGGGGGGTCTGTGTCTATAGCAGCAAAGCCAGCCAGCTTGTTTAGTTTGAAATAACAGCATAAAGTTCCCTATTTGTCTGTAAAACAACCATCCTTGGTCAAAAATGTTCCAAAAAATCAACTGGGAGCTTATAAAAGCAATGATTTGCACAGAGTTTTGCGGTTGATAACACATTTACAGGTATTATTTTAGCTAATCTGGAGCATAAAACTGTCAATTAAACAAAATTTGCCACATTTTACATATAAAAAGTCTCATGATTAGCAAGATTAAGTATCAGGTAGCATAGTGGGATGAAGATAATATGTGGAAACAGACATTTCTTAGAAAGGAAGAGAATTTCTCCTTACCCCATTGGGTTCTACTTTATCTGATGAATAACAAAATAGATTATTACTAGAAAGCACCAAGTTTAATATTATACATATA
This sequence comes from Suncus etruscus, assembly GCF_024139225.1. NCBI lineage: Eukaryota > Metazoa > Chordata > Mammalia > Eulipotyphla > Soricidae > Suncus > Suncus etruscus. The sequence continues at coordinate 81,972,908 of NC_064859.1, forward strand.
GGGAATTCTTAAAGACAGTGAGATGGGGAGACTGATTATTAATATATACTGAAAAAAACAAATAGGAAAACTATTAAACAGAATTACAGGATCAGACTATAGATGGGTCCTTGAGTGGAAAGGTACCAGGAAAGAAAGCATGGACAAATATTGCAATAATAACTCAAGAATGGTCACCAGAAACTTAGTGTCTTCCACAGGAAAAATCTCATCAACTCCAACCTGTTTAAGAGTTCAGAACCAAGGCAGTTATAGAAAATATTTATACATGATCTTCTCCTATGTCAATACAGAGAAGCCCATATTCTCTTTTGAGTATCTCTCTCCTTTTTCTATCTCCTCTCTTTATTCTTCTCTTTACTTCAATATTCTACTCTTCCTAATTTTTTTCCTGTGATGGAAGAAAATGAAAAAACTTGTGTACTATTTAAGACTTTCATTTTCTGCAAAAAGCAGTTCCTGATTGTAGTTTTTGGGATCTAAAGTCTGAATTAGAAATATCTGCTTGTGGGGGAGGAAGAGAATGGGGGTCATTGGTGGTGGGAATATCTTGCACTGGTGAAGGTGAGTGTTTTTTTTAATGACTGAAACCCAATTACAATCATGCTTGTAGTCATGGTGCTTAAATAAAGATATTATTAAAAAAAAAAAGAAATAGGTATCAGCTTGTTTGACTTCTGTAACTAAGTTTGCAATGAACCTATGCACAGGCTCAAGTTTTTGGGTTTGTTTTTGTTTTGTTTTTTTTTTTTTTGGTTTTTGGTTTTTGGTTTTTGGGTCACACCCGGCAGCACTCAGGGGTTACTCCTGGCTCTATGCTCAGAAATCACTCCTGGCAGGCTCGGGAGAACATATGGGATGCTGGGGTTCGAACCACTGTCCTTCTGCATGAAAGGCAAATGCCTTACCTCCATGCTATCTCTCCAGCCCCACAGGCTCAAGTTTTAAAGTACAAGACCAGGTCCAGAAAGACAGCCAGTTCCTGGAACCAGACCATGGGTGTACATAACAGGAAATACTACAAACAGCAGCCGACAGATGACCAGAAGAAATATACACCTTGGGTCCACACTGAACCCTGGATCTGGAGATGCATGATTTCCCTTTACTGAGCCTACCAGCCAGGACCATTTGTCTGATGCAATATTGTCCTACAACCAAGTCTAGCCACTTGGCTGATGCAATAATTTTCAAGATATGTTACCCAGAGGCGGGAATCCCCTAGACTGAAGCCCTAGGTATCCTATAAAATTGGCCTGTGAGCCATTTTCAGGGTCCTCATTTCTTAGATGTTGAACTCTGGCATACTGGTATAAACTCCCTTGCTTTTTGCATTGCTATACTGTATCCCTGTTGTTCTTTTGGTAGTGGATTCCAAATCAGGATGTAACATAGTCTGAGATCACCATCCCACATATATTGAATGGCATGTGAGGTAGTCTAGCAAAAGCCCCCTAAAAAGATGCTGGTGGTGGTAGAAGTTTCTGGTGATTTATGCTAAAGAATATCTGCTGTTTCATCTCTCCCCACTTTGGACACCTTGGAACACCCGAGAGCATTAGGACTGAAAAAGTCGCTGGTGAGACCCTACACTGCACAGACTGCATGACCAAACACTAGCAGCCATCAGGGTCCTCCAGAGTTCACTTGTTCTGTGCAGCGTGAGAGTTGAGCCCAAACACCTTATTTCTCAGGAGCTATGAACTCAGGATGGCGTCAGGAATTGTTATTTGTAGAAAAGCAGAGTCAATGAGTCCTTTCAGGTCCAAAATCTTTCTTTCAGAAAAGAAGTTCAGGAGGAGAAAAGCAGTGAAGATAAATACCAGGTTTTATTGGAAAGTTCTGAGGAAGGTGAGTTAGTGAAAGGCAGAGAGAGAAAGAGAGAGGGAGAGAAAGAAAGAGAGAAGCTTGCTAAAGACATTGCATGTATTTCTTCAAAGAAAAGAGAGATTTCCCATACACTTCAAACATTAAAGTATGGAATTAATAGCTCAAGAGGGAAGATGTGTACATATGTATACACATCATTTGAGTGATATGTACGATTCCTTTGCTCAACTTGGTTTTAATTTTACTTCTTTTGAACTTCCTCACTCCGACCAATCCATGTCTAGGGTGGAATCTTTTCATGATTTTTGTTCTGGGTGAAGACTCTCCTCCCAGGGCCTTCAGATCAATTCTGGAATGCTTGGGGGTACATTTTGGGGTAGTAATCATAATTCTGCGCAAGATCTGCTCAAATTTTTATTCTTTCTTTATTTTGGTGATTTTTTTTTTTTTGGTCTGTAGGGTCTCAACTCACACTAGCTCAACATAATCTATGTGCCAAAGCGACATATCTTGGGGAGGTCTGTTATGAACATAGTGGAAAGAACCGCTCTTTCTCATTTGAAATATCAAACCTTATACTCCTTCCATTTTATTATACTTCCTCCCTAGAATGAATCAATTCACTTTACATTAAGTAATGCACATTGAATGAGTCTATTTCATCCAATTCAAACATTTATTAGATGTATCATCTTAGGCAGTAGGAGAAAAATTAAAATTGTTGATGGTAGACAAGCCCAAGAAAATGCATGTTCCTCTATGTTGTTTATAGATATGTTTACATATCTCTATGTTTATAGATAAAAGATACAGATGAATCAGGAAGGAACAATTTATACCAAGGAAGGAAATGTCTTTAGAAAAGATAGTTTAGCTGGACTTTGAAAAAAAAACACATTTGATCATCAGGTAAAGGGAAAGAGAATAGAGAAAACACTGAGTCTAAGGATAAGGTAAGAGAGACCTTGTTTGTGGAAAATGTGCATTAGCACAATTTGCAAGATTGTAAAGCACATAAGAGAATAATTGAAATGCAAATAGTTCATTGTGTAAACTACAAAAAGCTTGAACCTGTCTCCAGAAATATCACTAGCACAAAGGGCTTTCAAACTTCCTTTTCTTATGGAAGAGAAAACCCCCCCATTCTTGTCAGCCTGTTAGTAGAAGTATGCTGGGATAGAGTCCCCTTAGTAAAAACGTAAATTTTTAACACAGTTTCAGTAGAAATCTGTATTTTTTTTCACCTAGCAAGCACAAGGTCATGATTAATCTTTCACAGTGGAATTTCTTTCTTTCAACCTGGGGTTCTTTATTTTTAAAACCCAAGTCATGAAAGTACTTTTAGGAATTGCTTCCAATGTACATAGAAACAAAGGCATCAGAGTGTCTGCAGGGATGACTCAGGACCTGAATGACACACCTTCCTGGGTCACCTGTACTCTCTTTCGAAGATTTACTTGGTAAACCTAAGAGCACTTCCCAGTTTTATGCACTGAGGTAGGTAGCAAAGTTAATAGAGAACAGTCTCTTTCTTCAATTATTTTCTTACTCACCTCCTGTTACTTTTCTCCTTGCTTACCATGCACAAATGTGATTACAGCTTTGGTATGCATATCCTTACACCACTCTTATAGAAAAAAAATCTTCCCCCAAATATGCTATACTGTTGCAAACAAGCTAGGGTTGGTGAGGGAGGAGGACTCTAGCTATGTATCCTGAGGAAAGCAGTGTCTGAAACCTAAAACCAGCACAAAGGCATAAAGGCCTTTGCCACAATACACCCATCTCAGGCACCAAGAAACAATAACTGAGATGCAGAATTCTAGTCCAGTTGCCTGGATGGTCGACTGAGAGGTTAAACGGCTTGACTGCCTGGAAAGAGCATTCCAGGGCTGCAATAGTGACTGGAATGCAAAGAATATTAAAACAAACAAACGAACAAACAAAAAAGACCAACAGCAACTCTAAGCTCTCTCCTTGTTAGAACTGCTTCAATTAAAGTCTGTCTGTTGTGTTAGACACATATTTTTGTTCTCCTGGTTTCATGTAATTTTGAAAGATAAAGCACCAGTGATCTTTGAGTCTTGTGATAATGCTCAGAGACAATAGAGATGAGGGCAGGAAGGACGGGCTCATGATATGAAGCACATCACAAAAAAGTGGTGAGTGCAGTTAGAGAAACAACTACACTCACAACTATCATGACAATGTTAATGAGTGAGAGAAGTAGAATGCCTGTCTGGAATACAGGCAGGGGAGGGGGAAGATGGGGGACATTGGTGGTGGGAATGTTGGGGTGTTCTTTTTATGACTGGAACCCAACTACAATCATGCTTATAATAATGGTGCTTAAATAAAATATTATTAAAAAAAAAAGAAAGGGATTTTAAATTCTTTCTCTAGAGGACACTAAACAATGAAGCCTTGTCACAGCACCTTTATATATTGATTTGAGCACGCAACTGAGAGTAGCAGTATGAATCTGTCATATGGCTCTGTCCGGAACCCATGTTAATGAACTGGTTGGTTAAGTAATATGGGTTTAAGTTCTGTACTTGCAAAAAGAGCACCGACTGCCACATTGCTGTTATGAAAGTCTAATGGAATAATACATGTGAAAGAATTGTGATACACCATCCCAACATCAAAAGTTGTCACTTGTATTGTTTTTAATCCTCACAATCTGTGAGAGACTAGAAACTTGGGTGTGAGACATCACCATATGCTTTCACACAATAGATTTAGGAGTACTTATTCAGTGCAAGAGGAATATTCAAATTAAAAATGGCAATTTGAAGGACTTCTGCTGTATCTGAATCAAATATTTTTTTCTAATTTGGGGGCCACACCTGGTGGTGCTCAGGGTTTACTCCTGCCTCTAACTCAAGCTTCACTCCTTGGTGGAGCTCAGGGGCCATATGGGGTGCCCAGACTTAAACCCAAACAGACTGCATTCAGGGCAAATATCTTACCCACTGTACTATTTCTCCAGTCATTGAATCAAAATTCTTTTGTCTGCATGTCCCAGATGCAACCAAACATCCTCTGAGGATGTTACTTTCCCTAAGGTATTTGCCTGACATGATGCGTGAGGTCTGCATGTCCAAAAGCAGCTATGTGTTGCAATATTAGAGAACCAAGGTCTCTTAGTAATTCCAATAAGCCTACCAATGGCTAAGATGGTATTTTAATTTATCATGGACAGAGTGTCATCATTAAATCCCTAATGTCCTCTTTGTCAGAACTCCCAGAAATGTTAGAAATATAAACAAAGCTGAGTTATAAAAATATGGTTAAAAGGGGTCGAAGTAATAGCACAGCAGTAGGGCATATGCCTTGCACTCAGCTAACCCAGGATGAACCTGGGTTTCATCCCTAGCATCCCAAATGGTCCCCCAAGCAAGGAGCGATTTCTGAGCACATAGCTAGGAGTAACCTCTGTGCATCACCAGGTGTGGCCCAAAAACCAAAATAAAAGTATAATTGAAAGAAAAAACAAATCAATTTTTGATTCACAAAAGCTGACAAAACCTCCCCCCCCCCAGTACGTGCTTAGTTTTCATCAACTTCCTCTCTCTATCACCAATATCCCAGAAAAATAACTTTGTCTAATCTTTTTTGGGACCCATCAACCAACAGTAGTTAGCTGTATTTAGTCTTTGTTGTCTCTGCAAAATATATAATTTACAGATTCTATTCATATTGGTGGCATGAAAAAAGGATGCTATCAGTTTCTTTGCCTTCTCTTTGAACAGTCTTTTATTTCAATTTTGGTTTGTCACTTTTCTTCATCTTGTATGGAATTTTTCCCTCTGGCAACTTACTATTACTTTACTCTTTTTTTTGTTGTTGTTTGTTTGGTTTGGTTTGGTTTTGGGGTCACACAAGTGGCGCTCAGGGGTTACTCCCGGCTCTGCATCAGAAATCGCTCCTGGCTAGGGGACCATATGGAACTGGGATTGAATCTGAGTGCTTCCTGGGAAAGCTGCAAGCAAAGCAAAAGCCCTACTACTGTGCTACCACTCTGCCCCCTTACTACTGCTTTATTAAGGGAAAAAGACATGAGGAAATAAGGAGTGGAAGGAAATAAATAAAGAGAGGAACAATAACAGATTTTGCCGTAGGGTATGTTTGACAGTCTGGGATCTTTTGGACTAATTTCATCGATAAAGTATGATATATTGGTCATGATTTTTATGGTAGCATTATATCTGTAAACTTTGTCATCTAATATATATTTATATATACCTGCTATATGTGTCTTTTTGTATATATGTATAAATATATATCAACATAACTCAATTTCCAATCTCCCTAAACCACTGGTATCTACATTTAGCTCTTTGCTTCTATGTACTTTCATGATATTCCACATATAAATGATATTGTGAAGCATTTTTTTTAATTTTACTTATCATTTAGTTAAAGCTCTCATATGTCAATCTGGTCTATTTTGGAGCAACTAGTGTACAATTTTCTGTAATATATGTTATTTTTCTAGATTGACTCACAGATCCTAAATTTAAAAACAAGAAAAATACATATGTGGTCATGGCACCATCTCTGCTCTTGTGATACTTCATAATACTATAAAAAAAAAACAACCATTGGAGATGGACCAATAGTACACAGGATAGGGTTTTTGCCTTGTATGCAGCCAGACTCAGTTTAATCCCCAGGACCCTATATGGTTGGTTCCCTGTGCACTGCCAGGTATGACCACAAAGAACCATTATCCAAAATGACACTCATAATTTAGATGCTTTCTTGCAATATGTGCACATCAAATTACTAGTGATGAGATTCCCTAAAAAAAATGATTATTTTATAGACTCAAAATGTTTACATAAAGCTTACTTCTGGATCATATCCTACCTTTTTTCTATTTATTTTAATGATATTTTGATAGCTTATAATCAAATTTCTTTTGGATGATCTTGAACTAGAATATGGCATGAAAAGCCAAAGAACATAGACTGTCCTTATTTGTATCTGCTTCCTTATCCTGGTAATACTATGTGTTTGCCACTCAATAGATCAGGGATACCTTGCTATGCAGTGAATGATCTAATCAACAATAAACTAATTAGCACAGGTGATTTAGATTCTATTTAAAATGATAGTACTAAATCATGAATTAAAAATTAAATTGTTGTATAAGCAGAGGAAACCTGGGTTAAAGAAGTCTTTTAGTACATGAAACTCATAAGAAAAAAATATCTAAATAAGGTCATAAATTTGAAAAGTTTATGAAACCAAACCTTCAAAGCACAAGGAAAAGGGGATTCAAGTCAGAACAAATGTTTTGAACCAATCTGATGTTTTGATTCAATAACCAAATTCTGCATTTTGTATTAATAAAAATTCTGTATATTATTTTAAAAGAGGACTGTGTTTCTCACAAGAAAATTGTACTTGAAAATAGATTGTAAGTGAAAATAGATGAGTATAATCAGAATACAGTATTTTAGAAAAAGTAAACTTACTGATGGAGGAAAGCAAAGTAAGATGAGTAGAAACAAAATTAAAAAAACAAAACAAAACAAACAAGGAGCAGGCGAGGTGGCGCTAGAGGTAAGGTGTCTGCCTTGCAAGCGCTAGCCAAGGAAGGACCAGGGTTCAATCCCCCAGCGTCTCATATGGTCCCCCCAAGCCAGGGGCAATTTCTGAGCGCTTAGCCAGGAGTAACCCCTGAGCATCAAACGGGTGTGGCCCGAAAAACTAAAACCAAAACCAAAACCAAAACAAAAGAGAACCATCTTAATATTGGAGAGATAGTACAATAGGTGGACCAAACAAAAGAGAACCATATTAATAATGGAGAGATAGTACAATAGGTGGAGAGTTTACTTTGCATGTGGCTATCTCAAGGTTGATTCCTAGCATTACATATGATCCCTTGAGTCTACCATGAGTGATCCCTGAGTGCAGTCAGGAGTAAGCCCTGAATACTGCTAGGTGTGTCCCAGAAAACATAAACAAAACAAAAACCAACTAGGTTAAAATTGTCTCTTCAAGTGTAGTTCTAATTGATTCTACCCACACTCTGCTCTTTATCTTCTGATGTCTGAGGACAGTAAATTTTTTCTATAGTTTGCTGACTGTAAGTGTGATGTGAGGGAAGGTTGGATTTCAGGAAGTAGAGTGATTCTTGACAGATGCAAAGACCATTGTCCAATAGATACAACTTCATTTTGGCTTTGAATTATGTATTTAGCTTCATTAGTTAATGGTAGAAAACATACTTCTGTTTCTCAGAGTTATTAAAGATAAAATCTCTGCTAATATTTTTTGGGGGGCCACACCCCGTGACACTCAGGGGCTACTCCTGGCTGAGCACTCAGAAATCGCTCCTGGCTTTGGGGACCATATCAGACTCTTGGGGATCAAACCAAGGTTCATCCTGGGTCAGCGCGTGCAAGGCAAACACCCTACTGCTGCGCCATCGCTCCAGCCCCAATCTCTGCTCCTCCTGTCTATGAAAAAATCGATTAGCACTGCTAAATTAAATTCTTTGTCACTTCCATACTTTTTTTTAGTTTTCTTTTCTCTGAAGTTTACAAAGTTGAATAAGGCCCCACAAGAGCTCGCTTCTCATTCAAATAATTATCATTATTAAAAAAAAAGTTATTAGCATCTATCACAACACTTACCTGATGTTTCTGCCATTGAAATGGGATTGAATGGATTTATTTTAGCAAATTCTTATAATGAAAATTTTTTATTTCGAATCTTACCATTTACTCAGGCCCAATTTTTTAAAATTATTTTTCAAGAGTAACACAATTGGCAATGCCTTAAATAAACTTGATTTATTGACATGGCATGTGGGGAGAAATGGAAGTGCCCAAATCCATGTTTAATGTCACAATATGTTGATAGATCTCTAGAATATTTGGAATGTTTTGCTCACAAGAAATATTTTTACAGACTATTGCTCATTGTGACAGACCAATTTCTCTACTGATGTCTTCAGTTGACTAAATGGCAGAGAGTGGCTGAAAGTGGAGAGAAGTGTGACAGCACATCGTGGGATATAGGATTTTTATAGAAATTACTTAAGATATTCTTTGAGTCAGACCAGAGAAGCTCATTGCCATCAGTTTTATGCTAGAACTATCTGTTTCATTTCTATATTGATCCAAAGAGAACTTTACGTGTAATGAGTAACTGAAAAGGTACTTCTCCTATAGCTAACATGAAAGTTTGCCTTCATATGGATCATGTTTAACAGTGTTAAGCTACTCTTTAGGGCAGTTAAGAGAGATTGACTAACAAGAGAAGATTTTTCTACAGGGATTGGAGCAATAGCACAGTGAGTAAGTGTTTGCCTTGCACAAGACTGACCTGCATTCAACCCCTGGTATCCCATGTGGTCCCCTGCCACAAGACTGCCAGGAGAAATTCCTGAACACAGAGCCAGGAGTAACTCATGAACACAGCTGGATGTGTCCCCAAAAAATCCAAAAATAGATTATGCCTCTGGAAACAACCAAGATGCCCTTCAACAGACGAATGGCTAAAGAAACTGTGTTACATATACACAATGGAATTTTATGCAGCTGTCAAGAGAGATGAAGTCATAAAATTTTCCTATACATGGATTTACATGAAATCTATTATGCTGAGTGAAATAAGTCAGAGAGAGAGAGAAAAACACAGAATGGTCTCACTCATCTATGGGTTTTAAGAAAAATGAAAGACATTCTTGCAATAATAATTTTCAGACACAAAAGAGAGAAGGGCTGGATGTTACAGCTCACCTCATGAAGCTCACCACAAACAGGGATGAGTTTAGTTAGAAAAATAACTACATTTTGAACTATCCTAATAATGAGAATGTATGAGGGTTATAGAAATCCTGTCTAGAGTACAGGCGGGGGTCGGGTGGTGAGGAGGGAGACTTGGGACATTGGTGATGGAAATGTTGCACTGGTGATGGGTAGTGTTCTTTCCATGACTGAAATCCAAACACAATCATGTATGTAATCAAGGTGTTTGAATAAAATATATAAAAAAAGAAAATAGACTTTCAGAGGCAAGACTTGACTCCAGAATTAATAACAATGTGGCTAGGAATCAGAGATACTCCATTTTTTTTCTGGATTAGATGATGACCAAGGTTATTGGTGCACTGGTATTTATTTGTAATCGTAAATGTCTTGGGCCAATTAAATAACATTTTTTCTCAGATGATGGGATCTGAAAAAATAGGTTGTATTTATTAAAACCATTTTCAAATGAATGATTGAATTTAAGAAGTTTCAGTAAGTGGTCATTTTTGCTTGTTTACTTGTTTGTTTGTTTTTGGGTCACACTCAGCAGTGCTCAGGAGTTACTCCTGGCTCTACATCCAGAAATCACTCTTGGCAGGCTCGGGGACTACATGAGATGCCAGATTATAACCACCGTCCTTCTGCATGCAAAGCAAATGCCTTACCTCCATGCTATCTCTCTGGTTTCGAAGTGCTCATTTTTTTTTTTTTTTTTTGGTTTTTGGGCCACACCCGTTTGACGCTCAGGGGTTACTCCTGGCTATGTGCTCAGAAATCGCCCCTGGCTTGGGGGGACCATATGGGACGCCGGGGGATCGAACCGCGGTCCTTCCTTGGCTAGCGCTTGCAAGGCAGACACCTTACCTCCAGCGCCACCTACCCGGCCCCAGAAGTGCTCATTTTTAGTACCATTTGTTTTATATAGTTTTTGGTTTAAAATCTACCCCAAGTTTAGGGATTTTTTCCATTCCTTATTTTTCAGGAGCTAAAATTGTATAGAGATATATGATGGTTAATTTTGACTGTCAACTTGACAAGTTTATAGTACCAATTTCTAAAACACAGCTTAGATATGGCTATGAAAGATTTTTATGGTGATAATAGCATCTAAATCAGTATATTCTGATTATGTATGTTATTTTCATCCAAAAAGTATAAGACCTCATTTGAAAAATGTTAAGATTCTTAGAATTATAGAAGGCTGACTTCAGACTACTTTTCATATTAGATCTGAAAGATCAACCCTTTTCTATGACCCCAGCCTTCTAGTTTTTCCTTCAAATTTCATATTTAAAATCTAAATCACATGAACAATTTCTTATTTTTGAAAAATTACTTAAGTAACATGGTTAAAAGTTTTTTATTGAAATGTTTTAATACATAAAATTCAAAGCAACACAGCCTTCATCGGTGTTCAATTTCCTCTACTTTTACCACAGTGCCTCCTACATACTCCTGTGTTAACAATTTTCTTTAAAATCTCTGGTGTGTGTGTATGTGTTTGTGTTTGTGTGTGTGTGTGATTGTGACAGAGAGAGGATGTATGTATACACCTACTCACAACATATTGGCTCTTTTCTCAGGGATCCTTGTATAATATACATTTAGCTCTCCGACAATAATGACATAGATAATAAATGTCCTTATTTGGAATCTCAAATTATCATTCTAGCATTTAAAGTTCTTTCTCATTCTGTATCACTGGACAGGCATCTTGCTATAACATTCACTTCACTGTAAAAATACAAGAGATAAAATTATTATTTGTTGTAGGGGCTGGAGAAATAGCAGAGTGGACAAAGCTCTTGCCTTGCATGTGTTGACCCAATTTGATAACTGCATCCCATATGTATTCGTGAGCACTCCCAGTAGTAACCCCAAGTGTGGTCCTCAAGCCCTCCAAATATTATTTGTTCTAGTTCATAGAAGTCTACAAAGATATGTTCTTGAATACTATTGTAAATATGTTCAAGAAAAATAAGTGCCAATAAAGCATGTTTCTGCAGTCATAGCATTCGTATTTAAGATTCTAGCAATATAGAGAGTATGAAATGTTATCAGTAAAATTATGTGGGACAATGGATATGATGCCTTTATATGTTTTTTTAATTTTTTTTTTATTTAAACACCTTGATTACATACATGATTGTGTTTGGGTTTCAGTCATAAAAGGAACACCACCCATCACCAGTGCAACATTCCCATCACCCAAGTCCCAAATCTCCCTCCTCCCCACCCAGCCCCCACCTGTACCCTAAACAGGCTCTACATTTCCCTCATACATTCTCAATATCAGGACAGTTCAAAATTTAGTTATTTCTCTAACTAAACTCATCACTCTTTGTGGTGAGCTTCCTGAGGTGAGCTGGAACTTCCAGCTCTTTTCTCTTTTGTGTCTGAAATTTATTATTGCAAGAATGTCTTTCATTTTTCTTAAAACCCATAGATGAGTGAGACCATTCTGCATTTTTCTCTCTCTCTCTGACTTATTTCACTCAGCATAATAGATTCTGTGTACATCCATGTATAGGAAAATTTCATGACTTCATCCCTCCCGACACCTGCATAATATTCCATTGTGTATATGTACCACAGTTTCTTTAGCCATTCATCTGTTGAAGGGCATCTTGGTTGTTTCCAGAGTCTTGCTATGGTAAATAGTGCTGCAATAAATATAGGTGTAAGGAAGGGATTTTTGTATTGTATTTTTGTGTTCTTAGGGTATATTCCTAGGAGTGGTATAGCTGGATCGTATGAGTGCTCGATTTCCAGTTTTTGGAGGAATCTCCATATTGCTTTCCATAAAGGTTGAACTAGACGGCATTCCTACCAGCAGTGGATAAGGGTTCCTTTCTCTCCACATCCCCGCCAGCACTGTTTGTTCTCATTCTTTGTGATGTGTGCCATTCTCTGTGGTGTGAGGTGGTATCTCATTGTTGTTTTGATTTGCATCTCTCTGATGATTAGTGATGTGGAGCATTTCTTCATGTGTCTTTTGGCCATTTGTATTTCTTCTTTGTCAAAGTGTCTGTTCATTTCTTCTCCCCTTTTTTGATGGCATTAGATGTTTTTTTCTTGTAAATTTCTGTCAGTGCCTTGTATATTTTGGAGATTAGCCCTTTGTCTGATGGGTATTGGGTGAATAGATTCTCCCACTCAGTGGGTGGCTCTTGTATCCTGGGCACTATTTCCTTTGAGGTGCAGAAGCTTCTCAACTTAATATATTCCCATCTGTTAATCTCTGTTTTCACTTGCTTGGAGAGTGCAGTTTCCTCCTTGAAGATGCCTGAAGTCTCAGTGTCCTGGAGAGTTTTGCCTATGTGTTGTTCTATATATCTTATGGTTTGGGGTCGGATATCGAGGTCTTTAATCCATTTGGATTTTACCTTCGTACATGATGTTTGCTGGGGGTCTAAGTTCAATTTTTTGCAAGTGGCTAGCCAGTTGTGCCAACACCACTTGTTGAAGAGGCTTTCCTTGCTCCATTTAGGATTTCCTGGTCCTTTATCAAAAATTAGGTGATTTTATGTCTGGGGAACATTTTCTGAGTATTCAAGCCTATTCCACTGATCTGAGGGTCTGTCCTTATTCCAATACCATGCTGTTTTGATAACTATTGCTTTGTAGTAAAGTTTAAAGTTGGGGAAAGTAATTCCTCCCATAGTCTTTTTCCCAATGATTGCTTTAGCTATTCTAGGGTGTTTATTGTTCCAAACAAATTTCAAAAGTGCCTGATCTACCTCTTTGAAGAATGTCATAGGTATCTTTAGAGGGATAGCGTTGAATCTGTATAACGTCTTGGGGAGTATTGCCATTTTGATGATGTTAATCCTGCCAATCTATGAGCAGGGTATGTGTTTCCATTTCCGCGTGTCCTCTCTTATTTCTTGGAGCAGAGTTTTATAGTTTTCTTTGTATAGGTCTTTCACATTTTTAGTCAAGTTGATTCCAAGATATTTGAGTTTGTGTGGCACTATTGTGAATGGGGTTGTTTTCTTAATGTCTATTTCTTCCTTATTACTATTGGTGTATAGAAAGGCCATTGATTTTTGTGCGTTAATTTTGTAGCCTGCCACCTTGCTATATGAGTCTATTGTTTCTAGAAGCTTTTTGGTAGAGTCTTTAGGGTTTTCTAAGTAGAGCATCATGTCATCTGCAAACAGTGAGAGCTTGACTTCTTCCTTTCCTATCTGGATTCCCTTGATATCTTTTTCTTGCCTAATCGCTATAGCAAGTACTTCCAGTGCTATGTTGAATAGGAGTGGTGAGAGAGGACAGCCTTGTCTTGTGCCAGAATTTAGAGGGAAGGCTTTTAGTTTTTCTCCATTGAGGATAATATTTGCCACTGGCTTGTGGTAGATGGCCTTAACTATATTGAGAAAGGTTCCTTCCATTCCCATCTTGCTGAGAGTTTTGATCAAGAATGGGTGTTGGACCTTGTCAAATGCTTTCTATGCATCTATTGATATAATCATGTGGTTTTTATTTTTCTTATTGTTGATGTTGTGTATTATGTTGATAGACTTACGGATGTTAAACCATCCTTGCATTCCTGGGATGAAACCTACTTGATCGTAGTGGATGATCTTCTTAATGAGGTATTGAATCCTATTTGCCAGGATTTTGTTGAGGATATTTGCATCTGCATTCATCAGTGATATTGGTCTGTAATTTTCTTTTTTGGTAGCGTCTCTGTCTGGTTTAGGTATCAAGGTGATGTTGGCTTCATAAAAGCTATTTGGGAGTGTTTCCACTTGTTCAATTTCATGAAAGAGTCTTGCCAGTATTGGTAGTAGTTCCTCTTGGAAAGCTTGATACAATTCATTAGTGAATCCATCTGGGCCTGGGCTTTTGTTTTTGGGCAGACATTTGATTACTGTTTTAATTTCATCAATGGTGATGGGGGTGTTTAGATATGCTACATCCTCTTCTTTCAACCGTGGAAGATTATAAGAGTCCAAGAGTTTATCCATTTCTTCCAAGTTCTCATTTTTAGTGGCATAGAATTTTTCAAAGTAGTTTCTGATTACCCTTTGAATCTCTGTCATATCAGTAGTGATCTCTCCTTTTTCATTCCTGATACGAGTTATCAAGTTTCTCTCTCTCTCTCTCTTTCTTTGTTAGGTTTGCCAGTGGTCTATCAATCTTGTTTATTTTTTCGAAGAACCAACTTCTGCTTTCGTTGATCTTTCGGATTGTTTTTTGGGTTTCCACTTCGTTGATTTCTGCTCTCAGCTTTGTTATTTCCTTCTGTCTTCCTATTTTTGGGTCCTTTTGTTGAGTACTTTCTAGTTCTATTAGCTGTGTCATTAAGCTACTCAGGTAAGCTCCTTCTTCCTTCCTGATGTGTGCTTGCAAAGCTATAAATTTTCCTCTCAGTACTGCTTTTACTGTGTCCCATAAGTTCTGATAGTTTGTGTCTTTATTGTCATTTGTTTCCAGGAACCTTTTGATTTCCTTCTTGATTTCATCTCATACCCACTGGTTATTGAGTATTAGGCTGTTTAACTTCCAGGTGTTAAAGTTTTTCTTCTGAGTCCCTTTGGAATTCACAAATAATTTCAGAGCCTTGTGGTCAGCGAAGGTAGTCTGCAAAATTTCTATTCTCTTGATATTATGAAGGTATGTTTTATGTGCCAGCATGTAGTCTATCCTGGAGAATGTCCCATGTACATTGGAGAAGAATGTGTATCCAGGTTTCTGGGGATGGACTGTCCTATATATATCCACTAGGCCTCTTTCTTCCATTTCTCTCCTCAGGTCTAGTATATTCTTGTTGGGTTTCAGTCTGGTTGACCTATCCAGTGTTGACAAAGCAGTGTTGAGGTCCCCCACAATTATTGTGTTGTTATTGATATTGTTTTTCAGATTTGTCAACAGTTGTTTTAAATATTTTGCTGGCCCCTCATTTGGTGCATATATGTTTAGGAGAGTTATTTCTTCCTGCTCTACATACCCCTTGATTAATATAAAATGTCCATCTTTGTCCCTTACAACCTTCCTGAGTATAAAGTTTGCATTATCTGATATTAGTATGGCCACTCCAGCTTTTTTATGGGTGTTGTTTGCTTGGATAACTTTTCTCCAGCCTTTTATTTTGAGTCTATGTTTGTTCTGACTATTCAGGTGCGTTTCTTGTAGGCAGCAGAAGGTTGGATTGAGTTTTTTGATCCATTTAGCCACTCTGTGTCTCTTGACTGGTGCATTTAGTCCATTGACGTTGAGAGAAAGAATTGTCCTGGGATTTAATGCCATCTTTATATCGAAATTTGGTGTGTCTTTTTGTCAGTCTTGTCTTAGATTAGGTCTTTCAGTTTTTCTCTTAAGACTGGTTTTGAGTCTGTAAAGTTTCTGAGCTGTTTTTTGTCTGTGAAACCATGTATTCTTCCATCAAACCGGAAAGTGAGTTTTGCTGGGTACAGTATTCTAGGTGAAGCATTCATTTCATTCAGTCTTGTCACAATATCCCACCACTGCTTTCTGGCATTGAGTGTTTCTGGTGACAGGTCTGCTGTAAATCTCAAGGATGCTTGCTTGAATGTAATTTCCCCTTTTGATCTTGCTGTTTTCAGAATTCTGTCTCTATCTGTGGGATTTGTCATTGTGACTAGGATGTGTCTTGGGGTGGTTTTTCTTGGGTCTCTTTTGGTTGGTACTCTTTGAGCATGCAGGATTTGATCACATATATTCTTTAGCTCTGGGAGTTTCTCTTTAATGATGTTCTTGACCGTTGATTCTTCCTGGAAATTTTCTTCCTGGGTCTCTGGGACTCCAATGATTCTTAAGTTGTTTCTGTTGATCTTATCATAGACCTCTATTTTCATCTGTTCCCATTCTTTGACTAATTTTTCCATTGTCTGTTCATTTGTTTTAAGTTTTTTTTCCAATCTCTCCTGTTGTATAGAATTGTTATGTATCTCATCTTCCACAGCACCAAGTCTATTCTCAGCTTCTGATACCCTGTCCCAGAGCTTATCCATTTTGTCATTCACTTCGTTTACTGATTTTTTCAGGCCTGTTATTTGACATGTTATTTCAGTTTGGAGTTTTGTGATTTCTGTCTTCATATTTTCTTGATTCTTTTTAGTGTTCTGTTCTATTCTATTCATGGTTTATTTGAGTTCTTTGAGTATATTCCATATTGCTACTCTAAAGTCCTTATCTGAGAGATTGATTAGTTGGTTGGTCGTTAACTGGTCATCAGAATTGTCATCTTCATTCTCTATGACTGATGCTGGCCTGCGTTGTTTCCCCATTGTCACACTTGTATTGTGGATTTTTCTACGTGTTGTGGTGGTATTCATTGGTTATATGATGCAGGCAACACACTTCTCTGGCTCCGCCCTTTCTGGATGGGCCGACTTGCCTCCAAGGTAGGGGAGTCCTCCGTGGATGAAGCCTCACACAGGATCAAATCTTAGGCCCAAGTACGCAGCAGAGAAGAGAGTCTGGAGAGAAATTCTTGCTTCTGTGATCCAGCACAGTTCTTAGTGTGGTTTTTTTTTCTTGTGATGGTGTTCTATTTTTTTAGAAAGAGCGCAGGGCTGCGTAGCGAAGTGGAGCTAAGTGCCTTCTGGAGCCTCTTTTCAGCCCACTCTCAGGAGGTTCACGCAACAGGATAGCAGAGAGACACACACAGGCAGCACTCACAGTTTTTCACAGTCGGGCCCCACTGGTCAAGCGTAGTTTTCACTCGCCTGCTGGGCAGCTTCAGAATGCTGTATTTTTGGGGTTCACTTCCCAGGACTCTGAGGAGAGTCACTGGCTCGCTGGGTAGCTTCCGAATGTAGTTTCTTTGGGGTTCGCTTCCCAGGGCTCTGAGGAGAGCTTCCAGAGTTCAGGAAAGACAGAGAAGGGTAGGACAGGGCTCCCTTCCGGTGCTCAGTTTCCTCAGAAGAAGCACAGCCGGGTGGAGACTCTGCAGGTAGAGCATTCAGCACTCTGCCTGGAAACCCCCACATCCAGCCATTTCTTACTCACTGGCTCGCTGGGTAGCTCCCGAATGTAATTTCTTTGGGGTTCACTTCCCAGGGCTCTGAGGAGAGCTTCCAGAGTTCAGGAAAGACAGAGAAGAGTAGGACAGGGCTCCCTTCAGGTGCTCAGTTTCTGGTTCGCTTGGTAGCTTCCAAATGTAGTTTCTTTGGGGTTCGCTTCCCAGGGCTCTGAGGAGAGCTTCCAGAGTTCAGGAAAGACAGAGAAGGGTAGGACAGGGCTCCCTTCTGGTGCTCAGTTCCTCAGAAGAAGCACAGCCCGGTGGAGACTCTGCAGGTAGAGCAATCAGCACTCTGCCTGGAAACCCCCACATGCAGCCATTTCTCACTCACTCACTGGCTCGCTGGGTAGCTTCCAAATGTAGTTTCTTTGGGGTTCGCTTCCCAGGGCTCTGAGGAGAGCTTCCAGAGTTCAGGAAAGACAGAGAAGGGTAGGACAGGGCTCCCTTCCAGTGCTCAGTTTCCTTAGAAGAAGCACAGCCGGGTGGAGACTCTGCAGGTAGAGCAATCAGCACTCTGCCTGGAAACCCCCACATCCAGCCATTTCTTACTCACTCACTGGCTCGCTGGGTAGCTCCCGAATGTAGTTTCTTTGGGGTTCACTTCCCAGGGCTCTGAGAAGAGCTTCCAGAGTTCAGGAAAGGCAGAGAAGAGTAGGACAGGGCTCCCTTCAGGTGCTCAGTTTCTGGTTCGCTGGGTAGCTTCCAAATGTAGTTTCTTTGGGGTTCGCTTCCCAGGGCTCTGAGGAGAGCTTCCAGAGTTCAGGAAAGACAGAGAAGGGTAGGACAGGGCTCCCTTCTGGTGCTCAGTTCCTCAGAAGAAGCACAGCCCGGTGGAGACTCTGCAGGTAGAGCAATCAGCACTTGGCTGGAAACCCCCACATGCAGCCATTTCTCACTCACTCACTGGCTCGCTGGGTAGCTTCCGAATGTAGTTTCTTTGGGGTTCGCTTCCCTGGGCTCTGAGGAGAGCTTCCAGAGTTCAGGAAAGACAGAGAAGGGTAGACAGGGCTCCCTTCCGGTGCTCAGTTCCTCAGAAGAAGCACAGCCGGGTGGAGACTCTGCAGGTAGAGCAATCAGCACTCTGCCTGGAAACCCCCACATGCAGCCATTTCTCACTCACTCCGCCTTTATATGTTTAATTAGTTAATCTATCTCACTTTTATCATTTTCCTTCTCCATTTCTACTTATTTCTTAAATTCTTCAACCAGCTTTCTTCTCTTCTTGTACCTCTTTTCCACATTATCATATAATTTTTCTTATTCTAATCTTATCAGCTTAGCAAAATGTATGTATTTCCAAATACTATTTTACATTTGAGCCCCCCCTTTTTAAAAACTTTAGATTTTATATGAGAACTCCAACATCTTTATGGACCTAAACGCTACTTAATGTTTCTGTAACTGAAGAAGAAACCTCTAATATGTGATAATCACATTGTCTGGCAAATATTGTTACTTTATCTTTTAAACACTGCTTTATAGAGTATGAGGGCATATTTTTAAATCTAGCAAATATTAAGTATTTTAATATTTGTAAGCTGGTTAACTAATCTGATTAGTGAACATTTTTCACAGACACTAAAACTCTTAAAAATAAAAATTGTGGGGAACAGATTGTTTTTTTAATAAATGGTGCTGAGAAAATAGAGAGTCCCATAAAAATAGTGAACTGGACCACCACATAATGATATATCAAGATCAACCCAAAGAATGGTAAATCTCGAAACCAAAATTTTATCATCACACTTCTATAATTGCTAAGTTTTTTGACATTAATTTTGATGACTACTGAGGAGGAATAACTTGTCTTCCTTTTGGGCCTTTTGGCTAGTCTAATAAGTAAAATGAAATATGAAAGGATATGAGTAAAATTAACTTGATGAATACAAAAGTTTCATAACAACAAGAGGTCTAAAGAAACTAATAGGGCAAAGTGCAATCTAAATGTCATTGTAGAATAAGAAAAAGGGTAAAAGTTCTAGCATATCTAATGAGAGGAAAGAAAGCATATGAATATAAATTTTTGGTAAACAAATGTTTCCTAGGACATGCAGAAACAATGACATGACATAAAGAGAACTTTGAACATAGGCCTTGCTATGTTTTCCTTACTCTATCATACTTAGCTCAAATATATGTTTTATATAATTTAGAGTTAACTCTGGTGATAGCTGCTTCCTAGAATAAACTTTCAATCTAAATTACTTAGTCAGTTCAATGGAAAGATGAAAAAGTGTTCTTGAGTTTTAATTGCCTTCAGTTCAAAACAAAAGTAGCATAATTGGTGGAAGCTTATTCTGAACAACTTCATGAATTTTTTTTGGAGCTGACACTAGGAAGAGAAAAAAATGAAAAATAAATAAGAGGGATGTGTTCTTTAAAACTGAACTAAATGGCTTCTTGCAGAGAAATTATAAAGAAGAAAGAGTGAAATCTACCAAATGGAAACAAATATTTTATAAGTTAATATCTAAATGTATTAAAATTAATTATTCAGTAGAAAATATATAATATTTAAGATTTTAGAGGGTAACATTCTCACTGCAGTGGTGAAGGGGGTGTACTTTTTATGACTGAAACCCAACTAAAAACATGTTTGTAATCATGGTTCTTAAATAAAGATATTATTTTTTTTTCAAACAAGGAATCTCATATTAAAATTTTTTAGAGAGCTCCAGAGCAATAATTTAGCAGGTAGGGCCAACTTTTTTTACACATTTGCCAATCCTGGTTCTAAAGCCAGAACCAAATATAGTTTCTGAGCCCTGCCATGAGTGCTTCTTGAGCATAGAGATAATAGTAAGCCCTCAGTCTGTCCTCCAAAAAACTCAAAAGTAAGTGAATAAATGAATAAAATTATCAGAGGGATCAAGAAGGTGGCTCAAGTGGTAGAATATATAGTTAGAAAATATGAAGCCCTAGGTTTGCTTTCTGGAACCAAGTGGTCTCAAAGCATTGGGATAGCCTCCACAACTATAAAAATAATAACATGAATGAATGAGTAAAAGGTCTGAATGGGCACTTTTGAAGAAAATATAGAGATTACTAACATGCATATAAAAAGGTACTCAGTCTTGTTAGTCAATACAGCTCAAAATCATAGTGAAATGTCACCTCAGATTGTTAAAATGTTTATTATAAAAATACAAACAGGGACTAGAGAGATGGTGCAAGCAATAAGGCCTTTGCCTTGCACGTGGCTGACCTAGGACTGACCACTGTGTTAGATCCTCGGCGTCCCATATGGTCCCCAGAGCTAGGAGCTATTTCTGAGCGTATAGCCAGGAGTAACCTCTGAGTGTCATAGGGTGTAGCCCACCCCCCAAAAAAAAACAAAGTAAAAAAACTAAACATAAAGAATATTGGCAAGACTGTAGCAAAGAGAAACAAATGCATTGTTAGTGGAAATGTAAACTAGTGTTTACATGATGAGAACATAAATATCATGTGGCGATTATTTCTACATATTAAATTAAAAATAAGGAAATCACTATTTTGAAATTGTATTTTGAACCCTCATGTTTATTATAGCATTATTTACAATGATCAAATATAGAAATAGCTTAAGTTTATATGATTGGGTACATGGATAAAATATGTGATATATAATTATTCACACAAATAAATTCAATTCACACATAAAAAAAAACTCTGACTTTATTTTTTTCAAACAACACTGATGGACCTTCAGGGCATTTTTGCTTAGAGAAATAACTTAGATTGAGTAAAATCAATACCATATGTTCGATTACAGGAACAATCTGAAACAAAACAACCCCCCCCCCAAATTAAGTCAAAATGAATTAAAAGACATTAAGAAAAAGTTGGTTTTGATCAATGGAAGGAAGCAGAGGATAGGTAGCATGGGCAAAGGTACTCAAAGAAACAAGCTTCCACTTATAAAATAAATAAGTTCTGGGGGTAAAATGTACCACAGAACAGCTATAGTTCATTATAAAAAATTTTTATTTGAAAATAGGGGCCGGGCGGTGGCGCTAAAGGTAAGGTGCCTGCCTTGCCTGCGCTAGCCTTGGACGGACCGCGGTTCGATCCCCCGGTGTCCCATATGGTCCCCCAAGCCAGGAGCAACTTCTGAGCACATAGCCAGGAGTAACCCCTGAGCGTTACCGGGTGTGGCCCAAAAACAAAAAAAAAAAAAAAAAAACAAACAAACAAAAAAAAAAGAATGGGGCCGGGTGGTGGCGCTGGAGGTAAGGTGCCTGCCTTACCTGCGCTAGCCTAGGAGACGGACCGCGGTTCGATCCCCCGGCGTCCCATATGGTCCCCCAAGCCAGGAGCGACTTCTGAGCGCATAGCCAGGAGTAACCCCTGAGCGTTACCGGGTGTGGCCCAAAAACCAAAAAAAAAAAAAAAAAAAAAAAAAGAAAATTGCAAAGAAATGAATCTTAAAAGTTCTCATTGCAAGAAAAATGTCAAGTTGTGATTTTATAAAATGTGTTTACTATGATAATCATGTCATAGTGCATTTACATATATTTAATGCATAGTTTTATATACAAATATGCCAAGTGCTAATATGTAATATATGTAAATTACATCTCAATGTCAGCAATCAAAAAGTGCTAAAATCACTTTAACTGTTTTTTTTTTTTTTTTTTTTTGGTTTTTGGGCCACACCGAGTGACGTTCAGGGGTTACTCCTGGCTATGCGCTCAGAAGTTGCTCCTGGCTTGGGGGACCATATGGGATGCCGGGGGATCGAACCGCGTCCATCCAAGGCTAGCACAGGCAAGGCAAGCACCTTACCTCTAGCACCACCGCCCGGCCCCTTAACTGTTTTTTTGGGGTGGATTTGGACTACACACAGCAGTGCTCAGGGGTTACTCTTGGCTCTGTGCTGAGAAATTGCTCCTGGCTGAGGAACCATATGGGATGCCAGGGATCGAACCCAGATCCGTCCTGGGTTGGCCAAGTGCAAGGCAAACACTCTACCGCTGTGCTGTCTCTCCGGCCCCACATCTTTTTAACATTTTTGCTAATGTCTTATAAACATATTTAACATGCATCAATTACAGATAACTATAGCTATAGAGTTAGCAAGTCCTAATAAATCTTTTGTATTGCTAATTCTACAAAGAGAGTTAAGAATTTCTATGAATATTAAATAATAGCACTGTTTTGGCTTGTCATCTGCTGTATAATGTTCTTAGGACAAATATCTTTACATTTTCAGAAGGAAATATTTTGTACTACTATTTTCTACATGTGCATTATATAATTATTTTTCCAGTAACCATATGATGGGAATAATACTCTTGAAATATAAGTTTCTCTGGCTGGAAAATTCAGTTTGACCTGACAGTTTAGAGCTGGTAGAATTGAGCTCTTCTGAACTGTTTTTTTGTTTGGTATCAATGAATAAAAGGTTCTACTCTCCTTCCAAGTGCCAAGAGCAGCACACAGTGAGGACTGTTTAGACCCATGGGGACAGAAACTATGCATTTCTTTAGTATTTTCAATTTTAAGAAGGTGCCACATCAGGTAATACTCAGAGTTTATTTACACCTGGTCCTGTGCTTAGGGATATAATTATATCTGACTTGCTTTGGTAAACCACATGTAGTGCTGGGATCAAACCAGAATGGGCTACATGCAAATCAGGTTCCCTTCCCACTGTACTACCACTTTGACCCTATACATTTCTTTTGCTTCCATCTAATTTATATCATTGAGCACTCTGCCCCTACTGGAAAGCATTTGGAAATCCTATTACACATTTTCTATTCTGACAGTCTGAGGACTATTAAACTGGCTCCTTATATTCTCCTCAATTCTCCTGCATTATGTTTCTTCTGTAATTGTTTAGTTTTGATGCCATTCAGGCTCTTTTTGAAGATGCTTCTTATTGTATTCATTGTCTGTATTTTTTCTGTACTTTATAAATCTAGAATTTCAGTAGCAAAGGGTGGATGGTGTACTTTTAATTTGCAGAATATGAGACCTTTATTGTGTGCACTGAATGAAAGATAATGAATCACTTATAATGTCCTTACAACACACCAAGTTCTCAGGAAGTTCAACAGGAAGCAGATTTGCCTCACCCAATCTACTTTCCATCAGACTGACTAATAATAACCCACTTTACAAATGCTTTTTCATATTTATTTTATAATTATTTTTAGTATGCATTGAATCTTCTTCCCTGAGGGGTTTGCATGCTTGTTTCTCTCACTTGACTCAGGTGTGTTCAGATGAAACTTTGACTCATTTTCTATCAGCAATACTCCCAATCATTTTCTAGTCTTTATCCAGCTAGATATTTCTTTTAAGTACCAATAGCTGACACATTATATATTTATTTGCTTTTTATGTTATAATTGAGTCTTCTAACTGTAAGGCAGCCTTCTAAGTGAAAGAATGTGATGTAGTACTGGAAGCATTTGCCAAAACAATTGGACAAGAAAAATATATCAAGGGCATTCATTAAGAAAGGAAAAAGTAAATCTCTCACTGTTTGCAGATGACATGAAACTATAGGAAATCCTAAAAAATTTGCCAAAAAGCTTATAGAAACAATAGATTTGTATAGCAAAGTGGCAGGCTAAAAACTTAACATGAAAAAATCAATAGCTTTTTTTATACACAAATGATGATATAGAAGAAATAGATATTAAAAAACAATCACATTCACAATGGTACCACAGAAACTCAAATTTTTTTAGAGCCAAATTAACTAAAAAGGTGACGGACCAGGAATCGGAGTGATAGCACAACATTATGGCATTTGCCTTGCAAGCAGATGATCCAGGATGGACCTCGGTTCAATCCCCAGTGTCCTATATGGTCTCCCAAGCCAGGAGCGATTTCTGAGTGCATAGCCTAGAGTAACCCCTGACCATCAATGGGTGTAGCCCAAAAACCAAAAACACAAACAAACAAGCAAACAAACAAAATAAAAAACCAACCAAACCAAACAAAAAAAAATGAAGGACCTATACAAAGAAAACTACAAAACATTGCTTCAAGAAATAAAAATGAACACAAGAAAATGAAGATATACCCACTGTTCATAGATCGGAAAAAATAACATAATTAAAATGGCAGTATTCCTCAAAGTATTGTACAGATTTAATACAATCTCTCTAAGGATAACCATGGCAATATTTAAAGAGGTGGATTAAATAATCCTGAAATTAATTTGGAAAATAAATGCTCAAAGATAGCTAGAGCAACCCTTAGGACAAAGAAGAGAATTATTACTTTTCCCAACTTTATATTATACTAAAAAGCAATAGCACTAATAGTCATTAAAACTGTATAACTTTGAAATAAAGACAGACTCTCAGATCACTGGAATAGACTTGAGTCTTTAGAGAATGACTCTAGATATACAATTAGTTTTTGATAAGGAGGCAAGAAATGCAAAATGGAGCAAGAAAAACCTCTTCAACAAGTGATATTAGGTCAACTGGTTAGTCACATGCAAAAAAAGGTGGACTTAGACCTCTATCTAACACCATGCACAAAGATCAAATAAAAATGGATTAAAGACCTTGCTCAGACCTGTAACTATAAGGTACATTGAAGAAAATGTAGGCAAAATACTCCATGATATTGAGACTAAAGGCATCTTCAAGGAGGAATCATCACCATTCAAGCAAGTGGAAGCAGAGATAAACAAATAGGTCTACTTTAAATTGAGAAGTATCTTCACTTCAAAAGAAACAGTGACTAGAATACAAAGACCACCCATGAAATGAAGAAACTATTTACCCAATACCCATCTAATAAGGGGGCTAGTATCTAAAATATACAAGGTACTGACAGAACTCAATAAGAAAGAAAACATCTAACCCTATCAAAAAATGGGGAGACAAAATGAACAGATATTTCCTCTGTTTGTTGGCCAGGAGTACCAATGGCCAAAAGGCACATGAAAAAATGCTCCACATCACTAATATTCAGGGAGTTGCAAATCAAAACAAAAATGAGGTATCATCTCACACCACAAAGACTGGTATACATCCCAAAGAACGAAACAACCAGTGTATGCGGAGAGAAAGGAACTCCTACTCACTGATGGTGAGAAGGACATCTAGTCCAGCCTATCTGAAAACAAAATGGATATTCCTCAAAAACTGAAAATTGATCTCCCATATGAACTAGCAATATCACTCCTAGAGAAATATCCTAGAAACATAAAAACACAACACAAAAATGCCCTCTGCACTATTATGTTCATTGTAGCATTGTTTATAATAGCCAGACTCTGGAAATAACCCAGGTGTCTGAAAACAGATGGGCAACTAAAGAAACTGTGAAACACCTACACAAGGACTCCTACACAACTATTAGAAAAAAAATAAAGTCATTAAATTTTCCTGTACATGAATGGACATGGAGACTTTTATGCTGAGGGAAGTGAGTCAGAGTAAGTGAGATAAACACAGAATAGTCTCACTCATTTGTGGGATATATAAAAAAATAAAAAACAAGATAGTAATAATATCCAGAGATGGTAATATATTCAGAGATAATAGAATGAGGGCTGGAAAGACCAGCCCATGATATGAAGCTTACCACATACAGAAGTAAGTGCAATTAAAGCAATAACTTCTTTGACAATTATAATAACAATAATAGTGAGAGAAATAGAATGCCTGTCCCAAAGAGAATGTGCAAGGAGGGAAATGGGGTATATTGGTGGTGGGAAAATTACACTGGCGAAGGGTGGTATACATTTGATGACTGAAATCCAACTATGAACATTTCTGTAACCACTGTGCTTAAATAAAAAAATTATTTAAAAATAAAAAGAAGAGAAAGTGGTATTGGAGAACATGGGATTCCCCAATATTTAGACTTAGTAGGTGTCTAATAAATATTTTAAATAATTAAAATATTATGAATTATCCAATTATATTATGCTTAATATTATATATGGTTCAGTCACATTCGAAGCAAGTGCCCTACCTCCTAATCTAGACTATCACTCCAGCCTAGAATAACATATATATCTTAAATTCCTGTGAAGCCTCCTACAGTCATCAACAAAGCTCTAAACCAAGCTTTTTGATTATAAAAGATACACTCTTCCTGCTGTTGGAAGTTCAATTGAAAACCTTTTTCTTGCTTGTTAATGATTGAAGAATATTGTAACCCATGTTCTGATGTGTCAATGATGATGAGCAGTTATATTAAATATAAGCTTTTTAATGCAGGATAACTGCAATGAGCATATAAGAAAAAAACAATTATGTTTAGGAAAATGTTCCGGAATTTCAAATGCAAACTCTAAGCACTATAGTTATCTTGTGATTCCTTTTTTCCACCTGTTCTTTATAATGTTTGTGGTACTAGCAGAAAAAGGAAACCATTGTGGAGACATTTTTATTTATAAGTTTACTTGCACTTTAAAAAGTGCAGTGAAATCAACTGATATGGAAGTGGGAACTCAGATTTGATCACATACCATGACTTCAGTATCTGACATCAGTCCTAGGAACACCTTCTGGAAAGAAGACAAACATTCTTGACTTTGTATTTATCATGGTCAAAAAGTGTGGGGCTTTATTCTAAGCTAACAGACACACAGAAACTTTATTCTGGATATTAATATATGTTTGTTTCCATAGATACCAAATTAAAATGTCTGGCTTCCCCCTCCCAATTTATGCAATTTCATCTTCGATTTGTAAACCTTATAACTTCTTACTTGATTTCTTCCTCATTCCTCTCTTGAAAATATTCAGATACTTGTTTAAGTCTTTAACAGAGATTTTATAAAGGGCAATTATATTTTACCTTATTAAGAAGAGAATTATCTGTTTTTCTTTTTTATTGGGAATATATATGTATGTTCTGAAACTTGAATAAAGTTCTCTCTAGTTTCTAAAAATGCATGTGTCTCAGGGTACTAATTTGTTACCTGCCTTTAGGCATCAATTTGAAAAATTATATATTTTCTGCTCATAATACCAATAGGAGCTAAGGTTTAGAAACAGAAATTGTTACTTGTCCCTATGCTTTCTTTATAAGAGATGAAGTACACCTAGTAATCCATACTGAGGCATTTATCTTTCTTCAGCAGTGACATAAAGCATCAAAAATAAACCCTAATTTACTATGGGCAATCAGATACTTTTTTATTAACTCCCTTCTTATAACTGCCTAAAACTACAATAGGATGGGATGTACAATGTCTATTCTCAAATTCTCCTTGGAATAATGAAACAAAACAGCAACTCATACAAATGTTTGGATACTCAAAATGAAGCATGTCACTACAAAAAATAAAAGAAGATTATATATTTAGGCTCTGAAGTGAATGTTTTACACTTTTGTTTCAATGCATTATTATGATGCATGAAATAATGCTCTGAATGTAAGATACTTTTCTCTCCAACATTTTGCATACTATTTATTTGCACACTGTGCTATCTATTCTCTTATTTTAATTTAAAGTTACAAATGGTTCTATCAAAAAGGAAGATAATGTATATAAAATGTTTAAATAAAAACATTTTTGTATTTAGAGAATAATTTAAGAAAAAAAGTTTATATCTAGAATTTAGGTTTCTAGATTCCTGATTCTATGCCACAGTATAGTAAGCACTTGCTTATCTTTGTTTTCTGAAGTACTGTGGTATGTCTATAGTGTTATATAATATTTTATAATGTTATACACTCAGAAACTCTTCAAATATCCCAGAATTTTAAAAATATTATAAATTAATGAAAGTGTAAGAATGTAAAGAAATGCATAGACTTACATGTATTTATACATTTCTATACCTCTGTCATTCTTAATATTTTTGTTGTCTTTATTTGCTTCATTTTTTTAATCTAAATTTGAAGCTGAATCCTTTTTGAATAATTTGAAATATAATGAATGCTAACATAAAAGAGATTCTTTTGTAAGGTAGCCAAAATAAATATTTTTCATGTAAAGTCTAACTTTTCAGTTATTTTTTCAAATTTGTTAAAACAATTGTAATTGATTATTTGAAGACACAAATTCCTGCCCCCCAAATCTGTTAATTAACCAAATTCTCTGAAATTATCTATTAATAATGGTGCTCAGGTAGCTGTAAGAAGCAATTATATAACAATTTTAAATGTAGAAAACCAGCTGCTAAATTAGCTTTGTAATACATAAAAGAATTAAGAAAGTTATGTATGATTGTTATGTATGATTGTTGTCTAGAGGATGCTAATGGTCTTTAAAGATTTTAATGACCAGTGAATCAATTGAGACAATACTTTGGCAGTTTTCTTCAAACATGATGTGTTTTCTCCTTGTCACTTTGTCTTTTTTGCAGATCTCAGTAATAGCAAACACTATGGCAAAAATTTCTGATCATCTGCCTACCCAGAGAAACTACACTGGGAAGTGCCTTAGAAGAAGTAAAAGAAATTTATTGATGCAAATTTGAAGATAGGGTTACAGATGGAGGAAGGCCCAAAAAATAAGGACATCACAATTTTTTTCAGAAGCCATATGTATAGCTTTCCCAGCCCCGGAGGTCTGGTTTTCTATATAGAATTTAGCACTACACAAAAAGTTATAACTGGGTTGTGTAAGGGAAGGAGAAAGGAAGAAAGGAAGAGTGAGATGAGAAGCTGAAAATTAGGAAGTTTTTTTATAAAGTGTGCTGTAAGGCGCCAGAAAGGTTTTGCTAGAACAAAGTGTGCTGTTTTCCTGCAACTAAAGATAAGACTGTTTTGATTTTGCAAGTACAAAACAAGGTTTTATTATTAAGAAAGCAGTTTCTGCTCTCAGCCTAAGGGGGTTGGGCAATAAGCAGTGGCTTATTATTTGAGTTCATCTTTTTCCTTTTGATCTCTCTGAAAAGAAACAGTGATGATTTATTTGTTTTTCTAGAATGACAGGACTTTATTCTTGCTCTGGTGCTTCATTTATCAAGGGTCATTTGGCATTGGTTGGGTAGTTTTCTACCAAAACTCCTACCTGTCTAGGTCTGTTTTGGAGGCTTGCAGAAATTTCTAGGTTCCTAGGAAAGGAGCGATAGATAAGTTAACAAATCATCTTAAGCCATATACATTAGGCTGAAGCTAGATAGAGAACAGAGGATTTGAGAAAAACAATATTTAGTTCCCTGAATTTGTGAATCCGTGCAGTCAGGAAAATCATTGTTTCTTTTTTTACTTTAAGTCAAACACTCTTTGTTGCCTTTGTTCATTTGCCTATAGTACAGGGCAGCCATCTGCAGCATCTGTCCTAGAGAGTTGTTACCATGTGGTCAGTTGATATGAAATATGTTCTCTAGAACTGTAAGATTATAATATTTTTCAGCGTTTATGCAACGATGAAGTTTGAGGAGATATTGTGCGTGTGTGTGTGTGTGTGTGTGTTTAAATAACACTGGTCATCAAGGGATTTATATTTCTTCACTGGAACACTCCACTGAAGATTCATTCCTACTTGACAAATGTTGGGGTAAATGACAGCTTCATATCTTGGCCTAATAGACATAACCCAAACATACTGTGAGATCAAGAAAGGTTCCATGACTTAATTCCACAAAGAAAGAAAAATCACTGAAAAAGCTGCCTAGTATTTTTCCTATATCTCTGCAAGATCTCATAGCAAAATGACTCCTGGCCCACATTTGGGTGATTTGCAAAGTGTGTACACAATTCACTTTGCCCAGCATGCTGGGGGCTGGTCACTCTTTGAATAGTTGGGGTCATGGTGGGAGGCTATCACCAGGAGGTCCAATAATTTCCATCTTTATTTCTCACTCCAGCAATTCCAGTTGATACAACTGAGAAACTGATGACACAACACACCCGCCTGTGAAGCAAACTGCAGCCTCCTGCTATGAAAGCTCACACTGGAGCTCAGAGGAAGGAGGAGCTATTACTCAGTTGATGTTTGTCTGATTTTGCTAAATGAAGCCTTTTCTGTTCCTTCTCTTAGAAGGAGAGCAATCTAACAAGCGCTTCAAGAATGTCTTGCACACATTCTTTACTTCCAAATAGTCATTCTTTGGTTCTCATTTTTTTTATTCTGTTGCACATAAGCAAGTGGAGAAATTTAATGATGCAATAATATGCTTTGAAATCTGCTGAATATTAGATTTTGAGATTAGATTATTATAGATTTGCATGTATCACATGTATACCTTTGTGACCTGGGGAAAGTTACAATTTCTATAAATCTCAGTCTCTATTATGCTTCTTTCTCTCCTCCCTAAAATTTTGATCAAATATTGTCTTATCCTTATTTTAAAAAACAGTTCTAATTAGCACTGCCTTTAATTTTTTTTATGAAGGGCAAAAGAAAGACCTAAATGAAAACTTCATGCCTGGAGAATAATGACAACTAATCTAAGACATTGAGTTACGGGTTGGTTACTTAGGCAGCAATACTTAATTGATGCAGGAGTTTATAAATAATCTAAGAAACTTGATTGAAAAAATATGACAGGAAATAGATCTAGATTTCATAACTCTTGATTAAACAAAGCTAGATCTGATGCTATGCAAGAACCTGAAATGCACTTTGTACATTGTCCTTTAAGTTCATATGGACCCAGGGGTCTC
This sequence comes from Suncus etruscus, assembly GCF_024139225.1. Lineage (NCBI taxonomy): Eukaryota > Metazoa > Chordata > Mammalia > Eulipotyphla > Soricidae > Suncus > Suncus etruscus. The sequence continues at coordinate 82,004,036 of NC_064859.1, forward strand.
AAACTCGCGGCCCGTGGGCTGCAAACGGACCTCTGTACAACATTTTGTGGCCCTGCCCTAGAGGAATCTTTTTTTGTTTTATTTTGTTTTAGTTGTTTGGGTCACACTCCCCAATGTTCAAGGCTTACTACTAACTTTGCACTTAAGGATCACCCCGACTTTGCCTCCTGCGGCCCCCAGGTAAATTGAGTTTTGCAAACTCCTCACTGACTAAATCTTCAAGCTCAACATGGAGTTAAAGATTTCTGCCTTATACAAGTTTGACCTTCATCCTTTAGCACTAGTGCATAGAGTAAGTGCCCAAAAAGTATTTGTCAAATAAATGAATATTACTCATTATTAAATTCCCATCTTGGTCACTGAACTAGGTTGAAAATTCATTAGTTGAGGTTTATTTGACACTTCTTGAGAATTACAAATATCAATATTACTGAATATTAATATTTTATATTATAAATTTAGATTTAATAATAGACTTACAAATAGTGTTATTTATAGTGCTGATGTACAAAGTTATGGTACACCCCATTACTGAATTTCCTCTGACCCTCCACCTTTGTCCCTATGCCACCTCTGGTCTGATATTCCTACCCTCACTCACCCCATATTTGTTGATTGATAGTTATTGGTTTTTTTTCTTAAATACTCTTGAAAAATTAAGATATCTAAAAAGTCAGATCTTTATTCTGCTATAGCCTTTAAAATGGAATTAAACAGGGGCTGGAAAGATAGCATGGAGGTAATGAGTTTGCCTTGCATGCAAAAGGATGGTGGTTCGAATCCTGGCATCCCATATGGTTCCCGGAGCCTGCCAGGAGCAATTTCTGAGCATAGAGCCAGGAGTAACCCCTGAGCATTGCCGGGTGTGACCCAAAAATAAAAAAAAAGAAGTACAAAAATGAAATTAATCATTCTCTTTGAACTCATTTTTAAAAATAAAGTTTATTGACTGCTTTAATTCTAGACTCTGACATGTGAAGGTGCTGGTAGGACTCTACTTTTGGATTTTTTTATAAACATGGAAAGTAGCTTCAAACATTTAATTTTTTAACCAAATATTGACTTATATTTGTTTTTAGAAATGGTTCTAATTAGCACTATATTTAAGTTCATTTTTAAGAAGGGTAAAAGAAAGACCTAAATAAAAACTTCTTGCCTGAAGAATTTTCCAATTTTGTTCTCTTAGTATAGACAATTATGCTAAATTATATCACAGAAGTTTCTTCTCTGAAAAAAAATTATGTGAGTGGGGTTACCTGGTAAAAAAAATTCACGCTAAGAATCTGTCTTGAAGATGAAAATTATCAGGGATATATTTATGAATGAAGAACCTGTGCTGAGATGCAGTGCTCACAAGGATAAAAAAAAATACATACTGGAGGAATTAACAAGGATTTAAATAAACATCCAAAGAAAACAAGCAGCCTGATTTGTATTGTTCCTTTGAGTGAGAAAAGAGTTTGATATGATTCTACTAGAATATACTAATGGGTCTCAGAGATATGGGCAGAGGGAATCATGAAAGTTGCCTAGAAATAAAGGTAAGCTCAGATTATCTTCATAAAGTGGAGTTCACTGTAAGGTCACAGAGAAGAGGTTTGTTTTATGTGGAATAAAAATATCATGACGTATTTAACTGTAGAATCATAGTCTCCAATGGGCGTATAACATTAATGTGCATGAATAAAATATGTCAGAACATCTATTTGCATCTTAATCTCATCAGTTATCCATTTCCAATTATAATCATTTTTCTGCATTTATATTATAAATTAGGACAGACATCTGAGTTATAAGTATATAAAGCTACAGAATTAGTTGTATATAGAAGGCAGAGAATAAAAGATTGAGAAATAAATACCAAAAAATGTCTTCAGACATTTCTCAGCACCATGTAATTAAGTGAATTAATTTTGACTAATCATGGGGAATAAAATTTGAGAAGTGACACATGTTGCTTCCAGTCTGAGGTCATGAAAAGTCCATGCATAATTTTTTTTTGTCTTTCTTGCTATGCTTGCTATGAGGGAGGAGTTTGCTATTGTAGATGCTATAGTTACAAAGTGGTAGAGTCATCTGTTTATCAACTTGGATTCCTAAATAACTATATAGAAAAGAATTCTGTTAAGGATCTATATCAGAATTAAATCTTTAAATCATTGATACATTGCAACTTTTTGTTACTGAATAATAGCATAAATTTTGTAACTCATAAAAATTGGAATCTACTCATTTATTTCTGTGGAGTGAGGAATTTTATAATAATTATACACTCTTATTTTTAATGATGAATTCTCTTTTTATATTTTCCAACAGATATAATTTGTTGAATTTCCCAGCCTATAGATACTTATCCATAGTTTAATTAACCAGTGTCAAAGAATCAAATTCATGAAATGAGAAATTCTATTTTCTGTGATTACTCTGCCATTAGAAAATGATTCATTACAGGGACCTGTGTAATTTCCAGGATTCTTAAGACCTGCTAGAACATGATTGCAAAACAAGAGTTTTACAGAGAAGAAGTTAACAAGAAATCACGAGCTCACCTTATCTGAATTCAGTTTCACAACAATCTTGATTGATAGAAAGCCTTTAGTAAGTGACTCATAAATGAATGGAAAAGAAAATTGAAGACAAAAATGCTATGATACATGGACTTTTACAAGAGGAAGATGTTAGTGTATTAAGAAGGAGGACAATGTCCATGAGAAAAAGTTAATCCTTTGGAAATGTACTCTTAATGTAGAATTCTGCAAATATTTTTTTTTCATTTCATATATTGAGTTAACACTTATTGAATGGCCTTTATATACTCAGATTGCTTTCCCAAAGTAGTTGAAAAAAATGATTTTCTACCTTTTCTTCTTCATCTCAAAAGATCTATTTTAGAAAATGGGATTATGGATTTGAGCACTGCCTTTTTGAAAATAGTCACGAATCCAGGCATTTGGTCCAGGCAGAGCAGGGAGGAGAATGGGTAATGATTTTAACAGAGCCTGCTGCAAACACCCACTTGTTCTTCCATAAGCAACTAATCTTAGGTTTCAGTAATGCAATATCCCAGTGAGTAAAAGATGGAAGTGACTAAAAGGTGAAATACTGCCAACAAAAGAAGCCAAAAAGAAACTCACTTTTCAAGGATGTTTCATTGGTGTCAACTTAGGTCAGAATGGAGTTAGAGTAGCCAAGTTATTGATGAAAGCTACTCTGACCTCTTCAGCCATAGAAGCAGAATAAGAGGTGATGTTCTTAGTTCTTTATAAAATGTCAGTGTAATTTACTGGGAAGTAGAAAAATAAAACTTAAGGATTATCTATTTAAAGTGGAGAAAAATTTCAACTAAATTATCAGTTCAATAATTCATTAATCACGTATTTCCAAAGTATTGACCAGATGTTCAACACTAGCTAAAGTTCATAAGAAATTAACTTTTAAATAACTTAATTTTCACTGAGAAGAAAGAGATCACATAATCATGGATTGGAGAAATCCAGAACAGAAAATACAATCAGATTAAAAAGAAGATTAGGTAGACTGAGTAGGGAGCCAACTTGTCTGTCTTTAATTCCCAGTTCTCCCCTGGGACTATCAGTAGCTGTATTAGGAAGTTGTTTTAACCTAGATGCAATCCTCAAAATATGAGGATAATATAATTACTTTAAGTGGTACATGATTAGTGCCTAGAAAAATACCAAATTGTAGTAAGGAATAAATATTAGTTTTCATTGGGTACCAGATTTAAAGGGACATTTGTTTTAATTGATAACATTTTTCATACAATAGTCCTCTGTCTTCTCTTCTGTCAGGATATTCATGACATTAGAAAAGTGACTTACAAATCTCATGTTATAGCACAAAAATACCACTGGTCTAGAGTCTTGGTAGCCATGATGCATTCCTGACTCAGAAAAATTAATCTACAAAAGATGAAGGAATGTCCTAGTGTTTAAGCATTTGTGGGGTTACAAAAATTCTTCTTATATAAAAAGTTAAAGGCCTCCCAAGCCAGGAGTGATTTTTGAGCATATAGCCAAGAGTAACCCCTGAGCGTCAAACTGGTGTGGCCCAAAAATGGGGCCTGAGAGGTGGCCCTAGAGGCAAGGTGCCTGCCTTGCAAGTGCTAGCCAAGGAAAGACCCCCCAAGCCAGGGTTAATTTCTGAGCTCTTAGCCAGGAGTAACCCCTGAGCATCAAACGGGTGTGGCCCAAAAAAACAAACAACAACAAAAAAAGAGTTAAAGGCTTTCTTTTACTGTCTATCTTTTTTAACCAAAATAACCTCTCTTTTTTATTGATATAAAAGTTATCTGCTTTAAGATCTAGGGTTTAGTAGTGGTTCAGACATATGGGATGACATGGAAAGAAGGACTAGATTTTATACTTAGGAATAATCTCCAGATTTCTATATGCCTAATGTTTTTGGAAGTTTTAACTAAAAGTGAAAATCTAGAGATAAAAAGGCATAGTCTCTTTGTATACAGAAGATTTTTTTATTTAAATTTTGGATGATACCTTGAGGTGGTCAGGGGTTACTCCTGGCTCTGTACTGAGAAATCACTCCTGGAAGACTTAGATATTATATAAGATGCTGAGGATCAAACCTGGGTCTGTCTCTGGATGGCTGCATGCAAGACACATACCTTACCACTGTGCTATCTCTTGGCTCCAGAAGATTTTTTCTGATGATACTCAGTTTTTGTTTTTCCAGCATCCTCATAGATAAAGTTATTCTCAAGAGAAATTAAGAGAGGTTCTCTCTATTCCCGACTTAGCTCTGCCTTCTACTCTTCTCTTTTATTAGTACTTTTAATAACTTTTCCTAATTTACATGACAACTTCTTACTCATGGGCAACAGTTCACTCACATTGATGATGGTCACCATATTCTGATGTCTATCACTCAATCTGATGTCTATCACTCAATCACACAATTGGTCAATAGTACTCTATCTTCCATATGATACCTTTTCTAGTACACTGTTTTATCTGATCGGCTAAAAATCACACTGCTATTAATGTTCTCATGGAGCTTTGGTCTGGAGCTAGAACAAGACAAGAAATAATTAAAAACAGATGATATTCAAAGAAGATTATCTTTGCTCTGACTTCAGAAATTTCTTTCCTTAGTCTTTCTAGACTTATTTTTCTTCAATTTGACTTTGTTTTTCTTAGACCTCTTTATTTCTCTCCTCTTTACTCTTTTGAAGTTATATTTAATATATAAGATGAGAACCTGTGCCGAGTGCTATAGTTCATAGAAAATAGTGAAAGGGGGAAATCGAACTTTTCTACTCCCTGATAAATGTTCATCAAGTTATTTTCTCCTGTTTGATGTTTATATAGATGAAAGTTTTAATATGTATGATCTTAGATTAATTTTAAATTAATTTAGTCATACTCTATGAATCAGAAGTTATACTCAGATTTGTTATGTGACAATAAAGGATTTTGAACTTTTCCCTATTTTTCTAGAGATTTGATTGTGGTAACTCCTACTTGTATACTAACATTCATTTTTTTTTTTTTTTTTGGTTTTTGGGCCACACCCGGCAGTGCTCAGGGGTTACTCCTGGCTGTCTGCTCAGAAATAGCTCCTGGCAGGCACGGGGGACCATATGGGACACCGGGATTCGAACCAACCACCTTTGGTCCTGTATCGGCCACTTGCAAGGCAAACGCCACTGTGCTATCTCTCCGGGCCCCTAACGTTCATTTTTTTCTTAGTTCTTTATTCTTTTTTCTTTTTTTAATTATAATATCTTTATTTAAGCATCTTGATTACAAATATGATTGGATTAGGTTTCAGTCATGTAAAGAATATCCCCCTGTTCACCAGTGCAACATTCCCACCATCAATGTCCCAAATCTCCCTCCATCCCATCCCACCCCCACCTGTACTCTACACAGGCTTTCCAGTTCCCTCATTCATTCACATAGTTATGGTAGTTCTCAGTATAGTTATTTCTATAACTGCACTCACCATTCTTTGTAGTGAGTTGCATGAAGTGAGCTGGAAGTTCCAGCCCTCTCATTTTCTCAGGATTGTTGAAAAATTGACTTTTATTTTTCTTAAAACCCATATATGAGTGAGACTATTCATGTCTTTCTCTCTCCCTCTGACTTATTTCACTCAACATGATAGATTCCATGTACATCAATGTATAGGAAAATTTCATGACTTCATTTCTCCTGAAGGCTGCATAATATTCCACTGTGTATATGTACCACAGTTTCTTTAGTCATTCATCTGTTGAAGGGCATCTTGGTTGTTTTCAGAGGCTGGCTATTGTGAATAGTGCTGCAATAAATATAGGTGTAAGGAAGGGTTTTGTTTTTTATTGTATTCTTGTGTTCCTAGGGTATATCCCTAGGAGTGGAATAGCTGGGTCGAATGGAAGCTCAATTTTCAATTTTTGGAGGAATCTCCATATAGCTTTCCATAAAGGTTGGACTAGATGGCATTCCCACCAGCAGTGGATAAGTTTCTTTCTCTCCACATCCCCGCTAGCACTGATTGTTCTCTTTCTTTGTGATGTGTGCCAATCTCTGTGGTGTGAGATGGTATCTTATTGCTGTTTTGATTTGCATCTCCCTGATGATTAGTAATGAGGAGCATTTTTTCATGTGCCTTTTGGCCATTTGTATTTCTTTTTTTATCAAAGTGTTCATTTCTTCTCCCCATTTTTTCATGGGATTAGATGTTTTTTTCTTGTAAAGTTCTGTCAGTGCCCTGATGTTTTGGAGATTAGCCCCTTATCTGATAGGTAGGCTGTCTGCTCTCACCACTCCTCTTCAACAGAGTACTGGAAGTACTTGCTATAGCAATCGGATAAGAAAAAGATAACAAGGGCATCCAGATAGGAAAGGAAGAAGTCAAACTATCACTGTTTGCAGATGACATGATACTCTACTTAGAAAACCCTAAATACTCTACCAATAAACTTCTAGAAACAATAGATGAATATAGCAAGGTGGCAGGCTACAAAATTAACACACAGAAATTAATGGCCTTTTTATACACCAATAATGATAGGGAAGAGATGGACATTACGAAGGCAATCCCATTCACATAAGTGCCACACAAACTCAAATATCTCGGAGTCAACTTGATCAAATACCTGAAGGACCTATACAAAGAAAACTATAAAGCCCTGCTCCAAGAAATAAGACAGGACACTCGGAAATGGAAACACATACCCTGCTCATGGATTGGCAAGATTAACATCATTAAAATGGCTATACTCCCCAAAGCATTATACAGATGTAATGTGATCCCTCTAAAGACACCCATGACATTCTTCAAAGAAGTGGATCAAACATTTATGAAGTTCATCTGGAACAATAAACACCCTCGAATAGCTAAAGCACCTCTAGGGAAAAGGAGTATGGGAGGCATTACTTTCCCCAACTTTAAACTGTACTACAAAGCAATAGTTATCAAAACAGCATGGTATTGGAATAAAGACAGACCCTCAGAATAGGCTTGAATTCTCAGAGAAACACATACAAACACCTAACTTTTGACAAAGGAGCAAGAAATCTTAAGTGGAGCAGGGAAAACCTCTTCAACAAGTGATGCTGGCTGAACTGGTTAGCTACTTGCAAAAAAGCGAACATAGACCCCCAGTTAACACCATATACAAAGGTAAAATCGAAATGGATTAAAGACCTTGATATTAGACCTGATACCATAATGTATATAGAACAATATGTAGGTAAACACTCCATGACATTGAGACTAAAGGCATCTTCAAGGAGGAAACTGCACTTTACAAACAAGTGGAAGCAGAGATCAACAGATGGGAATACATTAAGCAGAGAAGCTTCTGCACCTCAAAAAAAATAGTGTCCAGGATACAAGAGCCACCCACTGAGTGGGAGAAACTATTTTTTCTTAGTTCTTAAAAAACAAAATTCACTAAATTTTGATAAGAAGATGGTTTCTCAGATAGGTGTTATATATGGAGACTCCCTTGTGGCTATATGTATTAAGTTCTAAGACACAGAAGTGGTATATCAATTCTGGGTTCCCAAACTTATAAAAGAAATTAGCAGCCTTCCATCTCTTCTTTCTTTTTCATTAGCTGCCTTGGCCCTAGATACAGAAGTTGTTAAGGATAACAACAGAATTGTGCCTCTAGCCAGGAGTTACCCAGCTTTGCTCTCATAAAAAATTGAGAATTATAACTATGTTATTTAAGCCATTTCTGAGGGGGTTTTAAGACTTTTTTTTGCTACTGTAGCTATGACTCTACCTTTAGTAATAATTATTCTTTAACCCAGCTCATAGATTTTACAATTTGTTAAATAAAATTATTTGAACCGAAAATGCATGAGGCTATCTCCAAATGAAACATGATAGGACTTATGTTCTGGAACTTGACAAGTATGAGAAAATTTAAGTGTGATAGGTTGCCCTTGCCCTAGGAAACTTCAGTGAGCCCAAAAGAAATAATATTATAGGTAAGTTTAGTAGAACAATCAATATTCTATTGCAAGGTTATTATTTTTTTTTTTTTGCCTACACATTCCATCTGGCTTCTGACTTCTCTTAAGAGCACATAGTGCCTCTAGGTCTTACCTGACTTCAACCACTTATTGACATCTGATTGGTACATTATCAAGAGGGAAAAATATGAGTTTTAAATGAACAATATTCTTTAGAGATATTTACCTTCATGACACCAGATCTAGATCTTCACATCACTTTCAATATCAGTTCTTTAGACTTGGCCTACTTTCTTCCTTATTGGCCATCTGAACCTTCTGCAATCATCCTCACCCATCAACTTGATATAAAAGGAAAGTAACAGTTGTGACTTTCAAATATAGATGACAGAGATTTATTTGTACTATTAACAAGTATGTTATCTTTTTTTACTAAGCAGTTATACAAAGTTTCATACATAAGGCAACATAGCTTTTTGAGTAGAAAATGGTTGTCTAAAATATACATGGCCATCTTCATTCTTGTACTTAGGATAGTTCATGAAGTACATCCTGAAAAACCTAAATGTATAAAATTTAATTTGAAAACGACATATTTATTTTTATTTTATTTGCAGTGTACACTCAAAGAAATTAAAATCAGGTAATTGTTAGTATTCTAATCTCTTGATTCCAATGTTATATTGCATTGATTCATATTGTCTCCTCACTTAGACATAATGTCATCCTCACTTTATTTTTTAACTTTAGGTCAAATCCAGATATGTTCAGGGCTTACTCACAGTTGTACACTTACACAGTTGTACACTCCTGGTGGTGCTAGGGTAACTGTATAGGGTGTCAGGAATTGAACCCAGGTAGGTTTTGTGCAACCCCAAAACAGAATATTTAATTCTGGTCTTTTCCCCACCCAGATTCAGCTTCTTCTTTGACACCCTTAATATAACATGATGACCACAAATATTCCCTAATGAGAAATTCCTTGATAATAAGTCTCTTTGTATATGTTTTTTTTCCTCAAAATGTCTTATGAGGATACTAAACTCTAAAATTCCAAGTAAAGTTCATTTTAATGAACTTCTTTAACATTTGTTTTTAATGCATTAGGAAAACAGTGGTGAAGTTAATGCTAATGACCTTTTTTTCTGAACCAGCTGAGATAAGGCTTTTAGAAAGACTGTTAAAATGGATCAGTCTCTTAAATTTTCTTCCATTATTAGAGTTGATTTTGGTTCTTGTTCTGCTTTCTTCTCCCCCTTGCCCCCATAACATTTCACCCTGTTCATCCTTCCATTGTTTCTCTATTTTAACTGTAATGGCATCCCTTTGTAAAGGCCCACTGACTAATGCAGAGGTCTATTTTCAATTTTCCAGGACAGAAATGATCTATTCCTTTCCTTTAAAGAAATAATTAGTAATAATTTTAGACCTTGCATTCCATATATGTCCTTTTGATATACTACTTTTTATTTTATTTTAAATAAGATCCTTAAAATGATAAATTATATAAAACATATGTTTAATACATTATATATTAATAAAGATTCATATATTATATAATTATAATATCATAGTATTATAGTAAATATATAATATATATATAAATATATAAAATAAACCAATCTAAGATTAAGAACAGAACAATCTATATTTAGGCTGACATTTCAATGTCATAAGGTCTTACTTCATTCTTTGTAACAGTTCTTCCATAAATTTTCTCTCTTCTCTCAGAATTTACTCTAACCAACAAGAAAAAAATGGAGGCAATACCTTAGAGACCTCCTGTGCTAAAAGCAATAGTTGCCCTTATAAGTTCTTAGTTCCATAGGCTACCAGACTATTCTACCATGCATTTTGACACAATAGAAAGCATAATCTCTGATTTGAAAAGCATGTTCTTTAATTTTGTCCAAACCCTCACTAGCATGAACCTTGAGGTTTATATTAATAATCTGTTCAAGATATATAAACCTACTCTGTAATGCTCCTAAAATTTCTCTAGTTCCTTTCTATTGCCTCTTTCCAACACTCTCAAATACTTTGGCATATTTTTTTAAATATATAGATACCAAAACCTCTGTTAGTTGCATATAACTATGTTACAGATTTCTATAAATTTGAAAATCAAAGCAAATATCCACTGCCTTATAGTTTTTGGGAGTTGGAGCTCTAGACAGGCTATAACTTTGTCCATTTTGGATGTCACAGGTTGTCAGCCATATCTGCAGTTGCATCTTTCAGTTGGATTCTCATATAATCACAATTGATAGTTTTCAATATCTAGAATTTATGGGGCACTGCTTATTCAGTTCACACAGAGCATTCTCTTTTCTCCTCTCTAAATTCTGTATACAACTCTCTGATCAGGCTTGAACTCAACAAAAGAAATTTGTTTTAAGATTGGCTCAAAACAAGTTATTAAAGTCTGGCATTAAATCTGCAAAATTCCTTCAAAATTGCAATATAGGGAATCTATTTTATTTGTTACATTCACCATTTTCATACATATTGCTCATACTCAAGGAAAAAGAATTTTATATAGGGCATAATTATTGATGTCCAGCTGAGAATTCTGCCTATAACAGTTTGGGGAGATCATTATTCCATTTTATTTTAAACAAGAAATTTATTTAAACAAAATCATTGGCTTGAGGGGAAAACTATATAGGATTTATTTATTTTAGAGTTTTTTTCTCCCACTTAAAGACAAATTGCCCTAGATGTAACAACATTGTACAAAAAGAGTTATAAAACTGTCCGATTTTATAATGACAAATGAAAAACATTAAAATCCTCCAAATAAACAATGTATGCAAGACTTTTTTATGATGTTCTTTTTGTGTGGCTGTTGTTAACATTGAGAGTAAAATAACTTACTGAAACATAAAGATAGAGCTAAATAAGCAAGCTACTAAGGGAGAAAAAGGGATTTTCACAAATTTTACATTTTCCTCTTCCCATTTCTATTTGGGGGTTTATAAAGATGTATCTTAAGTACTTTATTTCAAACGTATAAAACACTTGTAATCATATATCAGGTAAGAAATAGGAAAGGAAAGTACACAATGAAGAAAATGATATAGGCTTAGGGTATAATAGGCTATAGTGACAACACTTTTTAGTTTTCCAATCACGGAGTCTTTTACCTGAAAGAACAGTATTCAGAAGTAATAGGTTTCTTTAATAGACACCTCTGGTTTGCCTTGGGTCATGTCTTCATACTGTCTCCACTTTACTTCTCTAACTGTTCATCAAGGTTATTTAATTGGTTGCTTGTTGAATTGAAATTTTGTTCTTCTTCATTGGTTTACATGAGATCAGGGTAATAGGGTTTTCTTATAGGTTGTGGTATAAGATTCAAATAATTTCTTTTTCTTCTACCACAAAAAGACAGCGACAATTTTCACATAAGAGAATGCATCATCTTGAATAGGCATAATGCAGTATCAAAATCAGAAATACCCAGTGAAGAAGTTACTTCTAGTAGCCCACATGGAGATATTGGTCCACCCGGGGTCCTCAAACTTTTTAAACAGGGGACCAGTTCACTGTGTCTCAGACCATTGGAGGGTCTGACTATAGTAAAAACAAAACTTACGAATGAATTCTTATGCACACTGCATATATCTTATTTTGCAAAGAAAAAACAAAACAGATACAAATACAATATGTGGCCCGCGGGCCATAGTTTGAGGACCACTGAAAGGGAACAGGAAATAAAAAGCCATATGCAGAGAAACTTGGGATAATTATGATCATTCCATGGGTTTGATCAGTATTGCTTTTGACTTGGCCAATTGTTATTGCCAGAGGTTTCCTTGGCAATAGGTTATGAAAGATTATTCAGAGATGCCTCTTTTCCTCTTTTAGCAGTTAACTATTAGGTGATTTTGTTTTCTTGAGAGAATCCTCTTTGTCTGACTCTTGAAATCTTACAGAAATAATTACACTCCCAAAAGCTCTGGTTTTTAATTTATAAAGGATATGGTTTGATGTCTGTGAGATACAGGGCATTCCTTTCCTCCAAGTCTGGTAGAGATCTTGGCATACAAATTAAAAACACTATTGTGACCCAGCATTTCCTTTATGATCCCCATCAGGCATCTGTCTTTGAATACCTGCTGACTTAGGTTGAAAAGCACACTGATTAGCCCCTGGTGTCCTTTTCAGACTGAACTTTACTGAAATTTCTATAATATTTGTCATATAATATCAACTTGATTCTTTCTCTATCCAAACTATTGCCTTGCTTTGAAACTATGCTTGGGTCTCCAGGGTTCTCCTAAATGCACAGTACATAAAAATCCAATCTGCTTCTAAATATTACACCATTTCTGAGACATCTAAAACATAGATTTATTTCATTTAAAATATTTTATTGCAACATAAAATATGTATACACTTATGTACCCATTTCAATAAAATGCACTGCTTAAACAGTTATTGAAAGATTTAAGCATCCATTAGCATGAATTCAGGTCAGGAAAATGAACCAAGAAAACTATTTATATATCCCATTTCAATCACAATTCCTCATTCTGTATCATCCATGTATAATTTATATACTATAATTTAATCTTGAAATTTAGAACTGTTTTAGGCCTTTAAAATCTATTCTAATATATTGTGGATTACTTCAACCTTTCATTCCAACTTTTGATATGTATGTGTATATAGCCTATGAAACAATTTAAGGCTATTAAATAATAATGTGTCTCACAGTGTAGATTTGACTGACTGCAAGCTCATGGAAGAGCTCAACATCTTCAGTCATCTGTCCTCTGGTAAATTAACATCAGTATCCAGTAATTAATTAATATAAGTAACATTAAGTCTCATGTTCTATCCCTCTGACAAGAAAGATATGTGATATGATGTTTTTTTTCCATGAAGTAAGTAATATTTGACTATAACTCCTTTATGATAACAATAAATACTGATGTTCAATGTCTGCATACATTAATTAATTTGGGCTGCAAAGTATTTGTTTTTTAATTCTTATGCTAGTTGGAATATTGGGATTTGCATACATTTATATATATCAGAATACATAAACACTTGATACTTTTCTTCAAGCATTAGAATTAGGCTTCAGGATATTTCTTTAAATTATAAAATGGATATGCAAAAGCTTCTTGTCTCTTGTTTCATTTAGTATTTAAAGATATAGTAGCCTGCTTTCTAAGATACCTTGGAGTCATTCCCTTGTAACTTACTTAGAATCTCTCATGTTTACTTCTTTTATTTCTGATCTGCTCAGCAAAATCCTCTCATAGCAGTTTCTTCTTATTGTGTGATGAAAGGTGCATTAGGGAATTCGTTTCTTTTTGTTTATTTTTGGGTGCCACAGGCAGTGTTGAAGGCTTATTGGGCTCTGCACTGAAGGATCAACTTTTGGCAGTGCTTTAGGAACCATATCTGTTGTCAGAAATCAAATCAAATTGGCAGCATACAAGGCAAGTGCCTTAACTTAAGAGGCTTAGTTGCTTCTTTTTTATCTTTCCATTTTATTTTTTACTTTTAATAAGATTATTTTTTAATTCAATCACTGTGTGATAAAGTTACAAAAGTTGGTCATGATTGGGTTTCTCATACAATGTCCAACACTAATCTTTTCACCAAAGCAAATTTCTCTCTCTTCCCCTTTTTTCCCCTCTCCTCTTTCCTCTCTCCCTATCCTTTTTTCTTTTAGACACTGTAGTTTGCAATAATATTACTGAGGGCGTATCATGCATATCACTTTACCTTCTTAAGGGGTTTAGTTTTACATTTTTCTGGTAGCCATATTCCACAGTTAACTTCAGATTATAGATTCTGCTAGTGAAAGAGACAAAACTCTTCTCAGTTTTAGCAACTGTACTCAAATTAGGTACATCTTTTTACGCAATTAGCTGTTGATTTTTCTCAAGTTCTGGCTTCAAATCCTTCAGATATCTTGTAGTTTCAGTCTGTCACTGTCCATGCAGTAATGATGTGACTTAAGTGGGTTGCTATTGGTGGATAGCTTCCAGTGCCCTATTTAGCGATTCATGGGGATACTTAACTATATTGCAAAGCAAAGTTTGGTCCCAGTATAAAGGGAAATCTGTTCCTATCTCCTCTTGAGGAAATCTGGCTCCTGATCCTCTATATTGCTCATACAACCAGGGGAAGTTCTCTTTTTACCAAATCTACATATTTTCTTAACCTGACTCATTTGTGCAGCAATATCACTCACTCTGTCATGTGTAACCCCACTTATGCATTCCGCTTTCTTGCTGCAGGTATAGAACCCTATGTAAGATCAACCAGAGCCTCCAATAGGCACTCAGACTTTGGAGAAGACTCCTTTGAAAAGGCAGGTACTAGAGCTTAATAGCATTTTTATTTTCTTATTCCACCAGGTGTGTGTCTTTGTCTCTTCCTTTGCCAGACTTCTGCAACACTTTACTTCATAGTATTATGTTGTTTTTATGTTTTTGTTTTCTCCTGTAGTTGTGACCTTGGTTTTCAGGTGGATATTTAGAAACATTATACAAAGTGCTGTAACTTTGCTTTAACTATATTTGGAACACCCTCCAATTAACCAATTTTTTTAAATTGGTATCAAGATGTTGTTTTCTGAAGTTCTGAGTAAGTTTTCTCAGTTCTAAAAAACAAGCTATCTGTTTAGGGATGGTTTAAAATGTTGATAATGTGCCTCTATGTTTTCCTAATGGGTAAATTTTTTTATTGAAAAACATGTATTGGAAGTCACATCGTTTTTTGCCCTGTTTGGATTGATTTATTTTATTTGGGTAGGGGGAAGATTAACTCTGCTCAGAGCTTACTCCTGAATCTGTGCTCAGGAATCACTCCTGAAGGGCTCAGGAGATACGTATGGTATGTGGTGCCAGGGATTAAGCCCTGGTTGAGTAAGTTCAAGGCAATAACCTTATCTACTAGACTCTCTTGGCCCCTTGGCAATCACATTGGAGTTGTGCCTCTGATGATCAACCCCTGTGTGAATTTATTAATCACCCTGCACAACCAGTTTTTCTTCTTAAAAATGAATTTTCATAGATATTGTTATGAAGTAAGCCAGAAGAAGAAAGATAAACACAGGATAATCTCATTTATCTTTGATATATAGAATAACTGGATGGGGAAATGTAATGTAATAAAGGAGGAATGCGTAGATTACCCTTAACCTCAGAGGTTAGGGAGATGGACAAAGAAGGAAAGGAGTCAAGGAGGGTAAGAAAAACAAAGAAAAGAATGAATGGAGCAACAGGAGTAGGGTTTCAGTTATATTGGGGTTGTGGGAGAGTTATCTAGCTCTAAACCCTGAGCACAGACTCAACAATACTAAAAACATGGATCTAAGCTGCAGGTACCAACTTTGTAATGTGCCCATTAAGATGTCTGGCAGGGGTAAGGGAGGTGGCAGAAGGGGTGGTGGATGATAGAGTATGGGAACACTAGTGATGGAAGTTGAATCTGGTCACTGGACTTTTGCTGAAATATTAAATGTCTAAAACTTAGCTATTAATAGATTTGTAAATTGTGTTTTTTAAAATAAAAATATAAAATGCTATTCATCTTCATAAATGCTATTCTGTGTTCTATTTTTTACAGAGCATTTTGTTTGTTTATTTGTTTGGGGGGGCACTATGTGCTTACCCCTGGTTACCCAGGTTACCCCTGTGCTATTGGTGAATGTGGAACTTTGTATAGTGCCGGAGATGACTTTAAAGTCAACCTTACGCAAGGCAAGACCCTTACTCATTAATGTATCTCTTCAACTCCTATTTATAACAATACAAAAAAGACAGTTGTTTTAAGAACACGAGTCCACCATCTTTACAGGCTGCTAATTCTTGAATAAAAATTTCTTTACAAACAACTCTTGCTTCTCAAATTTTGGCCTTCAAGAGATGAGTGCCTAAATTCCCGTTATGTTAACAACTGTGCTTGAAGGTAATAAGAAGATATCACAACTATTTTATTCTGATTACTTAGTCTAAACACCAAATAAGTGAACTGTCATATTTCATGTTAAATATCATTCTACATTAATTTAGAAATATAGAAAAAAATCATTTCCTTTAATTAAGATTCATGTCCTTGGAAAAGGTCAATCTGATATTATCTTGAACATTTATACAATATTATTATTGACCTCATATTTTAGGTCTGCGGTGCAACTTTTAATATTTTTTAGTTTTTTTAATTCCTTGCATATGCATTATTTATTAATTTACTCATTTAATTAATATTTAATAATAACTATGTGTTGAGGACTATATTAGTATTTCAGGATACAACCAGTGATTAAAAATTTTTTAATTTGCATACTTATGGGAGCAGAGAGATATTTAATAAACATTGTGAACTGGGGCTGGATAGATTAATGGGTAGGATGCTTGCCTTGCACATGTCTGACCTGGGTACCAAGTACCAGGTACCCATATATTTCACTAAGCTCTGTCAGGAAAGATCCTTGATCACAGAGACAGAAATAAACCCTGAGAATTGAACACTGTTAGATGTGGCTCAAAAGAAAACAAATTATAATCAAAATACCTCAATATCACTGGAAAATAAAAGTGGATTTGGACTCTTTTATCTCTTTCTGGGAGGAAAGAAACACTGAATTGGCCCCCTATCCCTACCTGTTTTCCACCTATGGAGATGGTCCTATCTTACCAATAAAAGTTCAAAGAGACTTCTTCCGGTTTTGGTTCCATGGCTTCTCTGTCTGCTTGCTGATGCCCTGTTCCCTGCTTGCAGCTAATTTGTGGTGGAATGTCCTAAGTCTGCCTTATCTCCCTAACCTATGTGAATTATGTCCGAGGTTGGTGTTACTTCCAGACCTGTATAAGGCTTTCTCTACAAACATACTCAAGATTTTCATGTTATTCTTTTTAGGGGGAGGTGAGGCACACATGGTGGTGTTTCTGAGTTGGTATTGGCTCTGCACACAGGAATCACTCCTGGTGGGCTCATGGGACCATTTGTGGTGTCAGGAATCAAACCTGGTTTGACTGCATGCGATTAAAACTCTCTACCTGTTGTACTAACACTCCAGACTATATTATAAATTTTTAAGATTGCTGATGACCTTATAAAGCAGATATCAGTAAAATATCATACTCAAGAAAATTACTTTTTAGGGGCCTACATGTTTATACTATTATATTCTTTGCTAAAAAGAATAGAAATATATGAGTATAACTGGGTATCATCCATTATGAATTTCAACACATATAGGACTTAAGTTCCTGCCACGAAGAAGCTTGTTTTTTGTTTGTTTGTTTGTTTGAACAATTTCTCTAAATTCAGAGAAAAATTTAATGCACACACACATATATATACACACTTGAAAATTTAAGATACACACTTTAATTCACCAAGAGTAAGTCTTGGTAGGCCTTATTCCTACATATCCGTGTTATTTTGATTTACAAAAGACAATCATGCTTTATTATTTACTGGACTTCTTTTTCTTTTTTTTTTTAAATTGTTCATGATTGAATTTCTTTCATAGAATGTACACCACCCTTTATCAGGGCACGTTTTTTTCTTTTTTATTAGTATTTTTATTTAAACATCTTGATTACAAATATGATTGTAGTTGGGTTTCAGTCATATAAAGAACACACCCCCCATGGGGGCCAGAGAGATAGCATGGAGGTAAGGCCTTTACCTTTCATGCAGAAGGTCATTGGTTCGAATCCCAGTGCCCCATATGGTCCCCCGTGCCTGCCAGGAGCGATTTCTGAGTACGGAGCCAGGAAAACCCCATGAGCACTGCCGGGTGTGACCCAAAAACCACAAAAAAAAAAAGAACACCCCCCCCCTTCACCAGTACAACATACCCATCACCAATGTCCTAAATCTCCCTCCTTCCCATCCCACCCCACCCATACTCTAGACTAGCTTTCTACTCCCTCATTCATTCACATGGTACTGAGAGTTCTCATAACTATCAGTGTAGTTATTTCTCTAACTGTACTCATCACTCTTTGTGGTGAGCTTCACGTCATGAGCTGGACCTTCCAGCCCTCATCTCTTTTGTCTCTGAGAATTATTGCAAAAATGGCTTTTCTTTTTCTTTTTCTTTTTCTTCTTCTTTTTTTTTTTTTTTTGGTTTTTCGGGCCACACCCATTTGATGCTCAGGGGTTACTCCTGGCTAAACGCTCAGAAATTGCCCCTGGCTTGGGGGGACCATACGGGACGCCGCGGGGATCAAACCGCGATCCTTCCTTGGCTAGCACTTGCAAGGCAGACACCTTACCTCTAGCACCACCTCACTGGCCCTGTCTTTTATTTTTCTTAAAACACATAGATGAGTGAGACTATTCTGCATCTATCTCTTTCCTCTGGTTTATTTCACTCAGCACAATAGATTACATGTACATCCATGTATAGAAAAATTTCATGACTTCATCTCTCCTGACAGCTGCATAATATTCCATTGTGTATGTATACAGCCATTCATCTGTTGAAGGGCATCTTGGTTGTTTCCATAGTCTGGCTATGCACTGCAATGAATGTAGGTGTAAGGAAGGAATTTTTGTATTGTATTTTTGTGTTCCTAGGGTATATCCCTAGGAGTGGTATAGCTGGATCATATGGGAGCTCAATTTTCAGTTTTTGAAGGAATCTCCATATCGATTTCCATAAAGGTTGGACTAGACGGCATTCCCACCAGTAGTGAATAAGAGTTCCTTTCTCTCCACATCCTCGCCAGCACTGCTTGTTCTCATTTTTTGTGATGTGTGCCAATCTCTGTGGCTTGAGATGTTACCTCATAGTTTTGATTTGCATCTCCCTGATGATTAGTGGTGTGGAGTATTTTTTCATGTGCCTTTTGGCCACACAATGAAGCTTGTAAGGTAAATCAAAAATCAATATTACAAGTACAGAAAGTGAATATTCCTTTCTCCATTTACTCTCCTATATCTTTTTACTTTCAATACTAGAAAGCTTGTGTCTCTATATCTCCCAGTTTCCCTGATTACAGAAAATAAATTTGAGTGCTACTATAAGTAGACATAATCAGACTTAAAGATTACTTTAGAATTATATTAATGATGCTTCAATTCTTTTGCCTCATTAATCCCACTGGTTTTACCAAAACTCTCATAATCAAAGAAAATCAAGACATATAATTTTATCCCCCAAATTATACATTGCTCTCCATTAATGTTTTAGTTGACTCAGCAACTTAAATCTAACTGATAGTTTTGTGCAATAACCTCTTCTACCTTTCACATATTCCCATATTCACTTTCTCAAAGATTTAATATCCTTCTCTCTAATCTCATGATCAGAGGATTTCAGAACTAACTCTCTTAGCAGTTTTATTTTGAAATTATGTTTTGACCTATGCATATAAGACTAAACACAGTTGAGTATTTTGAATATATGAATTAAAAAATTAGATCGAAAGAGAAGCAGAAATAAAAATGTGCAAAAAGTCACAGGAGCACTGTTCTTAATATACTCTAATTAGGTTGTGATTTATATATATTTTTTCAGATTATTTTTTCTTTTCAACTTTTATTTAAATAATTTACATTTAAATTCATAATAGAGTTTCAGGCTTACAATGTTCCAACTTAGTGTCTTTACCACCAACAGAGCGTCCATATTCTTTGACCAAATTCTCAAGGTTTATTCTGACTTTCTAAACCCACTACATTATCTGACTCAGTTCTTTTGGATGACTCTGGGTCTGTAAACACTGCATATCTGTTATTTCTATACTATATTTATTTGTTTGCCATGTATGAAAGAGATCATTCTGAATTTGTTCCTCTCCCTCTAACTGACTTCATCCACTCTGAGATCTTCAAATTTCACCCATGCTCAGACAAATTTCATTATTTTATTTTTTTCTTTCAATGTACTAGCATTTCATTGTGTGGGGGACAAGTGGGTGTGCTCAAGTGGGTGTGCAAAGAAGTAAGCTTTCTGAGTATGTCATAATATATTGCACTCAGCTGACTTCAAACTGTCTGGCTTATTATGTTGCAGTTGACTTAGGTGAATTGGAAAGTGAAGGAGGCTTAAAGTACCAAAATATCTCTGGAAAATAAGAGTGGAGTTGGACTCTTTTATTCCCATCACATTACAAATCACAGCAAGACTTTCTGTATAGGGGGATATATTTTTGCTTCCTTCTGCAAATAATTATTTCTTTTTGACTAACAGTTCCTGCTTCCTATTGAACTCACAGGGAGACAAATTGCCTGACCATCTACTATTAAAGGATAATGTTATCTACGTTCTTTATAATAAATAGGCTGCTTTTATCTCATAAGACATAAATTTGAAATTTAGAGAAACAAAATGCAATTCAGAGGAAATACACTAAAAGCTTAATATATGTTGCTTAAATATAGCTTAGTGTTCTTAAATTGCTTCTACTTTTCTAATATAATATAGGCCCTCAAGAAAAATTCAATATGATGAATTGACTATGGGAAAATGTTGGATATTTTTGTTTTGCTAATTCTTTTGCTCTTTGTGCACTATCAGGAGAGGATCTACCATGGCATTTGAGTAGCAACCAAGAACACCAGTGAAAAATAACTTTAAAAAGAAATATCTAGGAGAAGTATTTCAAATCTCTTTACTTGGCTTTATAATTCGTTTGAACTTATCACAAGAGGTATAAATATGCATTAACTTATTTCTAATAAATGGCATGGATGAAAATTCGGTGATTTGAAAAGGACATAATTGAAAGGGTAATGGGTATTCTAGAAATATATATAAATCTCCAAACAAGTAACAATGTATAGACATGGCAAAGCAGCATTTGTGTGTGTGTGTGTGTGTGTGTGTGTGTGTGTGTGTGTGTGTGTGTGTGTGTAGGTGGGGAGACAAAAATATTTCTGTAAATGTTAGAAGTCCAGAAAAAAATTTTTTTTGGTTTTTTGGGCCACACCCGTTTGATGCTCAGGGCTACTCCTGGCTAAGCGCTCAGAAATTGCCCCTGGCTTGGGGAGACCTTATGAGACGCCGGAGAATGGAACCATGGTCCTTCCTTGGCTATTGCTTGCAAGACAGACACCTTACTGCTAGCGCCACATCACCGTCCCCAAAAGTCCAGAAAATTTTAATGCTTGCTCAATAGGTTCATAAAAGCAAGGCTGTATATAGGCTTGGCAGAGAAGGATTTTCAGTCATCAAGACTATTTAGGCACTTACCATTGTGGAGTACTTAATCTACCAACATTATAAATCCAATTTAATTCTTAGATATGTCTCTAGGGCAACTGGAAACCAATTATTCTCTAGGTAGTTGGATGATTATTTTGCACCAGCAGTTCAGGAGGCCCAAGGCTGCCAGGGCTGCAGAAACCCAAGGCTGCCAGGGCCTGGTGCTGCATAGGTCACAGGGGCCCATGTGGCCCATCTGCCAGGTAGGGCTTTGTGCCCACCTAGAGACACCAACATGTATCAACCACTTGAAAGAGAAAGAGAGGGGAGAGAAGAGAGAGGAGAGGGGGAATAAGAAAGGGTGAGGGAGAGGGAAGGGAGAGGGAGAGAAGAGAGAGGAGAGGGGTAAGAGAAGAGAGAAGAAATAAAATATACGTTTTATTCCTCCCTATAATCTGAAGAGAGATTGAGAGTCAGATGAAAATTCACCTGTCAGAGTTCAAAGAAGATAGAACAGAAAATAGGAATGAAGCAAGCAGCATTGCTCTAGATGCTTTATCTCTGTCCCCTACCACCGCAAGTTAGCAGACACTGCTCTGCTCACTATTCTGCCCCTCGATCCACCCCAACAGTCCAACTTTCTCTTTTTACACCAGCATGACAAGGGGTCATGTCTAGGGGTCATGTCCATGTTCAATACTCATTACAGTGTGGGTATCCCAGGGATTTGTCCAAGTCCAACTGCCATAATGTTATAACATTTCAAATGAGGAAACAGAAGCTTGCCTCACTGATCTGCTTTTCTTGTTCTCAATGCTTTTGTTGACATAGCCACCCATCAACTTCAGAAATGACAATTTTACGTTTGTGACTACATGCAATATTTTTACCAGAGAACACATTTCAGAATAAATGTGCATCACTGGCCTCACGTCCATGGCATTTGCTGAACTTATCACTTTATATATCAGAAAGTCTGTCAATTTCTGAGAAAGCTGAAATGAACTACCAAAAATGGTACAATAATATGAGTTAGAAAAAAATTCTGGAAGTATTGTGATTTTGTCTTAAAAATATAAGATGGACTTTGGCAACTAGTGTGGGTGCTGCATCAAAGAATTTAGGTCTAAGAATCAGGATGTGGAAATGGGAATGACTCATATGGAAATTGTACTTAATTATAATTAACAGTGTCAGCTCCCTTTTTCTAAAACCACTAATTTAGAATGCCAATTTCTAATGGAAAGAACTATTTATTAGATGTAAAACAATAATTTCACGAATTAGATTTTGACCTGCACCAGGTGATTTAAGGATCTTCTTACCTTCCCAATAATATCCAAGACATGTAATAATTGTTATGACCAAAGTGATCAATCCTGATTATGAGGAAAAACTTTATTATTATAATTAAACAGACATGATGGAGAGCACTGTATCTAAAATATAGAATCTTTTCTGGAATTTCTCTTTGGAATTTCTTGACTAGCTGTAAAAATTATTAAAGATCTGAAATAAGGTAATAGAATAATAAAAAATTACTTATATACACTTTAGCAATGAGGAGCTAGCATATATATGCATATATATATATATATGCAACACATAACTACTTACTTAAAGTGAACTTGAGTGGGTAGTAATAAAATAATTTTAGAAATATCTACCGTAGCTTCAAATTCTCATAAAGCTACACTAGTATCTCATATATTACATATTATAAGTTGCTTTATATGTTACCAAAATATGTTACATAAATTTGCTTTGCCTTTCATGTGCATTTATCCTAGGTATGTACATGCTGTATATTTACTATATGTGGACATAGTTCACTAAATTATAGATCATGGTGTTAACATTTCTAAATTACAGAATTGGGGAAAGTATACAAGTTTCATCATTTGTATGAAAATTGTTATATTCTGTTAACTATAAGGACCACACTATTATATGTAAAAATTCAGATATGTGTAGGGATGTTTAGGTGAATTCTTACTTGATATCATTTATTAAGAGATCTTTTTAGGGACTGGAGTTAAAGTACAATGAGTAGGGTATTTGCCTTGCAAAAGTCAACCTGAGTTAGATTCTAAGCAACACATATGGTCCTCCAAGCCCAAGAGGAGTGATCCCTGAGTGCAGAACTAAGAATAAACCTAGATTAACTTTGTGTGTATCAAAAAAATCAAGATCTATTTTATTGGATCTTTATCATTGATTTCTGGGTCATATTTTCTCTAGAAAAAATAGAGAAGGAAACCTTTCAGAAGCCAGATAGTACAGTAAGTAAAGCTCTTACATTCCATGTGGCTGACATGGAGTTAAACTCTGGCACCCCAGAGGGTCTCCCACACACCACTAAGAGTAATCTCTGAGTGCAGGAGAAAGCTCTGAGTACAGCTGGATGTGGTACAAAAATCACACTCCTCCTCCCCTAAAATACAAGAAATATCTTTCAGTTAGCATCATTTCCATGTTGCAAATATTTTTGTCTTTTCATTTTGTTTACTGTAATTTGTGATCATATAAAAGTTTATAATTTAGTGTTGCATTTACAAATATTCTTTTATTTTCTATAATTCTGACTTTTATGCTTTACAGTCGTACAAATACAGAATATTCCCGTTATATAAGAAATACTAAGAATAATATGTTAAAAATACAATGTGCTACTCTGAAATCAATAAACAAATTTCTTCAAGGATACAATCAATAATATAAAAAGTTTTTATATAATGCCAAATAATGAAACAATATAAGAATATTTGTGAACAGGGAGAAAGACAAATATAATTTATTTAACTTACTATTAACAAGTTATGTAACCAAATTACTGAGAACTTTCAATTAGACTGTGAGAACAGTAAATTCTACTGTTTAAACACGCACAATCATAGTGAGAGGCACATTTAAAGTGCTGCAAAATAAAATATTTAAATGTCTTAGATTAAGATACCAGGAATACACAATGTATACAAATAATGCTATATAATCGATAACACACTGATAAAAAATAAAATACTATTTAAATGTTATTCCTGGGGGAGGGGAAAATAAATGTTATTCCTCTATAAATTATATAGGAGATAAATATATTTAATATATTTTTATGTTATGTTAGTATTGCTATAATTATTATTTTACTACACATAAATTATGGGAAAATGTAACTGGGTGATAAGTATCAAATTGTGCACTTTTCTATGTATCTTCTCAAGTGAAACCGAATTTTTTTTAAATGTGGTATTATTTGGTTTCATTTTCATTATCTCTATCTCCCGCAGTCTGTGACTGACATATAGAGGATACATTAGTCATGTTCTGGTTGAAAGTGACAATTTCAATACACATGAAAAATTTAAAGCAACAACACATTCCTTTAATGAGTTTAGATAGGAAGCAAGAATGGATGCCATAGCAGCTCATGAATCAAAACATGAATAGCAAGAGCCTTGTGCCCCTAATTGTGTCTCTTAATCTGTGTTTTTATGGAAATGCATATGAATTTGTATGCCCTCATCAATGAGTGTATGTATAAGAATATGCATGACTGTATATTATCTTGTACTCACATCATATGCACATACACACTCTTCTTTCCACCTTGTTACAAAAAGTAGTGGATATTGTTGACCCTATGATCTCTTTGGCTCAGAATAGAATTATGCAATATTTAGGTAGCAGAAATAAGTGAGAATCTCAATTCCATAAATAAAGAAGGAACATGAGAACAGCCTATTTATATATTATCTTGTTTTCTTAAATTAAAATGAAATGCAAATCATATGGTTTAGTAATTCAATAAGTAGAAAGGAGAAAACCCCCCTCTTTTCTTTCCCAGCCACTTATTTCTTGAGTTCTATACTATAAATAAATTGTCCTTATTCTTAATTCAAAGATGTTTTGCATAGCTGGGTCTGGGATTCTTTTTTTTTTTTTTTAGGTTTTTGTGTCTCACATGCTGGACTCAGGAGTTACTTCTGGCTCTGTGCTCAGAAATCACCCCAGGCAAGCATGGGAGATCATAAAAGATGCTGGGGATCAAACCACCATCAGTCTGGGGTTGGCAAATGCCCAACAGCTGTGCTATCTCTCCAGCACAAGGGTCTGAGATTCTTTTTGAGTTTAAAATTGTTGAGAGAGAAATAGGGCATGAAGGTATCTTGGGTAAATAATTGTCTCCTGAAGAGCATCACCTAGTATTCTTTTAGAATAAAAGTTATAACAACAACAACAACAAAAAACCATTAGGTCACAATTATCATTTTCTAATAAGTTAAAAATATATAGTAGGAGAAATACCTCTTCTTTTTTATTTTTGAAATGAGTAAGTATTCATAAAGAATATCTTATGTAGTCTTGGGAAACTCTAAAGTGACAACAAAACCCAAAGTAATAATTTAATTTATTTATTTATGAATTCTGTTGCTGTTTTATATTTAATTTTATTATATATATATATTGATCATCATGAATCTTGAAATAAAATTCTCCTGCAATATTGTTGAAAACATACTGAAGGGAACTAAAATCCCTTTATTCTTTTAAAATACAAGAAAGGCTCAAATACTTGACTCTTTTAGTTACAACTGAGCCTTTGCTTCCAATTCAACATTTTATACTTTTTTCAAGACTATTACATTAAGTTACAAAAAAGAAACCTATCAACCAGGATGGAATAAGTCTGCTTAATTTTTATGCAAATCTATTATGTTTTAGTACAGCAAAGATGACGAGTGTGATGATTAATCTTCTTTCATACTAAAGGAATTCCAAATAACTCTTAAGTCATCATTTCTTATGTGAATATGGGTTTTTCTGAAAGAAATTTATTCGAATGAGTATATTGAATAAAATATATTTTCCTCACCAATGCAGTGGAATCCTCTAATTAATTGAGGGAGGAAATAGAACAAAAAGTAAGAACAGATTGGGTTTTCTGTATGAAGTGGTATATTCATCTTCTCTTGCATTGAGTATAAATGCTTCTGTGGTTGAATTTTTCAGTCTTGGACTTGAAGTTAAATCTTTTTTTTTTCCTAATTCTCATATATTTGGACTTAGATTGAGCCTCACTATCAACTTTTCTGGATATTGTTAAACTTTTGGTCCAACACAATCACATGAGTCAAATCCCAAAACAAACCTCCTCACATTTATCTTACTGGTTTTATTTTTCTGAAAAACACTGGCTAATTTAGAGAGGTTGCAAGGAATATGAGGTACCCTTCATTCTACTATTCAGATTTTATTTCCAATCCATTCTATGAAATTTGATGGACAATTAGACCCTGCCAGATAATTAAGGGTTTGAGTTCCAGGGGGCACTTCTTACTCACAAACATCTTTAGATTCTTGGGGAAGGAGATAAAGAAAGGATGTGTTAGCATTAAGACATTTTAGAGGCACAAACACATTTCAGAATCAAAGGAAATATTACAAGAGTGAAAAAGACAGCTTTTTCCACAGTAAACAGACAGAGAGGTTCTAGAAGTGGGAAAGCACTAGTGAGTGGTGCTGAAACACAAAACATAAACACTGTTCCTGGAAAGAAAACACTTAAGACTATCATGGACATGGCAGGAAAGGTGCTAAAAAAATTTCAGGGAAGCAGAGCTGTGGCAGCTGCTCTGAGAAACAAGTGACAGTCTGTAAATGGAAAGTGGGAGCAGATGAAAACAAAGTTAGGAATAAGGTCAGATGATAGAGTTGCAGGAAAGAAAAAAATTATGTTCTTCTATCCATTGCAGGCTTAATATAAGGTGGTTACATTTTTGTCATTAACTCCTGAGTGTAGAAAAACAAAATTTACAGCTCTGGTTTTCATTGCAGAATTCCAGGAAGTCTGTTCTTTTTTGGTGCTGCAGAGGTCTGTGCAATAAACAGCCCTAACATAACCTCACTCTGCCTCTCATAAAGTTCAATAACATCTAAAAGATCTTGCAAAGCTCTGGGCCCATTTCTTCCAGATGCTTATATATGAGTAATCTGGAGTCTCATTAACCTTGTTCTGTTCATAATCTTTTCCTTTTTATAGTTCATCAGGGTGACCCGACTATCATGTTAGGGCTTAAGAAGATCCAACTCTGATGGAAAAGAGACCTAGAAGATCTAAGAAAATTCTTACCAGATTCTAATGAAATCTCTCAGCATGTATGAATAGCGAGGCATTTCAAGTGATTTTAATATAACATAATTAGAAGGACCCAGACGAAGAAAAGCCACATCCACATGCTTATAGGATTAAGGTTTGTTATTCACACCAATTCCCTTTTATGAATTGGTTTCCAGAGTCTGATATTTTAAAATCAAATCAGGTCTCTTAAAATCCGTTTTATGTTGATGATCTTAACAACTGACTTGAAGGGTTTTCTGATAGAGAGAGGGAGGCCTTAAAGACTTAGATATGATTGGCGTAGCCTGCCTGGAACTTTCATCTGAATTAAACTTCCTGCTTTCCTCCTATTGAAAAAATACTTACAAATGTATTCTAAACTGGATCAACATCTCACATTTTCAGGAGCCTTCTTTGCATATCAGGAAAGTTAATTCATGGAATTAGCATCCATGAATCTTTCAGAAAAGTTTCTTAATTCTAAAAGCTCAATAAAGAATATGCCTGAAAATATATCATATTAAGAAATTAATAAGATACCTGTGAAATATTAACTTAATAAGCTAATATAATTTACTCTGTGGAATCTGGAAATAAAGATGACATAGATGAGGCCATTCTAAACTTAGCAGAAAAAATTAAAAGTATTATGCATAAAAGTGTCATAAACATGGACTCCAAAACTGAAACTGATTATGATTAGAAAAATGTAAAAATTATTGATATTACCTTATTTTTTCTTAGGGAGGCTAGTATTAAACAATCTTACAGGGATAAAATGTACTTAAGCTACTTAAATAGAACTTTGCACTGAAAAATTATATATCCAGTATTTGGTTTATTGTCACTTTTTAAAATTGTGAATTCTATCAAAATATCTAGCTGAGTAGTATATATGATCTGAGTTTTAGTAAGATAGAATGTCATTTGCTTATGCAGTGCTTTTTACAAATAAGTTAGATGGTCTGAGCAATAGCACAATGGGCATGGCATTTGTCTTGCACACAGATAATACAGGTTCCCATTTGTATGCCATATGTATCCCATATGAGGCCTTGAGACTACCAGGAATAAATTCTGAGTGCAGAGCCAGGTATAAGCACTGAAGGGTGTGATTCTCCCCCAAAAATAAACAAACAAACAAAAAAAACTCAAATAACTTAGAATATTTAGTTAATGTTATGTTAGTACATAACATTAGGTAAATACTCTGGGGAGGTTATTAAGGCAAAAAGATATCCCTAGATCTTCCAAAAATTGACACTGAATAAAGGACAAATAAATCCTAGCACTATGAAGCAAGATATTAAGGAAGTAGAAGGATATTTGAATTCAGCCCAGTTCAGTCCCTCCACTGGACAATGCTAGCCCTCCAAAGGACTGGTAGACTATGCAGATGTTGGTAGTAAGATGAGAGCAGTAGTTCCTTTGGAATAAAAAGGGAAGAAGCATCCATGTGAAAATTAGCAGAGCATGAAGAGAGAGGCTAGCTCTACCTTTAAAAGTATGGCACTGTGGATTTGGAGATAATAAATGTTGGAAAGGATATGGGAAGATGGTATCTAGTACCACTGTGGATAAGGATGAAAATTGTTGCAATATCCAAAAAGTTTTATTATTGCTTATAATAATAAAATGAAGCACCATATGCTCAAAATACACCATTTCTTGCATCACTTGTCCAAAGTATATGAAAACACTAATTTAAAAATATATTTGTACCTGATATTCTTAGTAGCATTATTCACAATTCAAAAAGCATTGAATCAAATGCCCATAGATACCTGGATATAGAAATCATGATATATATTCTCATGAAATAAAACTTTGCCACTAAAAAAAAAAGAGAAAAAATGTGCCTTTTTTTAGACAAAAATGATGGTGTTTGAAGTAATTATATCAAGAAAAATAAGTGAGAAGATATCACCAGATAGAAAATAAAAAAATATATAAAATATATTAAAATATATATAATCTG
Organism: Suncus etruscus; assembly: GCF_024139225.1. Taxonomy (NCBI): domain Eukaryota; kingdom Metazoa; phylum Chordata; class Mammalia; order Eulipotyphla; family Soricidae; genus Suncus; species Suncus etruscus. The sequence goes on from NC_064859.1 coordinate 82,033,714, forward strand.
TGTACACCTTGACTGTTCCAAGCAATTCCTCAGCATTTCTTTACATTGTTCATAGTCGATACCAGTTTATTTTGGTAGTTATTGAATTTCTTTTTAATGGAATTTTTTATTTTGTACCATGTCATGACTTCCGTGATCTCAGTATCCAATCATATGCTTGTTATATTATATTCTCCCCCTATTGTCTGCAAGAGCTTCCAGTAGGAGACTGGAATAGCCTATAGGGCAGCATCAAAAATTCAATAGCATGCTGGGATGAGGAGGAGTTCAATAGAATATTAGTAATAGGATATTCAGAGGCAAAGAATTGCATTCCTTACTTGAAGCACATCAAATTAAATCATATAACATATTAGATCTTTTCCAGCTCTGGAACAGCATGAGGAATCAAAAGATCCCCAGGTAACAGACCAGGTACAGTTTTAGAAGTGCAGGAAGGTGAAAGTTTGAGCAAAATAGAGATTCGGGATGCCCTAGAAAATGTGTTAAAAATAGAGCATAAAAAAACTAGGAGGGAATACAGTGCCAACATCAGGGATGGCAAATTTTTAACTCTGCCCTTAGCACAGTGACATCTACTTCCGTGAGGCTCAGGGAGGACCTCACCACCAATTTTTAGCATCCTATAGGAAGAAAGTCCAGACACAAGGGACTTGAACATCATTTCAAAGTTACATTCAATGCATCATTATCATCTGATAGTAGCGAGGAATCACTAGGAGTTCACCATCAAATGTAAAAACAAACACTGAAATTTCAAAGTCTTAAATTAGAATGAAAAGGGCTTGCTCATACCTGACCATAGGACTTTTCCCTAATTCTAACATATCCAGCGAGTATCTAGACAGCACCTGCAGAACATTTATTTACTGGTATTTAAATAAAAATACTACATATCAGAGAGACTGGAGGCTAGAAATATATAGTCTCTGGATTTGTTAGAGATAGGAAAAAATTTTTAAAGAAGTCTTTGTGTGGTTAATTGGTGAATTTCAATGTTTCATTTTATTTACTCATCTCAGAGAAAGCTGAATATATCTAACCAAAAGGTGCCTGTCTTTAGATGTGCTCTTTATGGCCTATAAGATTTTTTGATACAAAATTTGCTTAAAATGAAGAAAATAGTTTTCACTTATTTATTTCTTTGATGTCCACTAAAATTTGGACATTATATGTTTCTCTCATGACAATTACCATGCAGTCAACCTAGGAACTGGGAGACAGGTATGGGAACTAAAGCTGATCATAAATTTTATGAAGATGAAAGCAAGAGACAGCTTTCTGGAGCAAAGTTGCTTCACATAATTGTCATTATTGAAAGTATGAGAAACAAGAAATCTTTAAAATGGTCAATAATGTTATTTATACTATTTTTCCCATATTTCTATTTTGACTGTAAAAGTAAAAGTGTTAGTTGTTGATCTATTTTAAATTACTCTTCTAAATGTTTTTTCATTATCATTGACTCAACTACAAAAATAATTCAAAGACAGTAAAAGAACTTTTTGTTGAGAAAGCAAATTTATGATAATCTGAAGTTATTTTCACTGGTTTGGTACTAAATCCTAAAAAAATCAAGGAGATTATCACTGATCAATCACAATATACAGAACATTTATATCTTCAAATATTTTTATATTATTAAAGAATTTTTAGAAAATATATCTATTCAACTTATAAAGCAAAAACAACCAACTCATTATAAAATGTTCCATTTTCTCTGAAACTACTCTAGCATGAGAAAGCAAATTTCTGTTTATTCAGTCTATGAGCTGGTGTTTCTCCAGGTACTTAGAGTTCTGCTACCAACCCTGGTACTGGAAACAAAGTTAATCTTCCCATTTTAACTTAAACATTTAGAAAATTCCGAAACCATTATTTCTTACAACAAGTTCTCTTGCAATCCAATTTCATGCCTTATGTTTTTGAGAGCAGATCAAATAATTTTATTATGAAATAAGTTATGATCCTTCCTGGATTAATGAAAAAATGTTGAAGATCTAATATAGGGTTGAAGATATTATAATAGGTTAATCGCTTGCCTGGTGCACAACTGACCCATGTTCAAATCCCTGGTACCATAAGTGGTCTCCTAAGCAGAGCCAGGATTGATAACTGACCACAGAGCAAAAATAAGCTCTGAGCAAAGTAATGCCCCCAAACATAATTATAATGATGATGATGATGATGATGATGATAATTTATTTATGAAGGTCTGAAATGACATTATGTTATTTTTCTCTTCAATATTTTTGTCCTTGGTAAAACTGGTTTCTTTTGCTTAATTATTTGTTACAAGGACCAGCACTATAATATAGCATATTTTAATTTTTTCTTAAGATACATTCTTTTATGACCTTAAATAATAGTAACCCCAAATCTCCTCTCTCTTCCTCTCACCCTTTCTCCATATATTAAAGAAGGCTTATAATTTATAACTCTAATAAGAACTCAGTTTTCACCATTTTCTCTTTCTACCTAATTAGCAAAAACCATCACCAAATATATTCCTATGGTTGCATATTTCTCCTGAGAGTCCTTTCTCTTCCCTTTTCTCTTCTTTCATAGCAGTCATGGTATGTGAGTAAGTGAGGTCTGGCTTCTCCTGCTACAAGGCCATAGAAGGTTCTTATCAATGAAGATTCCAACCCATATATAATGTTGCTCTGAATTGCTTCTTGATCTCCCATCCTCTCTCTACCTTCAAGACGGTATCCTCACATATCTCCTTTGATGCATTTTATTATTATTTCCCTTCATAAATTTCAGAGGTGTGAATACCTAAGCATCCACGACTTTGGATAGGTGCAACCTTCACAGGACATTTTTTAAAAGAATGAGATATTTGGTCTTCTTTCATGGTCCTAATTTCTGTGTCCAGAAAGGTAAAAAAACCAAAGAGAAATAAAGAGGTAAAAATAGACAGATATTTTTAGAGATAAAGGTGACAGCAGTTTATCCAGAAGGCAACATTTTTAAACCTAGAAATTTTTATTCTTAGAGAATATGGAAATTTATTTAATTTAGCTTCACACATATTTGACCTCTGAGACTGGTGGAAGAAGGAATGACTCTGTGGACTGTTGGTAACATAAAAACATTGATGGAAAGTTTGGAATATTTTCTTGATGGTGAGTTATGGTTATTGTATACATAAAAATAATAGCAAATAACAGTATTGCAAACATTTGACCTAAATTTAATAAATAAAATGTTTTAAATGCCAATAAAATAAATAAAAAAGAGTATAAAATCCTATTATCTTTTTGTTCCCATCTTGTTTGCACCCATTTCATACAGGTAATTTTTTATTATAATCTTGATTTTAGTCTTTCCAATACAACCCTAAACAATGATAATATACATTGTGAGGCCAAGAGATAGTACAAGGGTGAAATCTTATGCCTTGTCTACATCCAGCTCAAATTCATTCCATAGCACTGAGGGGTTCCCAGAATCTTACTTAGTGTAGCTCTGGGGGTCTCAGAACACTGTGTGATGTGGTTCTAGTGACCTCTAAGCATCAACTGGAAAGACACATGTTTTTCAGATATAGAGGGTTTGAGGCCTTAGCATTATCCATTTGGTATGTGTGACTAAAAATTACATTACTAGGAGTGGCCTTAAGGCCACCCAATACCATTTTCAAAGTTCAATAAATCTTAACTACAAAAACAAAATAAAACGTAAAATAAAAACTCCATAGTATTTCTCCCATTCTCCATTTATATAGCCAGGAGTAATCCAAAAACAATTCATAAGTACCAAACTTGGTGTACCCCCTCCAAACAGTATATATAACAGAAATCCAAAAATATAGCGACCCATTTGGGCCTGAGAGATAATACAGAGGGTAAGGGGTGCGACTGTGTGAGGCTGACCTGAGTAGTGTGAGTCTGACTAGGGTTTGATCCCAGGGCTATATGTTTTAGGAGTCCTGAGAGAAGTGATTCCTGGGGGACAAGCCTGAAGCAAAGCCTAAACACCACAGGATGAGATCCTAAATCCAGTAAATCATTAAATATAAAATAAAAATCACCAAGAAAACTATAGAATAGAATATGAGAGACTCTACTTTTGAGGATCAGAAATTTTGGGAAAAGTAGAAAACAAATATTCAAGTAAATATATAATGAACATGTTAATATTTTTATAGAATCAAGAATAGCATTATTATTTAGCTAATAATGCAGCGAACAGATGAGCTAATAACAGTGAAAATTTAGGACTCTGTGACCAGGAACAGAGTAGATACTGGGCCTAATTCTGAAGATGATCCAAAGCATTGATATGATCATATCTCTGATTTTTATAGCCGCCAAATAAAAATTGGTTTGAATATTATCCTAATGGGAGAGCCAAAGTCATGTATAGAAGTATACTACAAGTGTAGTTTTGGTTTTTGGATACGACCCAGCAGCGCTCAGGGGTTACTCCTGGCTCTATGCTCAGAAATCCCCTTGGCAGGCACAGGGGACCATATGCGATGACGGGATTCGAACCACCGTACTTCTGCATGAAAGACAAATAAATACCTTACCTCCATGCTATCTCTCCTGCCCCCACAAGTGTAGTTTTGAGTTTCACTTTTAGTGATTATGAGCCAAAATGTAAGGATTTTTAATAATATTTTCAAGTTATTCTAATAAAGTAGTAGGAAGATAACACTGAATATTATTGAGGAAGTTAATATAACCCATTTGAGTACTGGTAGAGCATGCTTAGATATTTTAGAGGAAAATTAAAAACATGAAAAATGATATAAAAGCAAACTATGTTTATTGTGGTATTTGTGATCAGTAAGATGTTTAGAATCTCACAGATTATTGAGATTCTCTATATTTATATATAACAGACAATGGAATAAAGCACATATAGTGTTTTTTTGGTACTTCATTTCTAAGCCACTCCTAACAGTTTACAGTGCCAAAGAGTGACTACAGGGTATGCTTTAGAGACCCTGTGGTACCAGAGTTTGAACCTGGATCTTTTGCATTCAGTGCATGTGATTCATTTGCAGTGGTCGTCAACCTTTTTTTTCAACTGAGCCAAATGTTGCCAAAACCACGATTGAAATTTATTTTGAGAGCCACACAGGGCACGCACTGACAGAAGCTAGGAGCAGAGTCCTGACTCCTGGAGCGGCTGCCCGCCACACAGAAGAGCCAAATTAAAAGTGTAAAGAGCCACATGTGGCTCGCAAGCCGCAGGTTGCCGACCAATGAGTCGTAGGGGAATGAACTGTCCTACTTAGAAAACGTATTTTTGCCTGTATCAGCTGCCCTTGTTGCCTCATTAATCCACATTCATAATTTCCCCCAAATATATGAAGGATGACAAACATACTTCACTAGCCGTGCCTCTGAATTAGTTTTCCTGTCCTTCAGAAAAATAATAGCGATTTGAATTGGGTTTATGTAAGCTCAATATATGACTCATCCTCCCACCATCTATTCCTTACAACATGAAAGCAGAACCTATCTTCAGGACCCGTCTGAATTTTCACACAGTAGATGGATATTAAAATACCTCTCAACCTTCTCTGTTCTAAGCTTAATGGTTCACTAAAGAGCCAGAGGCTGCATTTCTAGCTTTTTAATCATTCTTAACGCTCTCCCTTAAGACCACTTAAAAAGTGAATCAAAGAGTCAATTTAGAACTCCAGGACATCTACATAAGTCATGCTGCAAAATCTTGGGTTCTTGAGTGACCACTTCCCAGAATAGCCAAAAATTCCATAGGTGAAGTCAGGAATTACACCTCTGAGCCACAGGTTATTTCCAAGTTTGAACATGATTGCTACAATTATTTCAAAATTCAATAGCTCCCTCTGTTAGGAAGGAATCATTCATCTAGGTTCTTGTTTTGAATTGACATAATATAAAATCATAACATTACGTAAGTTTAGGAGATACATCACTATAAAAATCTACTTGTCTAAATGTTACATTAAGCTTGCACTAAAATATCATTCTGTCCTCCATAGAATTGTTCTCTTGACGGGAATAAGATGATATCTATTGTAGTTCTGATTTTACTTTCCCTAATAAGAGATAAGATATGTCAAACATTTTTCCACATGCATATTGACTGTCTGTATGTCTCTCTAAACATCTGATCAGATTCTCTGCTCACTACTTAAATCAGGTGTATTTTTTATTGTTTAGTTTTTTACTTATTTTATATAAGCCTTTAGTTGTATGAATATAAAAAGATATAGTATATATATATTTTTTCAACTCAGTGGTTATTTTATTCTGATGCACATTTCTTTTATTAAGCAGAAGCTTCTTAGTTTCATGTTCCATTTATTTGTGTTTGCTTCTTTTTTAATTGAAATTAAATTTCCTATACATCTCTAAAATGTCAAGAGGCATGTGTCTATGTATAAATACAAAATATTTGTTTTTATATATTAGGTATTACATCCTAGCCAATCTATGTTGAATTTGAATTAATTCATTATAAATCCGTTGCATGTGACTGACCATTTATTGACATGAGAATACTTGATCCCTTGTCAGATCTTATATCCTATGTCATAAATTAGGTATTGTGAACTAATTTGTGTAAGATTAGAAGCTAATTCTAATTTGTGACTTTTTTTTTGGTTTTTGGGTCACACCTGGCAGTCCTCAGGGGTTACTCCTGGGTCTACACTCAAAATAGCTCCTGGCAGGCTCGGGGATCATATAGGATGCTGGGATTCGAACCACCATTCTACTGTATGCAAGACAAATGCCCTACCTCCATGCTATCTCTCGGGCTCTATTTGTTTGACTTTTACTTCTACTTGTGTGATTTTATTTCCAGACTTTTGTTCTTTTTTCCCATTGATATGTGAGTATATATACCTGATGGTTCTCGGGAGTTACTCCTGGCTCTGTACTCAGAAATCGCTCCTGGCAGGCTTGCGGGACCATATTAGATGTGAGGTATCAAAATCGGGTCTGTTCCAGGTCAGCTGGGTGCAAGGCAAATGCCCTACTATTGTGCTATTTTTCAGGTCCCTACAGTATATGTTCATTCAAATAACATGCTGCTTTAATTACTACTGATTTGTAGTATAGTTTAAAGTTTTAGTTGTGCTACCTTCATTACTGCAATTTTTCTCTAAAATGTTCTTGGTATATAAGCTATTTTGTGGTTCTAAATAAATGACATTTTTTTGTTTATTTGATTTTTGTAAAGAATGCCATGGAATTTGATGACATCAAGCATGTATATTACTTTATGTGATATATGCATTTAATTATGCTAATTATTCCATTTAATAAGCACTGAATATCGTAGATGGAATTAATTGTTACATGTGATTTTGTGTTGTATATTAAAATTTGTCTGGCCTCAATTTACAAAGATATATTACTGCGTGTCCTAGGTGTTCAGAGTTTCAGTTTATTTACATCCATGTTTCACCGTCTACAAAAGTGTGTGTGTATGCCTATGCTTGAGGTCCAAGAATTGTTTTTGATGTGAATTAGTGAATCTATGCTAAAGGGAGTTTTTCTATTTAATAATTTTGCGTCCTAATTAAAAATCAATTTACTTGGGACTCGAGTGATAGTTAAGAAGACCAACAGATGGCCAACATTTGTTAGAGAAAGACAAAGTAGTCTCTGGTGCATTGGTGGAGGAAAAAAAAAGAACAGAACTAAATATCCAAGCCGTAGTTAACAAAAATAGAATTAAGAGACCTACACTTTAATAATCTAAACTTAAAAAAGCCTTTATCCTGGCAGATCAGAAGGCAAAGGGTGGTGGTAGAGGATGCACTCTGGGAATATTAATGGAGCGGTGTGGATAGTGGTGGTGGGAAGGCACACCAATTACATGTGTCCAGTAAGACTTGTTCAAAAAAAAAAAAGACAACAATGAGATATTAACCTACCAATGAGAATGGCACATTTTAAAAATATTGGGAAAAAATTTGTTTTGGCAGGGATATAGTGAGAAAGGAACTTTCATCCTCTGCTGGCAGGAATGCTGCCTGATTCAACCCCTATGGGAAAAGTATGAGGGGTTCTCAGTAAACTAGGAAACAATCTGTCTAATAAACCAGCAATTCTGCTTTTGGGTATCTATCCCCAGGACAGAAAAGCACTCATCCAAAAGGATGTATTAACACTGCTCTTCATCTCAGCACTCAGTATGCTAGTTAAGAGTTGGAATCAATCTAGATGTTCAACAACAGACAAGTGGATCATGAAGATGTGGTATAAATATGCAATGGAGTATTATATAGCTGAAAAATGAGGCAATAATACAATTTGCAGCAATGTGGAAGAATTGGAAGATATTATGTTAAATGAAGTAAGCCAGAAGAAGGAGGACAGATGCAGGGTAATATAATTGATATGTGGTATTTAAAACTGCAGGAAGATATCCAGTGATTTGAATGGTGTTGTGGAGAACACTCTAAGTTCCAAAATATGGTGAGAAGGAAAGAAATTGAGCGGAGGAGGAAAAACACAAATATGGAAGGATAGAAACAGAAGTCCAGAGGTCTCAGGTACATTGTTGGTGTTAAGAAAAGACAGGACTAATTATCCAAGCCAGAGTCAGTAACAATAAAATCATGAGAACCAAACTTTAAGAACCAAAATTAAAACATGCCTGTTACGAAGCAATATATAAAATGATAAATAATGGAGGTTTTAAGGCAGATTAAACAGATAGTAAAGAAGATAGAGAGAGAGTAAATAAGGAAAGAAGAAACTATATACATATATTTTATTTCCTTCCAGCTAATGGGAATGTGTACTTTGTATTTTAAACTGGAAAAATAAGACATTCAACATGGTAAAAAAATTTCTGAGCATAAGATCAGCTGAGGTTGTTGAATGGAATGATATACTTTGTAGCATATTCCAAAAACCCTGAATAAAAGACACAGTGATATGAACAGAAAATGAATTGCTGGGAATATAATTTTAAGTTTTAACTTATACTTGATGTCCCAAATATCCTAGAAAATGTATCTTATGGCCACTACTTTATAAAACATTATAATTTAATAAATCCAAGTTGATAGTTATTCCCTCAATTTTTAAAATTTAAATTATTTTATTAGAATTAATATTTAGAAGAAAGTTTGCTGAGTAAATAGGAATAAAAATTAAGTATGACTTTGAAATTTAATTGCTAATATCCAAAAGCATGGACGGTATACGTATGGTATTTTCGTTTTTCTGTGTTTCTACTGAGCATTGCAATATCAGTTCATTTTCTTTACCTTGTTTACTGTGATGCTAAAACGTTTTAACACACCTGTAAATGGCATTATGTACAGTAACAGAACACGATAGAAAAGGTATCAGTAGAACTTAAAACGATTACTTAAATGATTACTTTGGAATATAATATGAGTTACTAGTTAAAAATAAGGAAGAGAAAATAATCCCATAAAAAAGTGTGTGATTCTTCAATTCTCTCCACCAAGACAAGTTTATACAAACTGAGTATGACTTCAAACTTGGTTATTCCAGTTCTGTCTCCAAATAGAAAATTGAGAAAATATTATCAAACCCCTTTTTAGATTACATTTGTGGTAGTTTCGGCATTTATCTAGAACAAAGAAGGAAATGTGAAGCAAGTAAGAGACTGATTGGAATTTGACAATGGGCACAGGTTGTTCTGAAACTGCCCAGCAGTTCCTCAGAGAAACTCCACTCAGCTATTTGATATATTATTTGCATTGGAATCAACCCAATATTAGAGATTAACTAAATAGAAAATGCTACATCTACATAATAGTGTATATATAGTTTTAAATTAAAGAAGAGAAGGTGTGTATAATCATATAGAATTAATTTCAGAATATATTGTTAAATGTAAAAACAGTCTAATGTGCTAACTTTGAGAAATAATGAAGTAATATAGAATATGATAAATATGCATGCTTATAATTACAAAGCAAAACACATTAAGAATAGACAAAAATAACACTAGCTATCTTAAGAGCTAAAGGAAAACTAAATGGGAACTCATAGCAAAAGTGGCATTTTTTGACTAAAATGCTTTGGGTTATAAAACCATGCTAATGAGGTTTTTTTTTTTACATGTAACAAAGGGTCAATGCTATAGCTCAGAGGTAGAACACTTATAAGTCTGAGGCCCAGTTTAATTCTGGAAACAAATAGAAACAAAATTTAAAATAACGTGATAAAAAATTCAAATTGAAAAAAGTCACACTGTAAGGAAATCTCTGGCATAATGTTTATAATAGGGGGCATTGATTTCTTTATTTACAAATCATAGCCAAGAAATTTTCATAACAATTTTCAGTTTTTCAGTCTTTGCTCCTCATATTAAGAAGAGCGTAGGAACTGAGAACTTGCAATCATACATGTTAGTTTTGTCTTGTGTCTTTGCATATAGGAGGTACAACCTCACATGTATGAAACTTGAGCATGAAATTGAGGAAAAACTCTGAAATTCAGAGCCTTGATATGAGAGATTTGAGCACGAAGTTTTATCTCCAGAAATAGTGATTGATGCATTTAAAGGGAGATTATATTAAGGATGCAATGAGCTAGTATTAAGAACATAGACTATGGAACACAATTCCTTGATGCAAATTGAAGTATTATCTTATTCCTGGTTTGCACACAATATTTACTTTCTTGGGTTTTAAGTATCCTCTTTTATAATTCAAGAATTCAGTTTACCTGCATTTTAAAATAGAGATGAAATAATCATATATATGCAAATATGAAAGATTTACTGGAAGATAAGCTTTGCAAGAAAGGCATGTTCTTTTCTTATTTAGTTCTATGCTGAACTGTAGTAAGCAGTACATACCACTTGGAACATATTTCATAGCTGTTAAAAAGGTATGAAGTAATTTTCAGAATAAATGAACTAAAGAGCCTTTTTCTGGGCCCTTGAGACATAAAGAGCTACATTAATATTAACTGTGTGATAGTTATCTTCACAGTTATGAGCATCCTCATTGACATTAATTCACGTACAGGTATTTTGTCTCCAAAACTTAGTGAGAATATGTGGAGCCTTTTCTACTTTCAATGTGCAATGCTCAGTTCCAGTACATAACATCAAGAAGTTTGGCAACGAGTTGGACTAGGAATCTGGGGAAATGGTTTCAATGCAGGAAAGAGCTCAAGAGGTCTTTCAGAACTGTTTCCACATTTGTTATTATGACTCCTTCTCTACCCTGTTATCCAATGGCTTGAAGGTGAAAACAGAAAAGATAAAGGCTTCTAGAAGCTAAAAATACTTAGTCTGAAACTACAAAAATGGGGTAACAGTTTGGAGTATCCCTTTGAAGTTTTATATTAGTTCCATAGCAAAACCTTCTGATCTGAATTGAGGGAAATCAAATCCTAGAGAAATATCTTTTCATGGCCTAATAATTGGAATTTTTTAACTCTCCTTGAGAAAAATTCCTGGTTAGATTACACTGAGGCCATATTTCTTGAAAACACTGACATCTGAACTTCTGCACTGTGCAATGAAATGGCCTGGGCAAAAAAAAGTTTGCTTTTGGAAAATTAAAGGTCTTTGAAAGACTCCCTTGACTAATGGTCAAGTCTGTATGATTCAAATCAGGGAGGGTTTTGTTTTGACTCAGCTCAGGTTAGCAGTTGTTTCCAAAAATAAGGTTTTGTGAAGTAGAATAAAGCAAGTATAGTTCAAAATAACAACTGGGGCTTGGGGATGCATCTCAATTGATGCATCTCAATTGTTTGATTGTTATGTTTTACATGTATGAGGCCCTGGTGGATTCCCAGGAATGATCTCAGGGGCTTCCCAGACCACTGTACCCTTGCAACAATAATAAAGCAACTTAAAAATTAATTTGTGCTATAAATACAATCCTGGAAAGTGGGCCTATCCACGAAACACTAATTTTAGCTCTTAAGAGATTTATCTCAAGGGCTAGATTCTGATCTAATGTCAAAAGACTGATTAAACTGAGAAGCTCACATATAAATAAGGTTCCTTATTTTTATTTATTGTTGTTATGATTGTTATTGTCTTTGTCTTTGGTCACACTTAACAGTGCCTTGCCTTCAGAAGTTGTTCCTGGATTTGACGGGGGACCAAGATGCCAGAGATCAAACCTGGGTCAGCCACATGCAGGCTAGCACAAAACTAGCTGCATGATTTACCTAACTCCTCCTCCTTATTTTTAAATACCACAAAGATAGTGGATATAAGTTTGGGTAAACGTTCTTTTTTTTTTTTTTTTAATTCAGAGCATGAACACTAGATCATCTGGGATCAACTCTAGGCATAGACACCTAAAGTCATATGTGCTACAAATTAAACCACATCCCTAGTCTCCTCCTCTTTTCTTTTTTCATTTTCTTTTTTCTTCTCTTCATTTTCTTCTTCCTCTTTCTGTGTTTTTCTCCTTCCTCTTCTTCATCTTGCTCTTCCTCCTTCTCTTCTTTTTTCTTATTCTTCTTCCTTCTCTTTTATTCTCACTCTTCTTCCAATTCTTCTTACTCTTCTTTCTCTTTTTCTTCTTTCTTCTTCTTCTTCTTCTTCTTCTTCTTCTTCTTCTTCTTCTTCTTCTTCTTCTTCTTCTTCTTCTTCTTCTTCTTCTTCTTCTTCTTCTTCCTCCTCCTCCTCCAACTCACTCTTCCTCCAACTCCTCTTGTAATTATTCTTTTCCTGGGTCTTCCCCTTCTTCCTCCTCTTCCTCTTCTCACTCTTCCTCCAATTCCTTTTATTATTATCCTCTTCCTGGGTCTCTGGGACTCCAATGTTTCCTAAGTTGTTACTGTTGAGTTTACCAACAGTAAACTTTTCATCTGTTCACATTCTTTGAGTAGTTTGTTCTCTTTTCATCTGTTCACATTCTTTGAGTAGTTTGTTCATTGTCTGATCATTTACTTTAAGGTTCTTTTCCAATCTCTTCTGCTGTATGGAGTTGTTCTGCAACTCATCCTGCTCACTGACCTGGTCCTCAGCTGTTGTTACTCCATTGGAGAGGCTTTTCATTGAGGTTTTCAATTCTTCTACCAAGTTTTTCAGACCTGTCATTTCAGGATGAAGTTTTCTGATTTCTATCTTTATATCCTCTTGGTTCTTATTTGTGTTTCATTCAACTTGATCTATGCTTTCTTTGAACTTCATGAAAATCCTCCAATTTTCTTCTCTAAACACCTTATTTGAGAGGATACCTAGCTGGTTGGTACTTTTTGAGTCATCAGAGCTGCCATCTTCATTTTCTACACATGGGGTTGTCCTACATTGTTTCCCCCATTGCCACGCCTATAGTGTGGTTTTTAATATGTGTGAGTTTAGGTCCTGAAGAGATTATGTTGACTGGTGTCTACTTGGCTGCCTCATGCAGAAAAGCAGGCAGGGAACAATGCAACAGTCCTTTATAATGGCTCTTATTAGGGCTCTTTTGTGCCCAAATATGGCAGAAATCAGCCCTCACCCTTATTGGACGGGGGTAGCTTACCGGGTGTTGGGCCATAAAGAGATTATGTTTGCTGCTGTCTACTTAGCTGCCTAGCACAGAAAAGCAGACAGGAAGCAAGACAGTAGTCCTTTATAATGGCTCTCTTGTGCCCAAATACATAGCAGGAATCAGTACCTACCCGCATTGAGTGAGGACAGCTTACTGGGTTTGGGTCTTGAAGAGATTATGTTAGTTGATGTCTTCTTGGCTGCCTCATGCAGAAAAACAGCTTGGGTAAACATTCTTAAAGCTTCTTCGACATCTTCAGTAAAAACAACTTAGAATACAAATGGGGAGAATCCATCATGTAGCACAAATACAGAAATGGCCAGGATTTTCTTTTTAAGCATCAAGGACAAAATGGAAAGCAATGACATCATCTATAATTATCATGATAATCAGACTCATCTTACTTTTAGAATTCTGATTATGCAAGTTGACATTTAGATTTCTACCAGTAATACCTGAGCATCCTCTGAGTTTCTCAGAGCATATCTCCTAACTCCACCATCATATCATAACACTGTTTCATTATGATTCAACTTTCACACAGACTTGGTTTGACATTGGGTTGAATGTCAAATAAATGTATTGTTTCTTTAGATTCCTGAAGTTGTAAGTCCTCTGACTGAACTCTGAATTGTCCAAGATGCCTGTCTTCACATTGGTCACAGGATTTACTACAGCCAGCCCTTGTGATCACTTTCTAAAGGCTCCTCTTGTTTTTTTTTTTTAATAATATATTTATTTAAGCACCATGATTACAAACATGTTTTAGTTGGATTTCAGTTATAAATCTATGCCTAGATTTGATGCCAGATGATCTCATGTTCATGCTCTAATATTCTCACAACTTCTATGAGTTTGTGTATATCTTTAGTATAAAAATATGTGATATACTTATGAATGCTCACATCTAATAAAGCAAATGCAAAATTGAAAATAAAAATAAAAATAGGGGCCAGAGCCGTGGCGCAAGCCGTAAGGCATCTGCCTTGCATGCGCCAGCCTAGAACGGACCTTGGTTTGGTCCCCCAAGACAGGAGCGACTTCTGAGCACATAGCCAGGAGTAGCTCCTGAGCATCACCAGGTGTGGCCCCAAAACAAAAACAAAAACAAAAAACAAATAAATAAGAATAAAGAGGGGCCAGTGAGATGAAACAAGCCTTAAATCTTACATACAACTGACCTATGTTGGACCCCCAGAATGTCAGTAATGATTTCTGAAAGCAGAACCAGGAGTAAGCCCTGAGCACAGTTAGGTGTGACCCCAAAGGCAAAATAATAATAATAATAATGATAAAAAACTACCTTTAAGTTTTTATTATAACTGTATAAAATAATACAATGTGTACAAAATGATTACTGTACAGCAAATACAATGAACTAATGAACCACAACCCCTTACAAATGTATACAGATATATGTTGATAAATTCACTTTCTACCATGGTAATGTAAAAGAAAACAACCATTACAAGTTTCTTAATGTTATCTCAGATGATCTGAATACTTTTTAGTTCCCTTTAACTATAAAATACATGAAGACCATTTCTTTTATTCCTGAAAAACAGTTTTATGCTCTAGTTTCCAAAATATATATATATATATATATGTATATGTCTATATATATATCAAGAACAAAGGAAAAAACCCACAATTTATAAAATAAAATAATAACCCCCTTTACCAGTGCAATCTTCCTATCACCAATGCTCTCCATCTTTATCTCCTAATGCCTGCCTGTATTCGAGACAGGTATACCACTTCTCTCTCTCTACCATTGTCATAATTATTCTCAGTGTAGTTATTTTTCTAACTGAATTCACCACCTTTGTGGTAAACTTCATATCATAGACTGGTCCTTTCAGTCTTTATCTCTATTGTCTCTAGATATTATTACAATACTGTCTTTTACTTTTCTTAAATCCCACAGATGAGTGAGACTATTCTGTGTCTATCTCTCTCCTTCTGACTTATTCCACTTGCATTTACAATATTCAGAATGGTCTGACGACCCGCTCAGACTTCAATATGCTTTTCAAAGACATGAAAAGACTCTGAATACCTATTTTTCTTGTGTAATGGCCTTTTTTAAAATTAGAATAAAACTCCCTTCAAAACACGTTAAGCTAGAAATTTCTAAACTTGCCATGATTCAAAAGACAAGTTATTGAAAAACTGGCATTTTGTTTTAGTTTTATCTCCTTAAGGATATTCCCCAGACCTACAATTCTGGTACAGATGGAACAAGAATGTCAGCTTTTCCTCCCTGTGCTTACTCCTGACTTACTCAACTGTGCCTTCCTTTCAAAATACAATATCAGATTAATGGGTCATTGAATTTAACTTCTTATTCACAGACAATTCCCACAGTAGCATTTCAGAGTAAAGTAATCAGTCCTTTTGATTTTCTAGCACTCCATAAAACATTTTTTTTTTGTTTTAAGGGGTCAGGGAAGACACATAGTAATTATTTTCAAAAATAGAATTGTACTTACAAAAAGAGAAGAATTTTAGTAATTAAACTACTTATTGAAAATGCTGTCAAATTTAGTTATTAATAAAAGAAATATATTTATGAACCCAACACTATTAAAAAAACCAGAGTATTTCTGATGCCTTTTTAATAAGAAATAAGCACACAATTTAGCTGATATCACCTCATTTACTTTAACACAATTTAAAACAAAAAATACAATTTTTCTATCTGAAGTTTTAAATTGATTAGCATGAGACACATTGATATATATTTTTTAATATTTTTTACTATCTTACTCAGAGTTTTTCCCTCTCCAGCTTAGTTAATAATCTCAAGTTTTGTCCAGATTCAATGCCAGAATTTAAAATTTGTTGAATATTTTTATTGCCAAGTGTTTCTGATTGGCTTTTACAATCAGTCATATAAGAATGTTGGCAGCAAACTGTTTTTTATTAAAATTATTATTATATTGTATTCATAGCATAGAGCTACTATAGTACTTTTTCCAATCTGAACCCCAGTATAAATTCAAGAATTCATCTTGAATCTTCCTGCATACTAGTTTATGCATCATTTGCATCATATCTGAGAGTTGATTTCTCTTATTGTCTAGAAAAATCACAAGGATTGTATAAATTTCTTACTATGTAAGAAATTTTCTTTCTGACTAGTTCTACTACATGAAAAATCACTTAGGTTTTTCCCATATAACATTTCACTCAGAAAATATGTTTTCAGGAGCTATAGCAATAGTACAGCAAGTAGGGTGCTTATCTTGTTTGCAGTTGAACCATGATATATCTCCAGTATCCTATATGGTTCCCCAAACACCACCAGGAGTAATTCCTGATTTCACAGTTAGGAGTGATTCCTGAGCATAATGGGGTGTCACACGAAAACAACAAAATTGTTTTATTATTTAAAAAAATAAAGTGCTGGAGAGATAGAGCAGAGGTAAGTTGTTTGCCTTGCAGGGAACCAGCCTAGGTTTAACCCTTGGCACCCCATAGGCCTTGAACCCACTAAGAATGATCTCTGAGTAAAAAGTCAGGAGTAAGCACTAAGCACAGTCAGGCAGTCAGGTGAGCTTAACCAACGTCCCTTGACCAAAAAGGCTGCTTTAATCCCCTCTCATGTTCAGATAGTCTTTGAATTATTTTTTTCTAAATAAGGAGTTTGCCTCTATTTTCACATTGCTTATAGGAGAGGGACAATAATTAAGTAGCTCACAAATGCATGTGTAAATTGTTTGCAAAAAGGTGGTATGAAGCAATAAAAATCACAAAGAATTCAGACATGACTAAAATTCATGTTAGAGATGGCTCACCTGAGATAAGGGAGTTATACAGAAGTGAGCCCGGAAAGAGGAAGAGAGAAAAAAAATATTTCAAAGGAGATACTCTATTCAAAATGCTCTGATGGCAGGGAAAATAGTTTGATAAGGGTAAGTAAGGTGGCAAATCATGTGAGAAATATTGGAAAAGTCAGTCACTATTACTTGTTAAAGAGCTTTGTCTTCGTCTTTTGAACCATCTTTTGAGTCACTGAAGTGTTTCATTGCAAGGGTTTTGGAAAATTTACATTTGAAAAATTACTCCACCTTCTGAAGAACTAATTGGAGACCCAGCTACTATCTAGAATAGATAGACACTCTGGGATCCACCCCAGGAATTCAGTGACCCCACACATCACTCAATTTGCAAATAAAAGGAACTGGATGAAAGTTCCTATGTGCAGTTAAAAATTGTCTTTTTTCCAAGAAGCCTGTCTGCTTGTGGGAGGCCCACAAGCCTTAGAGAGCTGTCCTCTCCTCTCTGCTTTGAAGATTGTTCTAAGGCTAATGATTTTACTGTATGTCTGTGGACCTTCTGAATCTCACAGTACTGGAACAGCCATTGCATTAAGTCATTTCCATGACTGCTGAGTCTAGGGCACACTATCCTTTCACCAAGCTCAGTTGTGCAATGAGATTTCATTGTGATCACAAGTGACAGATATTGAACATTATACTTTGGGTCCTCAAAATAAAGTTGCAAAATATAAATCTCTTATCTGTATGGATGAAGTCAATAGGATCAAAGCATTAAAATAATGTATTCGATGTTATAAACATCGAGGATAAAGCATAAAAGGGATTCACACCTGGATCATCTTGTCCCCAAACTGTTGGTTTCTCCATGCAGCTTGATTTTTTGTTCCTAGAAAGATTGTCAGAAAATTAAAATTAATTTTTTATCTACTTGGCTAAGAATTATTAATAGCACTGTAAACTCAATTACCTAACTCATAAACTTGGTATAAAAATAGCTAATACAGAGTACACCGTTTTTCCTGCCTCCAGTGTTGAGCAATAATTTTTTCTGTGTTTAGCACAGTATATCCCACAACTTTGTATCAGATATTATTATTAATCCCGTGTCAGAAATTAAAACATACCCTGAGCACCACCAGAAGTGATTTGTCGGTGCAGAACCAAGAATAACCTCTGAACATTAGCAGGGGTGTCCCCCACCTCCCAAAGAAAGAAGAACTGAAGTACAGAGAGATAATAATACATTCTAGTATTACCAAAGTCTGTACTCATTCATTCTGATCTTCATCATTTATGAAAATTATCAGAAAATGCTATTATTTTATACAAATGCTCATGTGTTTCTATATTTAAAAATACTCTTATCTAGTCATTTCCTCAAGGTCTAGAGAATTTTAAGAATTTAAATTTTGATATAAATATATATATTTGATATATATTTATATTTAAAATAAATATATATTTGATATAATATATATTTATATGTGATATAAATAAAAATTAGGTGAACGTTATTCAGAGAAGCTCACTGTGCCAGGACTGAGGAGAGTTGGGTCATGTGTAACCCTGAACAAATCACAATTTTTGGAGAATGTATAACATTTATGAGTTTATTGATGTCATCTCTGTTTTCATTCAAAAGGGTTAAAGTAGATGTTTTATTTATTTACAATTACAATGGCAAAATAATAGAGCTGAGAGCTAATACAGGGGTAAGCATTGCATGTAGCTTATCCCACTCCAATCCATGGCATTGCAAATGAGTCCCTGAGCACCAGTCCAGGAATAAGATGGGTGCATCTCCAAAACAAATAAAAAAAAAACAGCAAAAATAGTCCAATAAGGGAATTTGATTCAAAATCTAAGGCTGAATATGTGGGAAGAGGGCTTATAAAACTATCAAATCAGTTTTCAGAATTAGGGAATAAATTGTATTTCTAGTCTTTCTTTTACTATACACTAGTTTTTTTTTCTTATAAACATCACAGATACTATCAAGAATTAAATAGATAATAGTTAATAAATTATAAAGTATTATCATAACATTTTCATTGATACTAACAGTTACTATCTTCTTAGAAATCCAACTTCTATCAATTATTTCATCTCACTCCATAATTATAATTTTTGTCTTTTCATTGCTATTGATTGCTCTGTATACATTTGGTTTATTGTTTTTTCATTTGTTTTGAGATTTTTCTTTTCTTTTCTTTTTTGGGTTTTCGGCCACACCTGGTGATGCTCAGGGGTTACTTCTGGCTATGCACTCAGAAATTGCCCTGGCTTGCGGGGAGCATATGCCAGGGGATCAAACCTGGTCTGATCTAGGCTAGCACACACAAGGCAGAAACCTTATGGCTTGCACCACCGCTCTGGCCCAGAGATTTTTCTTTTTTGATTTATGGAGTGGGTATTGAATTATTTTTATTAAATATAAATTCACAAAATCCAAACTGAAAATTGCTTTAAGAAATAAAGACTATCGTTTATATTGGTTCTGTGCTTTTAGTTTATAGAACAGAGGTTTACTTTTCCTATATACCTACTAATTTTATATATTTGAAGGAGAAATAAAATTGATGACATAGAATTATTTTCACAATTGCTCATAATTCTTGCAAACTCTCTGAAAGATTAACGTTATTTGTCCATCAGAGGTAGCCCACAATTTCACCAACAGTTTCTAGGTATGGGGGTAGGTAAAATAAAATAACCTGAGATCCTGAGTGTTAATCAGTAAAGCTTTGGGCACAATAGTAATCATGAATTATATTGCTGCCTAAAAATTGATGCAACAAAATTGAAAAATACAGTTGATTTTAATGGGAGATCAAGAGTATCAGTCAAAGAAATAGATAAAAATAAGAAGGAATAAATTTTAGTTAAAAAATGCTCAGTTTTATCTGTTCATCTATTTGCTTGTGTAAGCTGTTTCTAATCTACTGTGTTTTTGCAGTACCTTCTTAATCACCTTGACATGCTTGGACAGACCAACTGGTAGATGGATGAGCTATGAAACCAGATTTATTCTCTGGCAATATAACCTGTCATGTGACCTTGAGCAGGTTATGAAAATTGAGATTAGCCAGAATATTAACGTCAAGGATATGGCAAAATAGTTCTGTATTGTTTTCATGAACTAGTCAACTCATTGATCATTGGAAGTTTAACTAAGATGTAATTTAGATGTTGTTGAAAACCCTTGTTTACAGGGTAATAAGTCTGTGAGATACTCTCCTGATATTTTATATAAAATTTCCTATTTATACTTAGGGCTATGCAACAATAGCTTTAAAATTAAAAATCAAAATACTTAAGAAAGGCAGTATTACTTGGATTAATATTTAAATGAGGTCAGACCAGTCACTAAGTGTGTATGTTTTATTAATATTATAATTTATTTAAAATATGTATCATTTTTAACAGATTTTCAGAAAACTTAAATATACAAATGACTGAATTTCAAAATCAGTTTTGTTCTATTCATGAAAACATTTGTTTAGCATTTCTCGAGATCCCTAGAGTACTTGAAAGAAAAAATAGCTAATTAACAGCATCTCCTAGGAGTTTTCATTGATTAAAATTGAATGCTCTTACCACAAATTAGTTCAAATGTGTGAAGCTACCCCTTGGTAATACAGTTTTTAGATATATTCATATAGAACCTAAGACAGAAAAAAATTTGAAATCTTCTTGCCGCCTTCACAAAGTTATTTCTTCTGGGATCAAAAGGAAGTAAGGCAGAACAGTTTATTCAATATTGCTCAGTAAATTGAGTTTCTTAGTAAAAGCAATCCCATTTTTCAAGGTATTTGATTTGTCTATAATTTGTATATATAACTTTTAGAAAGACTTATTTTAAAGAGCTTTTACAATAACATGTTTGTTTGTTTTTCCCTATCAACTTAAGTTTGTCTAAAATATTTGAATATCCTGAGGGCAGAATACCTGGAGAATATGGAAACTTGTGTGTGTGTGTGTGTGTGTGTGTGTGTGTGTGTGTGTGTGTGTGTGTGTGTGTGTGTGTGTGTGAAGTACCTTGGTAATGACTATAGAATCTTGTTTGGTCAATTACAACTCTTAGAGTAGTATTGCTGGGAGCTGCTTACAGAAATGAATTTATTAAAAGGCTGGGTGAAGGGTAGGAGGAAGTAAACAAGACAATATAGTGGAGGGATAAAGACACTCTGTGGTAAGTGTGATGTTGGCACACTGTATTCCTAAAACTTTTTAAATAATAATATTGTAAATATTGCCTAAATAAAAATAGAAAAAGAAAACAAAAAATTTTAACCTTCATATCCCCTTAATGTTCTTAAATAAGAGGAAACGTTCTATTTACCAAGCTATATTCTTTGCTTTCTGATAAATTCCTCATCATGTTGCCAGGTTTATATCTCAGAGGAGATCTGAGACTAGTCTACTATTTCTCTTTCCAGCCTCAGGGATATTATTCTCCTCTCTGCTGTGCCTGAACTTATCTGAATCTATGTCACAACATATTGTACATTATTTTGTATTTACTTTATATTTTTAACTGTCTCATGCCAAACTGTGAGATTCCGTAATGCAGAAACCAGAATCTTACACACATCTAATTCCAAGTGCATAGAACATACCTGACAATATTATACATTCTTCAACTATTACTTAAATTTATTTCAGCATCCAGCCATTTTTTTTGGAGACAGGAAACAATCATTCACTGCTCTGAGGTTTCATAGAGAGGTTGTTGTGGATTCTTTGAAATTGTAAAGGATAGAATTATATAGCTCACAGGAATAAATTTATCTAGCTCACACTCCAAGTGTATCTTTCTTTAAATTAGGACTAAGTATCTGGAATCTCTTAGACATATGATTTGTAGCCAGGAGAGAACTTGACTTTCGGGTAAAATACATTGGTTTTAAAAGTACATTTCAGCAACTTCAAAGTTGGTGTCTCAAAACAGTTCTTGAAATATACCTAATCATTTCCCCTACTAATATTGCTCACAATTCTACAACGGCCATATACTCACCAGAAAACATGACAATAAGGAAAAGGAAGGAATTAGGGAATTAACAGGGCTGAAAGATAATATAAGGCTTAAAGCACTTGGACTGCATGCCCTGCATGTGGGAAGTCTAGTTCCAAAGTACCAATACCACAACAACACAAATCCAAAAACCAAACATATAGAAGAAAACAAGAAATTCTCAAGTATTTTTAGTGCCATTGATATGCTGCTATGAATCAGGTTAAAAATAAGTTATTTCACTTGTTAGACACAACTTTTCTATTTTTACAGATAATATGATTGGACTCAAATGGAAACACTAATTTTTCAAAGACTGTTTAGTTTTGGATTCTTGAACTTGGAAGCTTAATCTATTTCTCAGTTCAAAGCTTGTATTATTTCATAACAACTCTAGGTATAAGAGTTTTTGCTCTAGAGAAGTTTGGAATCTGGGAATGGGCCTCCTGCAAACAATGATCAGGTACAGGGCTGCTTTGTATTATTTTTCCTTAGTTATAGGACTTAAATTTAAACATAAATTTAGAGAAACAAAAAGAGTCTTGGATGACTGCCAGGTGACATTCCTACAGGGAAGTCTGGCCAGGCCTTCCTTCTGTAATTAGTGGACCAGACATTCATTATCACAGCCCTACAGAAGAATCTTCACTTTACTTACATCTGAGATTTTGTCTCAAACAATGTAAAAACACTGATAATTTGGCCTTATGCATTCAAAATAATTTCTTTCTGTGTGTTCCTTTATTAAGTCATGACTACTTGGATTCTACCTATCTTCTGTGTTCTCCAACCTCAACTATTTCATGGCCTTCTCATTGCTATGCAAACTAAGGAAATACTCATAGAGATGACCGACATGAAAAAAAGTATGACACATTACATCTATTTTTTTTATTTCTGCATGTGCATAGAAACTAGGTTATAGGAACTCAAAGCAAGATGGTAGCTGCCTTCACACTTGGAAACAGGCCTTAGAATAAAACTTTTGTTGCTACCGTCAATGTTGAACATAATCTTCAGAAATATGAGTAATGAAAACTGTTGTTTAAGCCAACTAATGAGGGGTGATTTTCTTTGGCATCCTCAATTAACTAAAATACCTTAATAGGCATAGTTTATTCATACCAGGAAGGGAAAAAATAAAAAATTTAGTGAAAATGGTGATATATGTGGGATTTAAAGAAAAAGATAGAATATGGGCCTAAAACTATAATTAGCCCTGGTTCTTTTATTATCTCATGCCTCTTGTTCTTTATGGATCATATTCTCTGCTTCTGACAGCGTACGAGTTGGGAGAATAAGTTGAATAAAAAGTTGACCTTGATTTTCAATTTTACAACTACCAAATAATGTGATTAGTTATTTAGAGTATTAAAAGGGGGTCTGAGCATAAATGAGGCACCTAAGCTATTTTTTTAAATTTATTTAAACACCTTAATTACATACATGATTGTGTTTGGGTTTCAGTCATGTAAAGAACACCACCCATCACCAGTGCAACATTCCCATCACCAATGTCCCAAGTCTCCCTTCGCCCCAACCGACCCCCGCCTGTACTCTAGACAGGCTCTCCATTTTTCTCATACATTCTCATTATTAGGACAGTTCAAAATGTAGTTATTTCCCTAACTAAACTCATCACTCTTTGTGGTGAGCTTCCTGAGGTGAGCTGGAACTTCCAGCTCTTTTCTCTTTTGTGTCTGAAAATTATTATTACAAGGGTGTCTTTCAATTTTCTTAAAACCCATAGATGAGTGAGACCATTCTGCGTTTTTCAATCTCTCTCTGACTTATTTCACTCAGCATAATAGATTCCGTGTACATCCATGTATAGGAAAATTTCATGACTTCATCTCTCCTGACAGCTGCATAATATTCCATTGTGGATATGTACCACAGTTTCTTTAGCCATTCGTCTGTTGAAGGGCATCTTAGTTGTTTCCAGAGTCTTGCTATGGTAAATAGTGCTGCAATGAATATAGGTGTAAGGAAGGGGTTTTTGTATTGTATTTTTGTGTTCCTAGGGTATATTCCTAGGAGTGGTATAGCTGGATCGTATGGGAGCTCGATTTCCAGTTTTTGGAGGAATCTCCATATCGCTTTCCATAAAGGTTGAACTAGACGGCATTCCCACCAGCAGTGGATAAGAGTTCCTTTCTCTCCACATCCCCGCCAACACTGTTGATTCTCATTCTTTGTGATGTGTGCCATTCTCTGGGGTGTGAGGTGGTATCTCATAGTTGTTTTGATTTGCATCTCCCTGATGATTACTGATGTGGAACATTTTTTCATGTGTCTTTTGGCCATGTGTATTTCTTCTTTGTCAAAGTGTCTGTTCATTTCTTCTCCCCATTTTTTGATGGGGTTAGATGTTTTTTCTTGTAAAGTTCTGTCAGTGCCTTGTATATTTTGGAGATTAGCCCCTTATCTGATGGGTATTGGGTGAATAGTTTCTCCCACTCAGTGGGGGGCTATTGTATCCTGGGCACTATTTCCTTTGAGGTGCAGAAGCTTCTCAGCTTAATATATTCCCATCTGTTAATCTCTGCTTTCACTTGCTTGGAGAGTGCAGTTTCCTCCTTGAAGATGTCTGTAATGTCCTGGAGTGTTTTGCCTATGTGCTGTTCTATATATCTTATGGTTTTGGGGCTGATATCGAGGTCTTTAATCCATTTGGATTTTACCTTCGTACATGATGTTAGCTGGGGGTCTAAGTTCAATTTTTTGCAAGTGGCTATCCAATTGTGCCAACACCACTTGTTGAAGAGGCTTTCCCTGCTCCATTTAGGATTTCCTGCTCCTTTATCAAAAATTAGGTGATTGTATGTCTGGGGAACATTTTCTGAGTATTCAAGCCTATTCCACTGATCTGAGGATCTATCCTTATTCCAATACCATGCTGTTTTGATAACTGTTGCTTTGTAGTACAGTTTAAAGTTGGGGAAAGTAATTCCTCCCATATTCTTTTTCCCAATGATTGCTTTAGCTATTCGAGGGTGTTTATTGTTCCAAATGAATTTCAAAAGTGTCTGATCCACTTCTTTGAAGAATGTCATGGGTATCTTTAGAGGGATGGCATTAAATCTGTATAATGCCTTGGGGAGTATTGCCATTTTGATGATGTTAATCCTGCCAATCCATGAGCAGGGTATGCGTTTCCATTTCTGTGTGTCCTCTCTTATTTCTTGGAGCAGAGTTTTATAGTTTTCTTTGTATAGGTCCTTCACATATTTAGTCAAGTTGATTCCAAGATATTTGAGTTTGTGTGGCACTATTGTGAATGGGGTTGTTTTCTTAATGTCCATTTCATCCTTATTAGGCACCTAAGCTATTTAGTGAGCTGCTCTTCACAGCAAAATACTGTTCTGTTTGCAATTACGCAATAAATACAAAGTCTCCTTTTCTGAATTGAATAATATTGAATGATAATCAACTCAGATTTCTTTATTTCATATCTCTTGAATGAGATATTTTTTCAGATATCAGTGCAATACAGGGAGCAAGGCGAAGGGGAAATGCTTCTTTAAGATCACAAAACAAAATATTGGTCTATCTTCTGCACTGTGAATAGCAAACTAGTGGAATTAAAGATAAGGTACAAATTTATTCATTTTTTTATTATTTTAATTATGACAACAAAGATGCAAAGAAAGAGGACAGGGTAAAGTTGCAGTGGAAGCCCAATCACCCATAAACAGAATTCTCGGTAGTCCCATCGATAATATCCCAGCCTTGAACTTTCAGCCAAAGAACATTAAGAAAAACAAAACTGAACCCATGTACAATACAATTACTTTGTCCCTCAAATCCCCCGTTGTAGTACATACTATTTCTTAGCAGCACACCATATAATCTAAAGACATTAGACTTATGTAACTCCTTAAACATTGAGGGCAAAGTACATTTATCTAGTTCCATACACATGCTTACTAGTTTAAGTTAACCTCAAAAGTTTTAGTGGGTTGTTTTTTTTAAGGATTGGAGTCAAGGGAACATAGTAAAAAACGGTATTAAAGTGGCATTTGTTTGCATAGGCCCACCAAAACATAAGGGACATGGAAAGAAAAATTACTGTCTAAATACAAGGAGACCCTACCCCTTAAGTTTCCTGGCACAGGACTGACTCTATACTCCAGGCAAACTAGTTTGTCCAATTCAAGTCATCGTCTGTAGTGGCAATACACCTCCATTCCTCACATAGTCTCTGTTGTTGGTATCATGCTTCTGTATTAAAGATCCTGGAGTCTGCATATCCCATATTGCCGTCAGGATGGTGCAGAGCATTCTTTCGTTTCACCTCACACTTACGGGGCAATGGAGAGAACCATGTCCTGTAGAGCTGGTCATTGTTGTTGTCACGTCTTCTCAGTGTAAACGGAAGTCTCTTTTTAGGAGGTCGATGTCAGACCCTTGGTAGTGTCTTTCCAGGTAGAGGACTGCTTCCAGCTGTTGCTATAAAAGACCTTGGATGTTTCGTAGATAGCTTGCCTGGTTCCGGCGTGAGTGGAGGATGCCCATTCTTCTGAGGCCTGTGCCAGGTCATTATATCAATGTTCAGGGTGTAAGGTACATTGTACTGAGATTTATTAGATAAGAACTTATCTGTATGTATAGTGTTTTCCCATTTTAATGTGTCTATGCAAACAAGGATCAATGCCATGAAGCGTTATTGGTGCATCTGGAGGCAATAGAAACAAGACCAGCAATTTCCATGACATAGTTCAATCATAGGCATCAAACTGAGAGACAGTTCCACCAACAATCCTTACTGAACAGCTTACAAAGAAAAGACAAGATGAAAAGTGGATAGAAACATCATGGTAGAAGAATATATAGAGAGTTACAGCAGTTAAAGAAAATACCCATAAAATATTCAAAAGATATATGTGTTCAATATGTGTTCAATTTGTGTCCTTCTAAATAGTTCTGGGATTTGTTAGATCTACTGTATGTCTTTGGTCAGAGATTAGAACTGTGTGTTACTGAAGTTAAGAAGGGTAAATCTGGGGTACTGATGGTTGGGAGGAGCATATGTTCCTAGCTAGCGCCCCCGAGCGGTTTGCAAAATGTAGACTGGTGTGAAATTGCCAGTGACAGCCTGAGTATAGTTGAGCAGCTATCTGCCACCCCCCAAATCAAACTCCACCCCCTAAGCCAACCTCTGGAGCTGGCCTGGGAGTGGGGAAAACCCAGGGTGCCCCATCAGCTCCTCCCAGGAATCCACCTGGAGATCCAGAGGAAAGGGGGAGAGAGGGGCCGGGTGACCCAGGTCCGGGCCCCCCTCCCCTAGGCAGGGCCAAGAGGCCGCTGGCACATGCAGAGGTCTGCCAGCTGCCCCGCCCGTGCCGGCTAAAAATCCTGCTCCAGGAAGGCACGAATTTATTCATAAAGGCAAAGTAGGTCCACCAAAGTGCTATGTCTTTCAGCTTTCTAGAGATAAATTATATTATCTCCACTCTTCAATGGAGGCCATTAAAAAAGCTTTGATGTAGTCCACCTTAGCCATTTATTGAGACTTCTATTTTTCAGGCAATATAATAACATTCTTTTAAAAACTTTGTGAGGACTTGCCTTGGAATAAATATTGAGAAGGCAAGATTACATTTATTGGAGACTGTCATGGGTAGAAAAAATGAGGTAGAGATATGTCCTGTTTTACTTTAGATGATACGAATCGTATAATACAAAATATTTAGTATGTCTCCAATCTAAAATATTTTTATTAATAAAGTATTAGTGAGAAACAGTGTAAATACCAGTTTTTTGTTTGTTTGGGGACCACCTACTACTGACTCTATGCAGGAGAGGTCTGGCAGAGCTCTGGCTCTGGCAGGCTCAGGAACCATATTGGATGCCAGTAATCAAACTCAGATTAGTCCTGGGCTAGCGTCATGCAAGACAAAACCCCAGACCCTGTAAATGCAAGTTTTAAGCCAGATATCTATTTGAGAATATCACAGAAGAATAAGAATCATAACTATATGTTATTTTCCAAGAACAGGATTTGCAGTTACATAAGAAATAATAAAATAAAATTTAATATATAGAAATAATAGAAATATAATTTCTTTCTACGAAGAATTGCATAGATGAAGCAAATAAAATTCAAAGAATGGTTGAATGGACTTGCAGAAAATAACAAAATACTTCGCTAATAAAGTCAGCATGGGAAAAATAGTAACTAAAAGAAATTATTCTAAAATATTTATTTTAATACTAAAGGTCTTCAGAAAAAACTTTAGACATGTTACTCATCTCTAGTTTATTTTTATTTATTTATTTATTTATTTATTTATTTATTTATTTATTTATGCCCAAATCTCATTTATTATACAAATTTCTCTGTAATGTCTTTCTAAAGTTTTAATAACTATAAGATATAATTTTGTATGAGAAAGATGTTTAAGTGTCTTATAAAACATTTTCTTTTCTCAATAGTTTATGACATAATAGAACTTCTTATGACCAATGGTATCTAAAATTAGCAAAACCCTTCATAGAATATTTGTGATCAGTAAATCAGAGATTTGTAAAAAGTCATAATACATTATATAGTTGACTTCTACTTAAACCTTAGGAACCAGACATTTCAGTCTATTTCGTTTCAAGAAGTAGATAAGAGACTTTAATTAGTCTTATGATAATAATATCAATTTATTGTCAAAAAACTAATAGAGATACAAGAAAAAAGTAGTATTTTGTTTATTTTTGCCTTGATTTTAAATACCTGTAATTATGTACCATACTCCCACCATACACATGAGTTCCAATTTCTTTACATTCTTGCCAACACTTTTTGGCTTTGTTTTGAGTTGGTATTTGGCACATATGAGACAAACTGTGATTTTGACCTACATTTTTCTGATAATAAGATATGTTAACAACTTTTTGTAATGTACACACTGATTATTTATATCTTTTCATAAAAATATTTGCTCATGTCCTTATTTTTAAATCATGTTAATATTTTTACTTTATTTATTTATTTTTTGCTGTTTATATTTTGAAGTAGTTTCTAGCCTCTTAAACTGTGAACTACAATACTATATGGGATCATTCATTAAATGTGAAAGTCATGATAAAATAGCAAAAATAAAATTTTCTGATTGTACAATAATCAAAAAATAATTTAAAAGTGAAGGGATAATGTACTTGAGATCCTTCTAAGAGTATTCACCTCTGTTATATTTCTTTAACAAAAGGGTCTCAAAATGGGTTTAAAATGTCAAAGGAGTCTTGATGTAATAATCCAAATGTCAAGTTTTGCTTTTGTAAGTTGTACTTTTAAATTTATATATCTGAATTATTGCCAAGATAAAGTCATAAAGCTTAAACATCATTTTTATAAGTTTTCTATAGCTTTTGACTGACACTTCAATCATTTTGAGTTCATGTTTAAATATGGAATAAAGTAAAATTTAATTTTATTCTTTTACATCAGGATGTTCCATTTTTCTCAGCACCAATTGCTGAAGATATTATCCCTTCTTCACAAAGTATTCTAAAAAACTTCTTAAAAGTACTATTTTCCATAACTTATTGTTATATTATTGGACTCTACTTTGTTCTATGTCTATATGTCTGTTTTTAGACTCAAAAACTAGTGCTTGGATTATATATATATATATTTTTTTTTGGTTTTTGGGCCACACCCGGTAACGCTCAGAGGTTACTCCTGGCTATGTGCTCAGAAGTTGCTCCTGGCTTGGGGGACCATATGGGACACCGGGGGATCAAACCGCAGTCCGTCCAAGGCTAGCGCAGGCAAGGCAGGCACCTTACCTTTAGCGCCACCGCCCGGCCCCCAGGATTATAATGTTTTAATCCAAACAAAATGGTATCTTTTAGTGTATTTTATAATTAGAAGGTAGTATACCTCTAGCTTATTTTTATTAATTATCAGTATTTGATTAATCAGTGTTTTATATCTGTTTAAATCTGTACATGTGGTTTCATATGAATTGTAAAAGTTTAAGAATACATATCTTTTGTATTTTAATGGGTTGTATTAAGTCTATTGATTGCTTTTTTACTTTTTTTTTCTTTTTTTTTCTTTTTTTGGTTTTTGGGCCACACCTGGCAGCTCTGTGCTCAGAAATCTCTCCTGGCAGGCATGGGGGACCATATGGGATGCTAGGATTCAAACCACTATTGGTCCTGGTTTGGCAGCTTGAAAACCAAATGCCCGAATGCTGTGCTATCACTCCAGACCCGATTGATTGCTTTTAATAGTAATTTTATTATCTCTACTATCTCAATCTAGAAATGTTTGATATAACTATATCATTTGTATTATTGTTTTTATTAAAATTTAGCCACCAAGAAATTACAAATTCAGGATTGGGTTTCAAGCATACAATGTTTCAGGACACTTTCAAAAGTGTCCCTCCACCAATGCCCCATCCCCAGTCAGTGTATTTTGCAGATAGGTTTTCATACCTCATGCTTTACTAACTTCAAACCACCGCCTCCTTCTAATTGAGTATTTCAGTCCACTATAATTGCCACTGCCTGTCCTATTCTGCATCCCCTCAAGTAACATGCTCCCTATTGAATACCAATTCTTGTGTTCTTTGTTTCCATTATCTTTGGGTATTTGTTGTTACATGATTATTTATTTTTTTATCCTACGTATAAGAATGATCATTCAGTATTGGTCACTTTCACTCTGACCAACTTCACTGAGTTTCCATTTAGCCTGTCAACTACACAACTTGAAATGTTCTCCACAGTTCAAAACAAAGACATTTGAACCCTTTGTTCCTTGCAGCATTATCTACAATAGATAAAACCTGAAAACAACTCAAATGTCCAAGAAAAAATAACTGGATAAGGAAACTATGATACACATGAACTATGATTATTTCCTAACCATAAGAAAAAAGTCAACCTATGGAATGTACTGCTACAGGGAGAGACTAGGAGAGTAACTTTAAAAAAAATTCTTTAATAATTTACAGGTTTAAATTATTCCCTATAAATTATGTTTTTTCTTAATTTTTGTTGGGACAATTTGAATTGGGATTGAATTCCCAATTTCTTATTAGGAGTCTTTGTTACTATCATAGAAAAATGTAGGTATTGTTTGCATGTTTATTTCATATTCTGGGACTCAATTACATTTAATATTTATACTACATAGACTTTTAATGAAATCCTTAGGATTTTTTTTCTATAGTATCATGTAATAGTTTGGAATTAAACACTTTAATTTTATTTCTTCTTTCTTTTATACTGTACTATTAGTCTGCTAAGGACTTTTAGTACAGTGAAGAATTGAAAGAGTGTTCAGATTTGGCCCCCTTGTCTTGTTCTAAATATTGAATAAAAGTTTTTAGTTTTTACCCTTGAATACAATGTAGTAGGCACTTACAAAAATGGTCATTATTACATTGATGAAAATTGCTCTATTTTATTGAGTGTTTTTTATAAATAATGTTAAAATTTGTCAATTTTTGGTACATTTATTACTATAAGATATGACTAAATAAATGAGATCTGTAATGAAAAAAGAGCCTATATTACAAATTTCTCAGAAATATAAAAGGGTCATAAATAAGTTATCTAGCCAAATATTTTATCAAGTCAAATAAAGGATAAATTCCTAGAAACATACTATCTACTAGTATCAAAAATGAAAAAAAAATCAATATATATAACTGGAAGTTTTTAAATTAGTAATTAAAAACGTGTTTTTGAGAAAGATTCTGTTCATCTCCCCTATTTATTTGGTTGGTTTGTTGTTTTTTTCTTGTTGAGTTTTACAAATGCTATATATATCTTGGATATTAACCCTTTGTGAGATGAGTAGTGAAACAAGAATTATCAGTCTATGTTAGACAGATGATTCTCAGCTGTAGTGAAAATTCCCCTCCAGGAATCGTGGCAATGTCTATTATCATGTTGGGTTACTGTAGCTTCTGAAAAGTTGCTCAGCACTGAGTGTAGAGGCCAGGAATGCTCCCAATATATTTTAGGGTATACGCAGAGCAATCTTACTAGATAACAAACTATTGAGTTAAATATAAAAGGTTGAAAAAATCTATTATGTCATTTTCAGACCAGAATCTCCTCCATTAAATCATAGCATTAAAAATCTCTTCTTCAATGTTACCATATTTAAAAATGGCTGGACTGACTTATTTCTTCCATTTCTTTATATCACATAATACCTTAATTATAGCAATATTTAGATAAAATTAAAACTTTAATGTATCTGAAAACAGTTTTATTAAACCATAATTTGTGCTTTGCCCTCCAAATTTGAATTTTTTTTTAACAATTTACCTGACCCCTAAGCATTCTTAAAGGTGTTGGCGAATATTTTTATCCAACCATTTTGTATACAGTCCCAAGTCTGACATCAAGCCATCCAGATTGTAAGAGTTTCTTTCATTAATAAAGAATCCTACATCTGTTCCAGTCCAGCTGCCCTGCTCTTTCATGTTCATGCCCTGATTTAGCAGAGAAAGACCTATATATTAGAGACTGTGTCTGACTGCCAAAGTGTAAGTGTTGACAGGTCTTTGGGAGCTGGCTTGCTCAGCAAGTCTATGTTAATTGCTGGTAATAAAAGGCATTTCTAAACCTTTTTAAAGATAAGTATGAAGGACTTTAAAAAAAAGAAAAAAGAATGGCTGGGGATGTACCATTACTGGAGACCCAAATGAATACACACATTGTGGAAGTAATGGGAGGAAAGAAGAGAAAGCAGAGGATGATAATTGAGGATCTTATACCCTGTAATTTTTTCCTGTGACACTATCTTATAGTTGTATGTCTTTGCCTGCAAGGTAAAGTTATATAAGAAAGTTTCTATTCAGATTCTAATTTTGACCTTCAGGCAGTCCTCACAGTGCACTGACTGTAATAACAATCTAAGGTTTAAAGGTTTATAGACACACATGCAATTTCACTGTCATTGCTGTGGTGACTAGCTTCATGCACCACAGTTTTGACATGACTATAAATATTTGTAAACTCTACTGTTCTTTCCAGTCAAAGAAAATGGTCACTTTAAGCTATGATACTTATGAGTTATCATCTGCA
The DNA here is from genome assembly GCF_024139225.1 of Suncus etruscus. Lineage (NCBI taxonomy): Eukaryota > Metazoa > Chordata > Mammalia > Eulipotyphla > Soricidae > Suncus > Suncus etruscus. Next base: position 82,067,015 of record NC_064859.1, read on the forward strand.
TATTATTTCCAATCATTTTGAAACATGACATATGTGAAGACAAAAGAGAGGAGAAAGGGAAAATACAAACATTTAAACAAAGATAAGCAACTAGATAGGCAAATGGAAGGAATTTACAAATTTGTTAAGTTATGTGGTCAAGGATGAAGGAGTCCTCCTCCAATAAGATGAAACTGTAGAATTTTTGGAAATAAAATACTTTGATATTTATTTATGAATTTTGGTTAGGGGGCCATACCTACAGGTGGTCAGAGCTTATTCCTTGATGGTGGGTTTTATTGGCCAAGTGGGGTCCTCGGATTGAAACTGGATCAGTTGTATGCAAGACAAGCACCCTACTACTGTACTATTACTCTGACAAAAGCAATATCATATTTTATTTTATTTTTTTAAATATCATATTTTAATAATGAATTTGATTCCATGCAGCACACAAACACAAACAAAATCAAGTATGAGATTTTGTGTACATAACATAGTTATGTATTAATATTCTACCAAATTTTGTGAAATATGTGTCTAATTGTGCAAAACCCATATATATATAATGACTGGATAGTGGAACATCAGAAAATAGAGCCAAGAATGAAACAATATTGAGATCCTGAGTGGCTAGCTAACATTTTATTATTAAGAAAATGGAATGTCGAAAGAATAGAACTTCATTCAACCTCTCAAGCACAGCTCCTTTAGTTTTCTCATTTCTCCAGGGGGTACAGGAAAGGTAATTCAATTAATCAGAAGCTGAAAGAGGAATACAATTGGTTCTCAGACCAATGATATCTTACATCCAAATCAATAGTGACTACAGTCACCAGTGCCTTTTATTAATTTTTTTTTTGGCCACACTCAGTGGCACTCAAAGATTACTCCTAATTCTGCACTCAGGAATTGCTCCTGGCTTGCAGAAACCATATGGGATGCCAGGGAATAAAACTAAGGTTCATCCTGGTTCAGCCACATGCAAGGCAAATGCCCTAAAGCTGCGTATCATTCTGACCCCTCTTAACAGTTTCTTGATGTAGATCAAAATCATTTTGTCTTGCTCTAGATAGGTTGAAAGCTATAAAAAAAAAACCCACCATCCAAGAGATCTATTTTAATGGAAAGCTGAAAACATATTTGAATACATTTATTTGGCATATTCTTTAATTATTTGTTTAATTTTTCTAGCTATTGGAAGAATAAATGATGGCGTTCAGGATGCAGTCATATATAGAGAAAAATGTTATGAGAAAAGCAAACATTGTTGATGATTCAGCTATGCCATTACTGGATGCCTGGAGAGCAATGAGGATAATAGTCACTCAGAGAGAGTGACTCACTTAAACAAAGTTCTGTATCCTCCCCAGGTGAATCTTTTATCTGGGGGTGTAGACTGCATATTGCGCATTCAGAGCTTACTCCTACCTTTGTCGAACACACCTTGTGGTGTTCAAAGGACCATATGTTGCCAGAGATGAAACTTAAGTCAGCCACATACAAGAAATTTATTAACCCATGTACTATCCATATTACCCTCAATATGTATTATTTATATTTGGGAAATTTGGTTTGGGAGCCAACAAAGAAGTGCTCAGGACTTTCTGCATCCAGAGATCTGCATTCAGGGAAATCTGCACTCAGAGATCACTCATGGCTGGGTTTGAGGGACCATACGGTGTGCCAAGGATCAATCAGTGTCAGTATGGGCAAGGCAAACATCTTACTGTACTATCTCTCCAGCATCCCTTCACATATTCTTAAAATTATCTATCTTGAAAAATATTTTTGGTCAAAAAGTAGGAGTAATAGCCAGTTTAAATTATTATTAAATCATAATGATTATAAATTATAATTATCTAATTATATTATTAGATATTGTTTTGAAAATTAGATTATGGACAAAATTATTAGATCTTAAAAATGTTAAAAGAGGGCCCGGAGAGATAGCACAGCGGCGTTTGCCTTGCAAGCAGCTGATCCAGGACCAAAGGTGGTTGGTTCGAATCCCAGTGTCTCATATGGTCCCCCGTGACTGCCAGGAGCTATTTCTGAGCAGACAGCCAGGAGTAACCCCTGAGCATCGCCGGGTGTGGCTCCCCAAAAAAAAAACAAAAAAGAAATAAATGTTAAAAGAGGGAATATTGTGATACAGCACGGATGATGTTTACTTTGTACACAGCCCACCCAGGCTTAGTCCTTGGCATTTCGTATGGTTCCCCAAGTCCACCAGGACTAAAAGTGTCAGGTGTAAGTCCTGAGCATAGCCAGTATAGCTCAAAAATAAAAGAAAAAAAAAAGAAAAAGAAAGGAAGGAAGGAAAGAAAGAAAGAAAGAAAGAAAGAAAGAAAGAAAGAAAGAAAGAAAGAAAGAAAGAAAGAAAGAAAGAAAGAAAGAAAGAAAGAAAGAAAGAAAGAAAGAAAGAAAGAAAGAAAGAAAGAAAGAAAGAAAGAAAGAAAGAAAGAAAGAAAGATGAAAGAAAGAACAAAGAAATAGAAAGAAAAGAAAGAAAGGAAGAAAAAGAAAAGAAGGAAGGAAGAAAGAAGAAAGAAATAGAAAGAAAAGAAAGAACGGAAGAAAAAGAAAGGAAGGAAGAAGAAATAGAAAGGAAGAAAGGAAAGAAAGGAAGAAAGGAAAGAAAGGAAGGAAGGAAGGAAGGAAGGAAGGAAGGAAGGAAAGAAGGAAGGAAGGAAGGAAGGAAGGAAGGAAGGAAGGAAGGAAGGAAGGAAGGAAGGAAGGAAGGAAGGAAGGAAGGAAGGAAGGAAGGAAGGAAGGAAGGGATTTCTGAGCACATAGCTAGGAGTGTCATCTGGTGTGGCCCAAAAATCCAAAAATAAATAAAGGAGAAAAAATGAGGAATGAAGGAAGAAGGAGCAGGAGAAGAAAGAAAGGAAGAAGGAAGGAAGGAAGGAAGAAAAAGGAAGGAAGGAAGGAAGAAGAAAGGAAGGAAAGAAGGAAGGAAGAAAAAGAAAAAAAAGGAAAAAAGAAAGAAAAAAGAGAAAGTAAAACGAAGTTGTTAAGTTTGAGTACCAAAAGGATAGTATAACACATAGAAAGAACTGGTAGACTTACACTATGTTCTTGTAAAAACAGCTCACAGAACTAACAGTATTCATGTTAGCCATTTCAGAAAATAGAGCTGCAACCATTCGAAAGCATTGCAAAGAATAGTTTTGGGTGTTCAAATGATCACACATATAGATACCTAGAATGGACCACAGAGAAAAAAATTAAGAATCTCAAAATGTACCTTCTAGAAATTATCTTAGATAGTATATCCAAAAGTATCCATTAGTAATTCAAAATATATTCAGCAAAAATAGTGGATTCATATTAATTGTAGTTTTTATTTTATTTGGGGGCTACTCCTGTCAATACTAAGAGATAACCCCTCCATCTGTGTGTCAATGTATTTAAGGGAATTAGTCAATGTACCTCTAGGGTATGATGAGGCACTTGTTCATAATGATAGAGTGGAATATGCCCCCCTGTAACTGACAACTGTCCCCAAAGTATAAAAAGGAGAGCCTGACAGTTATTGGCAAATGCTAGGGTAAAGACTGGAACAGAATCCAACAGCTTGTATAGGGGGTGGAGATAAATCCTCTCTCTCTTTTTCTCCCCTCTCTCTCTCCTCTCTCTTTCTCTCTCAGGAAATACTACAATAGAGGCTTTGGTGGACTTATATGGATTGCTGGGGACTGAACTCTGGTTTGACACTTGTAAGACAAATTACCCACTGTATTATTGTTCCAATTCACTGCTAAAGTTTTAAAATAACCATTTCTAATTATTATTTTGGCAGTTCTAAGAAACTCAAAGCCTCACACATGTGATGCAATTTATGTACTCTGCCACTGAGCCATGTTTCCAATCTTTCCAACAGTATTTATTTTCTCCCATCACATTAAAAATAAAAGTAAACTTCATTCAGTATACCACTGACACCAAAAATTGTGACAAAGGAAATGTAAAACATAAAATAATAAAGGTCATAATTTGACAATTAGTGAAAAATCATATACAGTATGAGATACTAAAATAGAATATTTACCCAGACCTTGATCCCTGGAATCCATTATGGCTACCTAGGTACCAACAGGAGTAATCTCAGAATGCAGAACTAGGAGTAACACTTGAGGACTGCAGGCTGTGTTCCACTCCAAAATAATAAAGTTGGTTGTACAGTCAAAAATTCCAAGCCTTATTGTTGGTACTGTGGCATTTGTGATGTATTATTTTGGCTGCCAGACCTTTAGGAAGTACAAGAAGATGGAGATGAATGCAGAAGGATGGGGAGGGTGCCTACAATACCCCTGCCCCCCCCCAAAAAAAAGAGTCTGGGTGATGTTAGCCTGTCACATGTAAAGTTTTGGAGTTTTGGTCTCTCTGCAGAGAGTCATAGAAAAGAGTTGAAAGCAGGGCTATTGATGAAGAAGCTATTGTGAGTGACAGGTGCAACTGGCATGGCTTTGGCTAGAATGGGCATCCTCAGTGAGAAAATTATTTAACAGATTGAAAGAAAAATAAATCTCAGAACTACTTTGAACAAATGCATACATTTGAAAAGCAAAATTACTAACATAATAAAGTAATAGGTAATTATCTTTATTAACCTAAATATGGGGAAAGCATTTGGGATATATACAAGTCTGAGAAACAGTAACATGAAAGACTAATTAATTGTATAAGAGATAAAGAACTGGGTGGTAAGATGAACAAACAAGAGTAACCATAATTGTTCATTGCTACAGACCGATGATAAGTCAATGCAAATTCATCATACTTTTTTGTGTTATTTGTCATCCTAAAAAATCAGAAAGTTACAAAAATATAAAATGTCATAGTGTATACATAATTATCCTAAAATAAGGTTTAGAGATACAAGACATGTTGATTATTCCCATTAGTAAAACAGTTTATGAGCTCATTAAAGAATAAAAGAATTATGTATATCTACTGAATATTACTAGATATTAACTTGCATAACAAGTCAGATTTCACAATATATTTGATTTAATGATATATTGGAAAACATCAAGCTGAGAAAATAATCATGCATTTTGCATGGAAAAATTCAAGAAGTTACATTAAATTGAGAACAAAACTTTTGATATATTTAAAATAATATTTATTTGGGAAACCATTTTTTAATCAAATGGACTATAAAAATGTAGATAGTTTTCAAAGTGACAAAGTTAAGGACAAATGGTAAACTCAGAAATAAAATAAATGTGTCTCACATCACTGGTTATTGTGCAGACTCAGGAGAGATGCTGTGTGAGTTTTTACATCAGAAGATGAGCAAGTTCCAAGTATTCTGTCCTCTTGAGTACTGAAAGAATAGCAAGCATTTGGTTCAAAAGGATCTCCTTGGGACTGTGTTTCAGAAAAGTACTTTGCCTTCTTATTGTTATTCTATTCTACAAGAATAGTATCAAAGAAATCTTGACAGTTTAAGAAAGGACAATCTGTGCTTGGCTGTCCTCTGTTTTGCATACCTGACTTTTACTGCTGGGTATGTAAGCTATTTCTACCTTGTAATCTTAAGAAATATCAATACTTAACCAAGCCTTATGCTGATAGAAAATGGAAGATCCAGCAATTCATTACCAATTAGCCAGCAGAGAACAGTGAATAGAATTTACAACATGTTAACTAGATTTCTGCACAAAGAGCTAATTTTACTAAAAAAGAATCTCTAAAGACCAATAAACGACTAATGTTATAGTGCAAAATAGATAATGTGGGCCAGAGACCTAGCACAGTTGTTAAGATCCATGGTCTGTATATGGCAGAATCCAGTTCCATCACCATTCCATGCTGAGCATTGCTAGGTGAAATCTTGGAGGTCCAGAGCACTACTGGAGTGGTATGGAAATCTTCTGTACCACACTTAACAGTCCTCAGACCATCAGACTGAACCAACAGCTGCACTTTTTATTCTCTCTCAGAAATGGAACCCTGAGCCTTTTAAACTACTTAGAGACTATCATGTCCCCAATAACAAAATAAAAGTAAATAAATAAAATTGGAGAAATTTAGAACAGAATGTCCACTAAAAACAATGTATAAATAGCTAAGAAAGTAATTTGGAATCATTCAGTCCAAGAAATAATTATGATTATGTAATAGGACTAATTATTTTTTTCAAATGAAAAGAGATTTGCATTTGAAGAAGACTATACACAGGGTTTAATTATGTCATATTTCTCTGGTGGTGAGCACATATTTCTTATTGAATTATTCTTGATCATGTTTTCTTGCTTATGTTTAAATATTTTGTGATAAACATTTAACAGAAAAGTTTGATAGTTAACTATGAAATAAATTTAAAATGACTATAGTATATAAATTATATTGCCTTTATAAAATATTAGACAATAGTTTAAAATAATGAAGTAATTCTATACATACTGAAAATTAATTATTGCTTATTTATAAGTGTAGTGAAAGAATCCTATATATTCTTGTATATACAGAAATATCATTTGTATAAATGTAAAAGTTATATATACATATATGTAGACAGCTTTATAGATAGTTATAAACTGATAGACAAAATGTCTCCTAATACACTTACCAATTGATAAATGGTTCATTCTTGAAAGCAAACTAAATATTGACAATATAAAGTGCAATTATAGGAGAGAAAAGATTCATTTTTAATAGATTCTAAATATTTTGATTTTGTCAAACTTACCTATTCATACCTTTTATATTTCATTACCTTTTCATAAAAAGATTTTAAATAAATAGATTTATCATTAGTATCCTATATGGTACACTTTAGTCTTTTTTTTTGGGGGGGGGGGTCACACCCTGCAGCGCTCAGGGGTTACTCCTGGCTCTGTGCTCAGAAATCACTCCTGGCCGGCTCTGGGGATCATATGGGATGCCAGGATTTGAACCACCGATCTTCTGCATGAAAGGCAAATGCCTTACCTCCATGCTATCTCTCTGGCCCCCACTTTAGTCATTTTTATTGAAATACTTTGTAAGCAGTTGTTGAATTTCTACAATAAGACTACTCTAATAGGTACAGTGGACACTGCAGAATTACCTTCCTCAAAGCAATTTGCATTCTAATAGTGGTACCTTTCTAAACAGCTTCCATTTTCACACTCTCCATTCTAGTCCTGTCTAGTGAATTCAGAGACTCCACTCACATCCTCCTTTCCTTCCTATTCATTAAATCATTTGCAGCAGTCTTTGTTCTAAGCAAATGTAATTCCTCAGCTGCTTCTAATACATCTCCACATAGTCTAGCTTGACATATTTGCTGATAGTACTTTTTATTGGAATTCATTTCATTAACCTCCTTTCTGCAAATATATTCCTCCCCTCACCAGCATTCTAGTTATGGTCAAGTTTAAAGATCATGACCTTCTCAAAGTATTTGTTTAACCTCACTCTTTATTACCAGACTTTATATTACTTCCACTGTATTCTACTCTATATATTTTTAATTTTTAAAATTTGTATTAGTATTCATCCTTCGTGAAGACAAGGACTATTTTCAAGACATTTCTGTATCTTGCAAAGCCCTTAATACATCATAATTTGTTAGCATAAAATCAGTGAATAAATAAATGAATAACAAAAGTAATAAACAAATATCTGAATTAATGAATGCACAATTATTTTAATTCAGTGGTTTTGACATACGTACATCTAAGAAAAATTAATGTGCAACTAATAAATTGCATAATCCCACAGGAAGCTGCCAACCTAAGTGTCTCAAATCTGATTGACCATGAGAGGTATTGCAGAGAGCTTAGATTTATGCCACCCACCTCAGAACTCAGAGCAAGGCAAATTCTTATCATGTATAATTTGCAAAGCCACAGGACTGTGTCCCTCAGCCTGATCTAAGCATTGATTTGTCTATGTAGGGGTCTAAAAGACTTTATTTTTAGACATAATAAAGTATAATTCTAACACCTATTCAAAACTAAATTAACATTTTTATTGCATTTAGGTAATGGCATCAAAACTGCACATTAGCCAGTTTGTTTCAGCAAGTACATGGAATGTAATACTCCTTTTAAAACAGGGCCAAAAATAGCGCATATTTTAGAGTATTTTTACTTCACACTTTGGACTTCCAATGATCCTGGTGAGATCAGTCACCACCCTCTTCCTTGATAATAATCCATCAATAGCTAAAATTTCATTGTTTCCTGTGAGAGTAATTTCTTGCATGAAAAAAAATGATTCAAGCTGAGATGCAAGAGTTGGTGAACCATTTTATGTTCCATACACTGGATACTTCCCACTCCTTTTTCTTTCCTATTGCTGGGAATATACTAGATTAAAATTTGAACAGAGTTGATACACTAGGAAGTCTGTCATTTGAAAACCCTTGTTTTCAAAGGGGCATGGTCCTTATAGCACTTTCATTGTGCTCAGAAAAATAGTACTTCAGGAAAACTTTAGAATTAGAAACCTGACTTCACTTTTTCTTACATTTTTTGACTAAAATTTTTTGGTCACTAACTGCTCAATTGAAGCTTCTATCCTTTACCTCCACTCTCTGCTTGAGCCTTCCAACTTAGAATTTTATTTTACTTTAAAACACACCACAAGCACACATGTGTATATATATATATATATATATATATATATATATATATATATATATATATATATATATATATATATAGACACAGACAAAATGTTATCAAAATAACTCATATGACCTAAAATAAAAAAAATAATGGCATCCTAAACCTTACTCTTGTTTTGTCACAGAAAAACATTTGGGAAAAAGAAGGAAGGAAGGAAGGAAGGAAGGAAGGAAGGAAGGAAGGAAGGAAGGAAGGAAGGAAGGAAGGAAGGAAGGGAAGAAGGAAGGGAAGAAGGAAGGAAGGGAGGGAGGGAGGAAGGGAGGAAGGGAGAGAGGAAGGAAGGAAGGAAGGAAGGAAGGAAGGAAGGAAGGAAGGAAGGAAGGAAGGAAGGAAGGAAGGAAAGAAGGAAGGAAGGAAGGAAGGAAGGAAGGAAGGAAGGAAGGAAGGGAGGAAGGGAGGGAGGGAGGAAGGGAGGGAGGGAGGAAGGAAGGGAGGGAGGGAGGAAGGGAGGGAGGGAATAAAGGAGGAAGGGAGGAAGGGAGGAAGAAAGGAAGGAAGGGAGGGAGGAAGGGAGGGAGGGAGTGAGGAAGGGAGGAAGGGAGTGAGGGAGGAAGGGAGAAAGGGAGGGAGGGAGGGAGAAAGGAAGGGAGTGAGGGAGGAAGGGAGAAAGGGAGGGAGGGAGGGAGAAAGGGAGGGAGGGAGGGAATAGAGGAGGGAGGAAATAAAGGAGGAATGGAGGAAGGGAGGAAGGAAGGGAGGGAGGGAGGGAGGGAATAAAGGAGGGAGGATTTAACACCCCTCCCCAATATTCCAAAAGTTCTAAAAAGGATACGTATGTCTTTTTAGTATTTTATGTGTGTTTACTTTGAAGGCTATAACTCTTGCTGAATATTTTCTTATACAGTGATGATTCCCCCCCCCCCCTTTTTAATCTTTTCTTCTCTTTGTGAACTGTTCAATAGGGAATTTGGTGAAGGAGTTCCTCAGTTTAATGCTTATATTTGAACCAAGTCATGGGTATTGTTGGACGTGTTCTTATGCCCCCATATACTCTGATATGCCACGTGGCTTTATTTCTTGTTTGCATAGGCACATTAAAATGGGAAAATACTATACATACAAATAAGTTCTTATCCAATAGAGATGGGAACACACAAATCTTGTAATGCAATGGAACCTTACACCCTGAACATTGACATAAAGACCTGGCACAGGCCTCAGAAGAATGGGCATCTCCATCGTTTCCTTTTCTGAGGGAGTCACCTTCTCAGGAAGAATCCACAGTTTTTGCATTTGGGTAGTGCCTCAATTTGTCCATCTCCAAAGAGCTCTGAATTTGCAGCTCCAAAAGCTGTGTTCCTCATGCCTGGAAGCTACTTCAATGCTAGGCATTATCCTCTTAAATTTATTACATTTTAAATTATAAATCAAAATAAGAATTTAGTTTTACTAGGTATATTAAATAAATGACTTGAATATTCTCTTAAGACTTTATTCCTGTATTTAATTGAGAAAATATTAATACCTACTTAACTGATTTCTCATAACTGATGAGATAGTTATGTGTAGGATCATTACATGACTGGCATAAACGTTCCCGAACTAGTGCAACATATTTTTAAACCATCTCATTGCATTATAGGCAAAAATGGTGTGTTATCTTATTTGTTATCCTGATGTCCTCCCATACTTCACACCCACCATTTAGCAAGACACATTGCTGTGATCCAATCACTCTGTTTACTCCCAAAGAGTTCATAATTATAGACTGTCTCCTCCTGGGAACCATGTGCCTGGTCTCCGTGGGAAAAGCATTTCAGGCCTCAAGGAACTATAAATAAAATCTACCTGAAGGCTAAGACATAGAGGAGGCCTTTGCATTGGCTTGCACAGGGCATTAGGAGTAGATCCAGATAATGGACACTTATTAAATACATTTTTACCATTATCACTTTAGAAATTTTTTCTCTATTGTTTATTGTAAAATACACATAGTTAATTATTATAAGCTTAATCTCTGTTGTGCCATGAAAAGAATTCACAATATGTACAATCATCAACAACATAGATTTTTTTGTTTTTGTTTTTATTTTTGGGCCACACCCGGCATTGCTCACGGGTTACTCCTGGCTATCTGCTCAGAAATAGTCCCTGGCAGGCATGGGGGACCATATGGGACTCAGGAATTCAAACCAAACACCTTAGGTCCTGGTTCGGCTGCTTGCAAGGCAAACACCGCTGTGCTATAGATTTACAGAAATCTTTTTTAGCTTGTAAAATTAAAATTCTCTATACTTTAAACATTAACTCCCCTTCCTCTCAGATTTTTTGTGAAAGTCATTTAATTCTTTTACTCTCTGACTTTGAGTATCTCATATATGATGAATTATACACTTCTTTTATGACTTTTTATTTAACATAGATTGTCTTTGATAATCATTTGTGGTATTCTATTCGACTTTTTACAGCTAAATAATATATTGTTTTATGTACATATCATAGTTTATTCTTTGATTCAGCCCTGGATGGACTCTAGGATTGCTTACACATTTTAGCCAGTGTCAACAATTTGCTTTGAACATGGATCTCTTTGATATTTAGATCAGGTTCTTTGAATTTATACCCAAAAGTAGAATTGTGAGACCATAGAAAAATTTCTATTTCTAATTTTGTTAAGGTCTGTAATTCTATTTTCGATAGCATTGCCTTATTTTACATCTCACCTAGTATGTGATTCCACATCCTAATCCATAATTTTTCCCTCCTCCCTATTTCAAAATTTTCTATTTTACAATAAAAGTCATCAAAATGGATGTGATCTTTCACTGTAGTTTTGCTCTTGACTTATCTAATGATTGCCATTAAGCAACTTTTCACGTGGTTATTCGTTTTCTGTATATCTTCTTTAACAAACATTGATGCAAGTTCTTTGCTCATTTTAACAGTGCTATTACTTTGTGTTTGGAATACACCTGCAAAGTGAACAAAACTTACACATGTCTCTGTGTTAAGACATCACTCCTGGCAGAGTTTGGGGGTCCATATGGAATGCTAAATAGCAAAACCTGTAAAACCTGCAAAAACAAAAAAACAAGTCCTATGCACTGTGAGATTTTCCTAACCCACCTTTATTATTTTTATTGCATTTTTAAAAGTTTTGGATTTAAAAAAATTATTATAATTAAAGTTATATGTTTCCACTGGTATCGGCATTAACAACTTGGTATGCATACTCCAAGTTCCTCACCCATGACCTTCCATTTTTTTTTCATTTTTAATTTATTTAAAGAAAATGCATTGCATAGTTAACATAACTGATCATAATACATTTGTTTTAGGAAGACCAAAAGCAACATGATTTTAAAAAATAGAAAATTGAAAGAAAAACTAAAGAAATGGAAGAGAAAGGAAAGAAGAAAAAATTCAGTAGCAAGTATATTTTTGAAAATTATTGAATCACAATTAATTCATTAAAGCACCAGCGGAAAATCTAGTAAACTCTTCTTTTTTTAAAAAAAAAGTATGAGTTTTAGAAAATGTACAGTAATAATGGTGTGAGAGTGGCAATTGTTGTTTGTATTGACCCAGCAAAATATGGGGAAAATGGAAAGAAAACAAGCCTTGACCTAAATACAAGGAGACCTTATCCCTGAAGTTTTCTGGCATAAGACTGACTCTGGGTTCCAGGCATAGTAGGTTGTCTAACCCCTGAGTCATTCTCTGTGGGACCCTGCCAATTTTAATAGTTTTTTATTGCAGTTTTAAAATTGAGATACTATGTTACAGTGGTGTCAATAATATGCATGTGTTTTTTAAATTTTATTGTAACACTGTGATCTTCCAAGTTTTCATAATACATTCATTTCAAGCATTACATGTTTAAACACCAATTCCACCATCAGTGTGACCTACACTTCATCAGTGCCCCTAATTTTCCACCCATTTACCCTAGTTTATCCCTTTGCAGGCCAAACAAATCTGCTTTATATTACTTGTTCCAACACAAGGCAAATGAAATTATGAAAACTTAGATAAACAAGGTTCAATTTGAAATATTGTTATATCTCTCTATGGTATAAAAAGCATTATTTAAGGATTTTCTGGGCTGTGATTGGTGCTAGTTGTGACTTCTGTGTTACTGTTTAGGCTCACTGAGCTTGGTAGATTTCTATGCAACTTTCCCATCAGATTTCCTGGGCTACACTGGCCTGACACTACTATGAAATTAGGAGATTGCAAGTGACCAAGATTTCCAGGATGTATAAAACTGAATCAAATTTGGTGACTTGCCAATTTGGTAAGGTTAAATCTTGGAGCTGGGCAGTTTCTTTTGGAGAATATCAGTTGTGACTGTGGGTTGCACTGGCTTCAAGTAGAGAAAGAAATCTGCCTCCACCCATTCTGAGAATGCCCCAAAAGTATCAACCTGGACTAGACTACTTGGGGGCAATTGACAGTCATCATTTTCTTTTGGAGCTGAGTAGAGAGCTGGGTCATTTTTCTATTTTAACATGCATATTTTTGGTGTAGAGAGACACTCAACTAACATCAAAGTACCAAAGATCCTTCACCACTGTGCTTTCTATCATTTCTACCTCTTCCTATTCTGAAATGTCACTCCACCAAATGCTTTGTAATCTCAGTTACATATTCCAAGATCCTATTATCACTTGATATAATATCATATATTATATATAAATATATATATATAATCCTATGCTATGTTCCTTTATACACCACATAAGAGAGATCATCCAGTATTTGTCCTCTTCCTCTGACATATTTTTCTTTTTTTTTTCTTTATATTTTATTTAAACACCTTGATTACATACATGATTGTGTTTGGGTTTCAGTTATGGAAAGAACACCACTCATCACCAGTGCAACATTCCCATCACCAATGTCCCAAATCTCTCTCCTCCCCACATGACCCCAGCCTGTACTCTAGACAGGCTTTCTATAACCCTCATACATTCTTATTATTGGGATAGTTAAAAATGTAGTTATTTCTCTAACTAAACTCATTCCTGTTTGTGGTGAGCTTCATGAGGTGAGCTGTAACTTCCAGCCCTTCTCTTTTTTGGGTCTGAAAATTATTATTGCAAGAATGTCTTTCAGTTTTCTTAAAACCCATAGATGAGTGAGACCATTCTCTCTCTCTCTCTCTCTCTCTCTCTCTCTCTCTCTGTGTGTGTGTGTGTGTGTGTGTGTGACTTATTTCACTCAGCATAATAGATTCCATGTACATCCATGTATAGAAAAATTTCATGACTTCATCTCTCCTGACAGCTGCATAATATTCCATTGTGTATATGTACCACAGTTTCTTTAGCCATTCGTCTGTTGAAGGGCATCTTGGTTGTTTCCAGAGTTTGCTATGGTAAATAGTGCTGCAATGAATATAGGTGTAAATAAGGGATTTTTGTATTGTATTTTTGTGTTCCTAGGGTATATTCCTAGGAGTGGTATAGCTGCAGCCTATGGGAGCTCGATTTCCAGTTTTTGGAGGAATCTCCATATCGCTTTTCATACAGGTTGAACTAGACGGCATTCCCACCAGCAGTGGATAAGAGTTCCTTTCTCTCCACATCCCCTCCAACACTGTTTGTTCTCATTCTTTGGGATGTGTGCCAATCTCTGTGGTGTGAGGTGTACCTCGTTGTTTTGATTTGCATCTCCCTGATGATTAGTGATGTGGATCATTTTTTCATGTGTCTTTTGGCCATTTGTATTTCTTCTTTGTCAAAGTGTCTGTCTATTTCTTCTCCCCATTTTTTGATGGGATTAAATGTTTTTTTCTTGTAAAGTTCTCTCAGTGTCTTGTATATTTTGGAATTAACCCCTTTTCTGATGGGTATTGGGTGAATAGTTTCTCCCACTCAGTGGGTGGCTCTTGTATCCTGGGCGCTATTTCCTTCTCAGTTTAACATATTCCCATCTGTTAATCTCTGCTTTCACTTGCTTGGAGAGTGCAGTTTCCTTAATATTATATATATTATATATATTTATATATATAAAATTATATCAATTTTTCTTATACCCATCTAGTGTTCCATTGTGTATGTATATATATGTATATACAGATATGGATTATGAATATATATACCACAACAACTTTATCCACTTATCTAATATGGCTTAAACATGAGTTGTTGTCATATCTTAGCTAATATAAGTCATGCTATAATAAATACAGTAGTCCTTATAACTTTTCAAGTGAATGTTTCTGTATTCTTGGGATAGATACAGTTTTGACAAGGTTGTCTATTCCAATCCACAAACAAAATTGTTTTTTCCTGTGTCATTTGTTTTAATAATAATGAAATTTTTAATACACTAATATTTTATAACATCATGAAAGATGATTACTAATGTGGTGGTACTTGAGGCTTTGGGACTCTGTCTTAAATGGAGATATTTTTAATGATTTTTTTCTAATTCATTGTTCACATAGAATAATAAAACCAATTTTTGATTAATAAAACTAGTATTCTGATATTTGAATGTATGGTTTATTGTTTTAATTTTTTGTTTGTTTGTTTTTTGGGTTACACCCAGCCTCACTCAGGGTCTACTCCTGGCTCTATGCTAAGAAATTATCCCCGGCAGGCTTGGGTGACTATATGGGATGCCAGAATTTGAACCACCATTCTTCTGCATCGAAGGCAAAAACCTTAGCACTGTGCTATCTCTCTGGCCCCATTGTTTTAAATTTTAATGGTCTTTTTAAAGACCTTTATATATCTTATCATGATATAGTCTGCAAATAGTTATAGTTTAAAACCATAGATTTTAGATTTAGACACATTTTCTTTCTTTTTCTTGCCTGATTATCATGGTGAAGACCTCTAAAACTATATTTAATGATAGAGAAAAAATTGAAAAATCTTGTTTTCTTTCTGATACCACAGAGAAGTGTTCAAGTTTTTTATAATTATCTTTATTTAAACACCATGATTACAAATATGATTATAGTTGTATGATTACAGTCATGTAAAGAACACCCCTTCACCAGTGCAACATTCCCACCACCAATTTCCCAGATCTCCCTCCTCCCCACCCCTCACACCTGTACTCGAGACAGGCTTTCTACAAGTTTTTCTGCTTTTGCGCATGATGATAATTGTGTTTTATCTATTTGATCATCATTATCTTTTTTCTTTTTTTTTGGTTTTTGGGTCATATTCAGCAGCACCCAGAGGTTACTTCTGGCTTTACACTCAGAAATCACCCCTGGCTTACTCTGGGGGCCATATGGGATGTCGGCATTCGAACCAATGACCTTCTTCATGAAAGGCAAATGCCTTACCTCCATTCTATCTTTCCGGCCCCGATCATTACTATCTTAATGTATATTCCTTTTACTTCCCTCCTCTGGAGAAACTCATGGTCTCTCATAAATATATATTTATATATTTTTTTCTTTCTATTCTTTCCTCCCCCATATTTCCTTATGTACATTTTAATTAAAATATTGTTTAATAGAGGGAGGGACTACAGAGCATGAAAACTGGCAAGACTTTGCAAAAGCCGGCTCCCTGTGTGTGACACCAGGCGGGGAAAACCCACAAAAGTTCACCGGCCCAGTGGGGCCCAACTGTGAAAAACTGTGAGTTTGACCTGCATATGTCTATCTCCTGTCCTCTTGTGTGAAACTCTTGCGAGTGGGGCAAAAAGAGGCTCCAGAAACCTCGCTCGCCCAGGCGCCATTTTCAGGGAGGGACTACAGAGCATGAAAAACGGCTAAGCTTTGCAAAAGCCGGCTCCCTGTGTATGACACCAGGTGGGGAAAACCCACGAAAGTACACCGGCCCAGTGGGGCCCAACTGTGAAAAACTGTGAGTTTGACTTGTATATGTCTGTCTACTGTCCTCTTGCGTGAAACTCTTGCGAGTGGGGCAAAAAGAGGCTCCAGCGGAGCACGGCCGCTCCGCTTTGCTACGTGGCCATGCACTCTTTCTAAGGAAAGAACACCATTGCAACAAGAAGGAAAAATTACACTAAGAACGGTGCTATATCACAGAAGCAAACATTTCTCTTCGGACAGTCTTCTCTGTTGCATGCTCAGGCCTAAGATTTGACCCAGTGTGAGGCTTCATCCACGGAGGACTCCCCTCCCTTAGAGGCAAGTCAGCCCATCCAGAAAGGGAGGAGCCAGAGGAGTGTGCTGCCTGCATCATATAGACAATGAATACCACCACAACACGTAGAAAAACCCACAATACAAGTGTGACTATGGGGAAACAACGCAGGCCAGCATCAGACATAGAGAATGAAGATGACAATTCTGAGGACCAGATAATGACCAACCAACTAATCAACCTCTCAGATAAGGACTTTAGACTAGCAATATGGAAGATGCTCAACGGACTCCAAGAAACCATGGATCGAGTTGAACAGAACACTAATAAGAACCAAGAAAATATGAAGACAGAAATCACAAAACTCCAAACTGAAATAACATGTCAACTAACAGGACTGAAAAAGTCAGTAAACGAAGTGAATGACAAAATGGATAAGCTCTGGGACAGGGTATCAGAAGCTGAGAATAGACTTGGTGCTGTGGAAGATGAGATACATAACAATTCCATACAGCAGGAGAGATTGGACAAAAAACTTAAAGCAAATGAGCAGACAATGGAAAAATTAGTCAAAGAATGGGAACAGATGAAAATAGAAGTCTATGATAAGATCAACAGAAACAACTTAAGAATCATTGGAGTCCCAGAGACCCAGGAAGAAAATTTCCAGGAAGAATCAACGGTCAAGAACATCATTAAAGAGAAACTTCCAGAGCTAAAGAATATATGTGATCAAATCCTGCATGCCCGAAGAGTACCAACCAAAAGAGACCCCAGAAAAACCACCCCAAGACACATCCTAGTCACAATGACAAATCCCACAGATAGAGACAGAATTCTGAAAACAGCAAGATCAAAAGGGGAAATCACATTCAAGCAAGCTTCCCTGAGATTTACAGCAGACCTGTCACCAGAAACGCTCAATGCCAGAAAGCAGTGGTGGGATATTGTGACAAGACTGAATGAAATGAATGCTTCACCCAGAATACTATACCCAGCAAAACTCACTTTCCGGTTTGACGGAAGAATACATGGTTTCACAGACAAAAAACAGCTCAGAAACTTCACAGACACAAAACCAGTCTTAAGAGAAAAACTGAAAGACCTAATCTAAGACAAGACTACCTAAAAGACACACCAAATTTCGAAATAAAGATGGCGTTAAATCCCAGGACAATTCTTTCTCTCAACGTCAATGGACTAAATGCACCAGTTAAGAGACACAGAGTGGCTAAATGGATCAAAAAACTCAATCCAACCTTCTGCTGCCTACAAGAAACGCACCTGAATAGTCAGAACAAACATAGACTCAAAATAAAAGGCTGGAGAAAAATTATCCAAGCAAACAACACCCATAAAAAAGCTGGAGTGGCCATACTAATATCAGATAATGCAAACTTTATACTCAGGAAGGTTGTAAGGGACAAAGATGGACATTTAATATTAATCAAGGGGTACGTAGAGCAGGAAGAATTCACTCTCCTAAACATATATGCACCGAATGAGGGGCCAGCAAAATATTTAATACAACTGTTGACAAATCTGAAAAATAATATCAACAACAACACAATAATTGTGGGGGACCTTAACACGGCTTTGTCAACACTGGATAGGTCAACCAGACTGAAACCCAACAAGAATATACTAGACCTGAGGAGAGAAATGGAAGAAAGAGGCCTAGTGGATATATCTAGGACACTCCATCCCCAGAAACCTGGATACACATTCTTCTCCAATGTACATGGGACATTCTCCAGGATAGACTACATGCTAGCACATAAAACATACCTCCATAAGATCAAGAGGATAGAAATTTTGCAGACTACCTTCGCTGACCACAAGGCTCTGAAATTATTTGTGAACTCCAAAGGGACTCAGAAGAAACACTTTAACACCTGGAAGTTAAACAGCCTCATGCTCAATAACCAGTGGGTCCGAGATGAAATCAAGGAGGAAATCAAAAGGTTCCTGGAAACAAATGACAATCAAGACACAAACTCTCAGAACTTATGGGACACAGCAAAAGCAGTACTGAGAGGAAAATTTATAGCTTTGCAAGCCCACATCAGGAAGGAAGAAGGAGCTTACCTGAGTAGCTTAATGACACAGCTAATAGAACTAGAAAATGCTCAACAAAAGGACCCAAGAATAGGAAGACAGAAGGAAATAACAAAGCTGAGAGCAGAAATCAACGAAGAGGAAACCCAAAAAACAATCCGAAAGATCAACGAAAACAGAAGTTGGTTCTTTGAAAAAATACACAAGATTGATAGACCACTGGCAAACCTAACAAAGAAAGAGAGAGAGAGAAACTTGATAACTCGTATAAGGAATGAAAAAGGAGAGATCACTACTGATATGATAGAGATTCAAAGGGTAATCAGAAACTACTTTGAAGAACTCTACGCCACTAAAAATGAGAACCTGGAAGAAATGGATAAATTCTTGGACTCCTATAATCTTCCAAGATTGAAGGAAGAGGATGTAGCATATCTAAACACCCCCATCACCATTGATGAAATTAAAACAGTAATCAAATGTCTGCCGAAAAAAAAAAGCACAGGTCCAGATGGATTCACTAATGAATTCTATCAAACTTTCCAAGAGGAACTACTGCCAATCTTGGCAAGACTCTTTCATGAAATTGAACAAGCAGAAACACTTCCCAATAGCTTTTATGAAGCCAACATCACCTTGATACCTAAACCAGACGGAGATGCTACAAAAAAAGAAAATTACAGACCAATATCGCTGATGAATGCAGATGCAAAGATCCTCAACAAAATCCTGGCCAATAGGATTCAATGCCTCGTTAAGAAGATCATCCACTACATTCAAGTAGGTTTCATCCCAGGAATGCAAGGCTGGTTTAACATCCATAAATCTATCAACATAATACACAACATCAATAACAAGAAAAATAAAAACCACATGATCATATCAATAGATGCAGAGAAAGCATTTGATAAGGTCCAACACCCATTCTTGATCAAAACTCTCAGCAAGATGGGAATGGAGGGAACCTTTCTCAATATAGTGAAGGCCATCTACAACAAGCCAGTGACAAATATTATCCTCAATGGAGAAAAACTAAAAGCCTTCCCTCTAAATTCTGGCACAAGACAAGGCTGTCCTCTCTCACCACTCCTATTCAACATAGCACTGGAAATACTTGCTATAGCGATTAGGCAAGAAAAGGAGATCAAGGGAATCCAGACAGGAAAGGAAGAAGTCAAGCTCTCACTGTTTGCAGATGACATGATACTCTACTTAGAAAACCCTAAAGACTCTATCAAAAAGCTTCTAGAAACAATTGACTCATAAGGCAAGGTGGCAGGTTACAAAATTAACACACAAAAATCAATGGCCTTTCTCTACACCAATAGTAATAAGGATGAAATGGACATTAAGAAAACAACCCCATTCACAATAGTGCCACACAAACTCAAATATCTTGGAATCAACTTGACTAAATATGTGAAGGACCTATACAAGGAAAACTATAAAACTCTGCTCCAAGAAATAAGAGAGGACACACGGAAATGGAAACGCATACCCTGCTCATGGATTGGCAGGATTAACATCATCAAAATGGCAATACTCCCCAAGGCATTATACAGATTTAATGCCATCCCTCTAAAGATACCCATGACATTCTTCAAAGAAGTGGATCAGACACTTTTGAAATTCATTTGGAACAATAAACACCCTCGAATAGCTAAAGCAATCATTGGGAAAAAGAATATGGGAGGAATTACTTTCCCCAACTTTAAACTGTACTACAAAGCAATAGTTATCAAAACAGCATGGTATTGGAATAAGGACAGGTCCTCAGATCAGTGGAACAGGCTTGAATACTCAGAAAATGTTCCCCAGACATACAATCACCTAATTTTTGATAAAGGAGCAGGAAATCCTAAATGGAGCAGGGAAAGCCTCTTCAACAAGTGGTGTTGGCACAATTGGATAGCCACTTGCAAAATATTGAACTTAGACCCCCAGCTAACATCATGTATGAAGGTAAAATCCAAATGGATTAAAGACCTCGATATCAGCCCCAAAACCATAAGATATATAGAACAGCACATAGGCAAAACACTCCAGGACATTACAGGCATCTTCAAGGAGGAAACTGCACTCTCCAAGCAAGTGAAAGTAGAGATTAACAGATGGGAATATATTAAGCTGAGAAGCTTCTGCACCTCAAAGGAAATAGTGCCCAGGATACAATAGCCCCCCACTGAGTGGGAGAAACTATTCACCCAATACCCATCAGATAAGGGGCTAATCTCCAAAATATACAAGGCACTGATAGAACTTTACAAGAAAAAACATCTAACCCCATCAAAAAATGGGGAGAAGAAATGAACAGACACTTTGACAAAGAAGAAATACACATGGCCAAAAGACACATGAAAAAATGTTCCACATCAGTAATCATCAGGGAGATGCAAATCAAAACAACTATGAGATACCACCTCACACCCCAGAGAATGGCACACATCACAAAGAATGAGAATCAACAGTGTTGGCGGGGATGTGGAGAGAAAGGAACTCTTATCCACTGCTGGTGGGAATGCCGTCTAGTTCAACCTTTATGGAAAGCGATATGGAGATTCCTCCAAAAACTGGAAATCGAGCTCCCATACGATCCAGCTATACCACTCCTAGGAATATACCCTAGGAACACAAAAATACAATACAAAAACCCCTTCCTTACACCTATATTCATTGCAGCACTATTTACCATAGCAAGACTCTGGAAACAACTAAGATGCCCTTCAACAGACGAATGGCTAAAGAAACTGTGGTACATATCCACAATGGAATATTATGCAGCTGTCAGGAGAGATGAAGTCATGAAATTTTCCTATACATGGATGTACACGGAATCTATTATGCTGAGTGAAATAAGTCAGAGAGAGATTGAAAAACGCAGAATGGTCTCACTCATCTATGGGTTTTAAGAAAAATGAAAGACACCCTTGTAATAATAATTTTCAGACACAAAAGAGAAAAGAGCTGGAAGTTCCAGCTCACCTCAGGAAGCTCACCACAAATAGTGATGAGTTTAGTTAGGGAAATAACTACATTTTGAACTGTCCTAATAATGAGAATGTATGAGGAAAATGGAGAGCCTTTCTAGAGTACAGGCGGGGGTCGGGTGGGGAGGAGGGAGACTTGGGACATTGGTGATGGGAATGTTGCACTGGTGATGGGTGGTGTTCTTTACATGACTGAAACCCAAACACAATCATGTATGTAATTAAGGTGTTTAAATAAATTAAAAAAATATTGTTTAATAAAAATGTTATTTCTATGCATATTTTGCTGAAAGTTTTTTATCATATTGAAATAATATTATGTCTCATCAAAATTATTCTCTGACTCTTTTAGCATTATATTATTATATTATTATTTTAAACTTTCCTTTTTAAGTATGGTACATTACATTAATTATTACAGTATAATGAACCATCCTTATATCCCTGGAATGAATTCCATATATCATCTTTTTGGTATTTTATTGAATTTGTTTTGTTAAGATTTTTGGGTCTTTTTATTGTAAGCCTTTTGTATTTTCTGATAAGGTCTGACCATTTGTTGAACAGATTTTTCGAAGGAAACGATACATACCTGCTCCAAGGTAATAATTATTCAACAGAACCAAGTTAAATGCATTGTAGTTGTAAGAGATTGATTCCTGTTCTTTGTGGCTTTTTTCTATTTTATCTTCAGTACAAAGAAAGTACAGAATATTTTAAAAAGACCAACTGTTCATGGGATTTTTCTTCTCAATAAATTGAACTTTGATAAAAATGTTCCAAAGTCTCTTCATTTTAGAGAACTTACATAAACTATCCTTCGGTGCGTTTGAAAACCCATTGGCATGCTTTTTTTAAATCAATGTCCTTGAGATATGAGGTGGTTTGCTGAGGCTTCAAGTTGAAATAAAACTGCATGAGAATCACTGAACAAGATAACAATCCATAGAAATGAAGCAGAACTATGATGGGTCTATGTGTACATCCATGGCTCCCCGATTCTTCAATATTTTTAAGAATAAACATAAATAAAGATGATCAGAAATAAAGATATAAATAAAGAAATAAAAATGCTCAGACTCAGAAAATAGAAAAAATGGACTGTAAAATAAATGGAAAATAAGAAACTTTTGAGTAGGGATGATATTAGTATAGAACTAAGTTAAATATGGCTTGTTTTGTGGAATTTTTATAGGAAAACTGGGTTTTTGTGTTAGCTATCAAGCAAAGTATTAGAAAATTCCCACTGTCTTTCCAGAGTTTTTGTGTTAATTTAGGACTCATCTTTGTAATAAGGCTAGAACTCTATAAATATTTTGGGTCTTTTCCATTATTTATTTGGCCATCTCCCAAGATATTGGCCATTATCCCTTGGTCTGCTGTAATGCCAAGAGCTAGAGAAGAATTTATAGTGTTGGGAAACTATAAATTACCCTGTCTCAGAGATTCAGAGATGTTCCAATAATATTCTAGTATATTTAAATTTTAGACTTAAGTTGGCTAAAGTGGGGACGTAAAAAGCAATGGGCAAGAGGGAAACTGAGGTTTCCTCTTTTAATAGGAAATAGAGAGCTATTGTATTATGTATGATAATTCATTCATCATGAAACCCAATATATATATAAATATATATATAAATATGTATATATTACCAAGTATTTGACAGAAAACCAAATAGTGCAATAAAGAGAGGCTATCAAAGTGTATATGATATTCAGTATGACAAAATTCTTTTATTCTTTGTCAAACCAATAATATTCAGTAATACAAGCTAGAGCTTATTAAGCACTCACAATAATTGAGGCTTTTTGCTGCACTCTTTGCACACATTATCTTTTTTCTTCCCTTCAATTCTGCGAATCAGAGCCTATTGTGCCTATTTTGCTGATGATTAAACAGAAGCTGTGAGTAAACCAATTCACAGTCTAAGGTCACAGAGCTAGAGAATTATAACAGAAATTTAAATCACATCTGCCTGACACCTAAACCCCTATTTTTATCACTATATATTATTACCATTTCTATTTCTGTTTGTCTAATCTACCCATAGAAACTTTCAAAATGCCCCTTCACTTTGAGTGTCCTCATCATATGGATTTATGAGTAAATATATTTATTTCTCCTTTGTTTCCACCCCACATTGCCAACCTGCAAAACTTGCCATTTTGGAGATATGCAAATAACAAGCTTGAACTTGCTTTAGATGAGCAAATTCTAAGTTTCATTATCACATATGTTGGAAGACAATTAATGTACTTACAATATCTGTTTTGACAAGCATTCCTTAGAATTTGAGATCTACAGGACATCACTTTTTTTTTTTTTTTGCAGGCTCTCACTAAAGGGTCTACAAGGAGAAAAATCACATCCTCTGATCTGTGAGTAAAGTTACTACTTATCTGGACTCTGGACTCTGAGGTTCAAGAGGATCTGAGAGTCACGAGAAGTGCCCTAAAGCTATATGATGAGACCTACTCCTGAAAAGGCCTTTTTCATTTAAGTGGTTATTTTCATGTCTGACTTATGAAACCTTGTAAGAAAAAAATTGAGTAAAAGGAAATATTCAACGGAGGTTAGGTGGTTAGAGACAAACACTCTGTCTTCCTATTAAATGAATGCTTTACCTTTTTATAAACAATTTATCTGTGAAAAGATGTTTTGAGATATTCTAAATATCTCATAGCATTTTATCAGCAGAGGTTGTGGCGTATGTATAGGCCTCCATTATAAAAGAATGAGTTCATAGCTTGTTCAATATCACACTATGAAGGTAGAGTACTATTGGACCTATCAGTCAGTCTCAAGAATCTAAATGCCACCCGAGGTTAGAACTTGCTTTCTATCAAGGCCATGTTCCATAAACCATGCCAGAAATACTCAAAATCAAGGAATGATAAAAAATAAATGTTTTCTGCAATTAAATCTGTCATCAATTTTTCAGAATGAGGGGCTCATGAAAACAAGAAAACCCAACCTACACCAGAATAAGTTATAAATCATTTCTATTGTAACAGTCTGATTTTTTATCTGTAAATTGCAATAGAAAATTGCTAAAAAAATGTTTCTTTTATGGAAATGCTGCACTCTTCATTGTATTCATATATCATCTGCTGCCTTGCAATAAAATATCAGCCATACTGACACACCCTACTAGTGTTCAAGCAAAGACTGAAAAATAAGATCCCACTTTTTGGAGAAAGAATGGTGCTTTTGATCAGAGAAAAATCTCTTTGTTGAATAATCAGAAGTCATTTGACTAAGTGCTCTCTCTCCATGACACTAACATTTTCAAGTTGAGGCTCAGGGCTAAGTTGTCCCAACACTAATTAGTTGGAAAACAGAATGTGATTAGAGAACTTACAGGCTATAGTAGGATAAGACAGAAGAAATTCATGGCTAAATTGGTTTCCTACAGAACAGAGATCTTTCCTTAGGAGCCAGCTGTGTTGCCCAGAGAGATGCTTCTCTGATCTCTTCGCGCAGAAAACTTGAAAGAACAGCAGATGCCAGAATCAATTAATACTTTCCAGTAGACTCGGCCATGCACCCACTATTACTTACTGCCAAGCTTCTCTAATAACAACGGAAGAGAGGGGCTGGAGCTATAGCACAGCAGTAGGGCATTTGCTTTGCAGGCAACCAACACAGGATGGACTCGGGTTAGATTCCTGGCTTCCCATATGGTCCCCATGCCTGCCAGAAATGACTTCTGAGTGCAGAGCAGGAGTAACCCCTGAGTACCACAAGGTGTGACCCAATAACAAACCAGAACAACAACAACAACAGAAAAAAAATAAAGAAACAAAAATAAGGGGCAAGGGGCCGGAGCAATAGCACAGTGGTAGGGCATCTGCCATGCACAAAGCTAATTTAGGCGCGACCTTGGTTCTATCCCCGGCATCCCATATGGTCCCCCAAGTCAGGAGCGATTTCAGAGTGCATAACCAGGAGTAACACCTGAGTGTCACAGGATCTGGCCCAAAAAGCAAACAAAACAAACAAAAAACAAAGCAAAACAAAAACAAAAACACAACAGAAGACATTCTCTTCAAGCATGACTTCCCCTTCCCATGTATGGCTCAGTGTAAGTGCTATTCTATGAGGATCTCAAACCAAACAAACCCAATAAACATCTAGCTTTCAATCATCGACTGCATGGTGATTACTGATCTTTTAAAAATTAGGACTTTAGGATGAAGAAATAGTGCAGGGATCAGGGTTTGTGATTCATGCAAGCAACCTCAGGCCAGTACCTGACACTACATGTCCCCAACCACCCCAGCATCATATGGCCCTAGCTTCCCTTGATCAACACCAGGATGATCTTAGAGCTGCACTGCATCTTTTGCCCTTAGCATTGAACTACCAGACCTGTTGCTCAAGTGCTGCTGCTGGAGAGGTTCTTACACCCCTTGAACACCACTTGAGAGACATCAAAATAATTGTAAGTAAAAATTATTAATTTTTCTTTCTTTTATCCTTTCTTTTACCCTTTCTTTCTTTCTTTCTTTCTTTCTTTCTCTTTCTTGTTCTTTCTTTCTATTTTCTTTCGTTCTTTCTTGCTCTTTCTTTCTCTCTTTTCTTTCTTTTTCTTTGCTTCCTCAATCCCATCCTTCCTCAGTCCCTTCCTTCCTCCCTCCCTCAATCCCTTCTTCCCTCCCTTTCTTCCTCCTTCCTTTTTCTCCCTTTTTTCCCTCCCTTCCTTTCTTCTTCTTTCCTTCCTTCTTTCCTTCCATCCTTCTCTTCCCTTGCTTCTTTTTTCTTTCTTTCTTCCTTCCTTCCCTTCCCTTCTTTCTTCCTTCCTTCCCTTCCCTTCTTTCTTTCTTTCTTTCTTTCTTTCTTTCTTTCTTTCTTTTATTTCCTTCTTTCCTTCTTTCTTTTCTCACTTCCTTCTGTCTTCTTTCTTTCCTTGCTTCTTTCTCTTTATTTCTTTCTTTCTTTCTTTCTTTCTTTCTTTCTTTCTTTCTTTCTTTCTTTCTTCCTTCCTTCCTTCCTTCCTTCCTTCCTTTCGTTCGTTCATTCATTCATTCATTCATTCTTTCTTTCTTTCTTTCTTTCTTTCTTTCTTTCTTTCTTTCTTTCTTTCTTTCTTTCTTTCTTTCTTTCTTTCTTTCTTTCCTTTCTTTCTTTCTTTCTTTCTTTCTTCCTTCCTTCCTCCTTCCTTCCTTCCTTCTTTCCTTCCTTCCTTCCTTCCTTTCTTCTTCTTCTTCTTCTTCTTCTTCTTCTTCTTCTTCTTCTTCTTCTTCTTCTTCTTCTTTTCTTCTTCTTCTTCTTCTTCTTCTTCTTCTTCTTCTTCTTCTTCCTCTCTTTCTTCACTCTAGGAACTGATCTCTTTTTTGTTTGCTTTTTTGGGCCACACCTGTTTGATGCTCAGGGGTTACTCCTGGCTAAGCGCTCAGAAATTGCCCCTGACTTGTGGGGGACCATCTGGTACACCGGAGGATTGAGCCGCGGTCCTTCCTTGACTAGCGCTTGCAAGTCAGACACCTTACCTTAGCGCCACCTTGCCGGCTCCAGGAACTGATCTTTGATTGCGTTTTTGAGGCACATACCATGTAAACTGGTTGTCCTATGTCTAATTTTATTCATTTTATTAAGATTTAAAATTTAAAATTACATGTGGGAAGCCCAAGTTCATTCACAGGCATAGTATAGTACCCCAAGAATTGTTCAGAATGACCACTGGACACAGTGAGGAGTAGCTTTTCAGTATGAGAAGGTGTGTTTCAAAATTACCAACTGCATAAGTTATATTTTAAGTAGTTTTAAATTTAAGACAGATTTGACAGGAAATTAAGGTAATATCTCATATTCCTCCTCTTTCCTGCCCACACATTCAAATATCATTTCTAATTATTATCCCTCAGCAAGGTTGTGCATTTACTAAAACTCATGTACCTACATTAACACTTCATTATCAACCTGAGGTGTGAGTTTATATTACAGTTTATTTTCAGTGTTCTACATTATATGGATATGTATTTGAGCAAATGTTTTAAGAGACATATCCATCATTATGGCATCATGTATAATAGTTTCACTGAAATTAAAATCTTTAATACTTTGTTCTTTCATTCCTCTTCTGCTTAACTTCAGTGAACATCAAACTTTTAAAGTTTATATAAATCTATTTTTAAATTTTTGCTTATATTTTTGGTTCATAATCACTAGTTCATATAACTTACTCCTGGCTCTATGCTCAGGAATCACTTCTAGAGAGTTTCAGTAGACCTTATGAAATATTGGAAATCAAAACTGCATCGTTCACGTAGAAGACAAGAGCCCTACCCACTGTAGATAGTATCTTTGTTCCTAGTTTTATCTTTTTTTTAGGATTTTCAGATATATTTTATGCTCTCCTGTATGAATTTTATAGTTTGGCATATTATATACAAGTCTATTATTAACCAGAAACATTTTTGAAAAGCATAAATATAACATTTACATTCATCTTTTTTGGTAAGTGCGACTCCAGTTATCCCAAAACCATTAACTGAAAACACAACTGTTGGTCGACTGCATGGCTTTCATTTTCTTATCCAATGTGAGCTTTATATGTAAGTCTAGTGCTGGGCTCTCTATTCTGTCCCATTGATGTATCTCTCTATTATTTTGCCAATTCTACATTAATGGTAGTGGGTGTTTAATAATTTTGAAATTGTTTTGTCTTCACCTTCAGTGTTGTGTATATTGCTATGAGTTTTATACTGTTCTATAAACATTTCATAATGAATATTTTAATTCTTGAATATAATGTACTATGAGTTTGGCTTGGATTATAATGTATCAATAGATTAAATTGGAAATAATAGCATCCTGACAATAGCACCATACTAATTAGAATATTAACTTTGATTTTGCTGATTAGATTTATGTGTTTTTCTCATATAAATATTATATACTTAAATTTATACCTTAATTTTTTATTTATTCAGTGCTTATATGAATGGCAAAATGTTTTATTATTAAAATTCTACTTTTCTGGTTTATTAAAAGATGCTTTATTTTTTAATATTAATCTTATATACTATAAGTTTCATATAATTATGGAATTATGTCTTTATTTCTGTAATAACTTTCACAGTTCAAGTTGTGTCAATTTTTTTAGATATTTTATAAACATTAGCATACCATTAAAAAAAGAGAAAAATATTTCTTTCTTTTCAATGTACATGCAATTTTTTTTTTACTTTCTCACCATTTAGATAGGATTTCTTCTACAATAGTAACTAGACTTTACCTTTTATCTCTTGACTTTTAAGGATCTTAGTGGTATTGCTTTGATATTTTCAAATAAATTTGATGTTAGCTGTAGGGGCTTGTGTTTTAGATATTCTATATAGAGTTGAGTCAGGTATCTTATATAACTAATTTATTGAGAGTTTTTACTATTAAAACGTAGAGCATTTCATCTACTTAAATCTTAATGTAAGTTTTTCTTTTCATGTACTAACGTTTTAGCTTATTAATGGCCTAAAACTTATCTTCCAGATAATTGTCTATTTTATGACAATAATTTAATTATGCAAATAAGATCATGCTACTTTCCTGTGAATTTTTCAACCATGACACCTCATCTCAAGCATGATAAAATTTAAAACTATAGACTTTATTAAAAATATAAAAAGATTTGTTGCTATGAATTTTCAGATTCACATAAAGCAATTTCTCCTGAAACTATAATTTGGACAAATTTAAATTTTTATAGTGCACTTCTCCAAGATAAGACCTTTTCTGAGTACCTGAACAGAATAAGATCTTGTTTCCCAATGTGTTTGTAGAACTTTCAAGTAATAACCATACAATCAAATATATACATATATATTTTTTTAATTTTTAAACGTTTTCTTACATATTTTTGGTTTGTTTTTTGAGCCACAACTGGCTGTGTTCAGGGATTACTACTGGCTCTGTGCTCAGAAATTGATCTTGGCAGGCTTGGAGGACCATATGGGATGCAGGGGATCGCACCTGAGTCTGTTCCATTCAACCGCGTGCACGGCAAATGTCCTACCACAGTGCTATTACTCTGGCTTCTAAATAGATTTTCTTTATTTACCCTAATACATTAAAAATCATTTATAGTAAAGTTCTTCTCTTTCTCAAGTTGTTATAAAAAACTAGACAACTTACTACCTAGAGTAAAATTTAGGTCGTAACTCTAATAGTATGAATAGTTACTACTCTTAGTGACTCTTAGAGCAGTAACTTAGTAGATATTTTATTTTTATATAAATTACTAAAAAGATGACAAATATGGGGCTGTCGAGGTGGCGATAGAGGTCAGGTGTCTGCTCTGCAAGCGCTAGCCAAGGAAAGATCGCGACCGTGGTTTGATCCCCCGGAGTCCCATGTGGTCTCCCAAGCCAGGGGCAATTTCTCAGCGCTTAGCCAGAGCTTATCCTGAGCATCAAACGGGTGTGGCCCGAAAAAAAGGATGACAAATATATGTTTATGTTACATTAGCCATATTTTTCATTGAATTACATGCTTTACTTTTTTATTAAAATTAAGTTCTGTTATATTGGATAGCAATAGAAAGAAGAAAAACATTTATCAAAAAGATTCTTTATTTTAGTAAACATAGTTTCCTTCACCCTACTTTCTGAAGTCCTTGAACACAGATTACTAAAAGTGCTAATCTAAACAACTCTAAAATATTGCTTATTCCTTAAGATTATTTTAGTGATATGCACCATTTCTTCTGCTCATGTTAGAATGAAAAAAATATCTCCATGTTATGGTGGCTTCACATTTTCATCTTTTTAAAATCTTATACTTGTTCTTTCTTCTATTATTTACCAATACCTCATCTGGCAGATGTGACAAAGACTGGTGGCGTGTTGTATATGAAAATATTTCCATAAGATACTTGGAGTCTATCATGCTGAGTGAAATAAGTCAGAGGGAGAGAGAGAAAGATGCAGAATAGTCTCACTCATCTATGGGTTTTAAGAAAAATAAAAGTCATTTTTTGCAACAATCCTTAGAAACAATGAGAGGAGGGCTGGAACTTCCAGCTCACTTCATGAAGCTCACCACAAAGAGTGGTGAGTGAAGTTATAGAAATAACTACACTGAGAACTACCATAACCATGTCAATGAATGAGGGAACTGGAAAGCCTGTGTAGAGTACAGGTGGGGGTGGGGTGGGATGGAGGGAGATTTGGGACATTGGTGGTGGGAATGTTGCACTGGTGAAGGGGGGTGTTCTTTACATGACTGAAACCTAATCACAATCATATTTGTAATCAAAATGTTTAAATAAAGAAAAAAAGAATTTGAATAAAATATAAATAAAAAGATTGTTCTTTGCCTGTTGTCCCACCTTTACCTTCCAGGTGGGGGCGCTGTTGAGAGCAGAATAAATAGTTTGGGAGCGAGGTGTTCAGGGTCTTTTGCCAGAGTTGGCTGGCTGGCTCTAGGTGTGTTTTGGAGCTAGCTGACCAAAGACTGACCAAAGACTGACCAAAGGCTGACCAAAGACTCTCTTCGCCCGATCTTTTACCACTTAACTTTCCTGTCTGTGTGGATTATTTGCTGCGGATAAATATTACCAAGATCTCTCCCCAAAAGTGGACAAGGGGATGGGAATCAATTTCTCATTCTGGGAGCTCTTTGCGGATACACAAACAACCAATAAAGGAATAAACGGAAACCAACAAATGGGGCAACAGTGGCAGATTCTTTTTCTTTCCTTTCCTCATTCCTCTTTTTCCATCTCTACTTTTATCTAAGAGGAGGCACAGTTTGCATCTTGTAATTGTTCTCCAGAGAGACAAATAGAAAAGATCCCTAAATGAAAGTGATGGTAAAGTAGTTAAGGCAGATGTTACTATATTGAAATATGAAATTGGTCAAAAGTAAAACTAAAAGTCTCATAAGATCCATTAGTACCATTTCTTTTTTTGTTGTTGCTTTGTTTTGTTTTTATGAGTACCATTTCTTGGCATCTATTCCTCATACACATAAACATTAATATGAATTAATATGAATAAATTAATATGTGCAGCTATTTCATTGCAGCATATAATATAATGTTCAGTCACAAGTGATTAGATCCACATGTGGCATATACATGATAGAAAACTACAAATCTCTAAAAGAGAAGAAAAATATGGAATTTTTGAGTTAGGCATAGAAGTTATACTGAGTGAAGTAGATCAAATAGAAAGATCAGAATGAACTCATGTGTGGCATATAAAGATACATCAGAAGTAAAGAGTGGCCAAAGGCAACGAAATTGGAGAGTTAATCTCTCATAAGCACTCTAACACCTAATATTTTCAAAGCACTAAAATTCACTATATAATCTGATTTAGCAAAGTAATTATGCATAATGCTAAAGTTGAAATTCTACTGTCTTTAGTCTTTCCCTTTTAGGAGGTTATGTAAAATTATTCTACTATCTAAAGTATAATAATCCCACTATAATGTAGAATTATAGCATGATATAAATTTCTATGTGATGATGGAAATTATAGAACACAAAACTTTATGGGGGGTACACCTAGATATAATTGGGGTTACTCCTGGCTTTGCATTTATGAGTTACTCTTGGCTTTTTTCTGAAGATCATATGAGATGCCAGGCATTGAACCTGGTTTAAGATAAACACCCTACTCTATGTTCTATATCTCTGCCACCAAACTGGATAATAATTAATAAATAAAATATTATAAAACTTCATAGTAATGTAAGGTAACTACAGCAACTCTGTTTTTTAACTATCATATTTTGTACTTGAATTTTGTTTCCATCTATAAATCTTAAGTTGAAGCTCTAATGCCTCATTGCAGGTATATCTAATTAAAATGAAGTGATTACTGTACACTGTATTATAGCTTCAGAAGGGAAAACTGGCATACATAAACACTGACTACTATAAAAATATGAAAATAGAGGAACTATAAAATAGCTTCAAGGGCGAGTACACGTCTAACACCTGAAAAGAACCTAGAACCATCCAACTACATGACTCATCTTTCCAGTATGACCAAGTTTAGCCCAGGGTATCCTGCTAGTCACTGGTTATGGTTCTGATGGCCTCCAACACTGTATCTAAACATCAAATATCAACTGGCCATTTATGTCAGGGAGAGTTCCCCACCCTCACTTACAAAATCTCTGGGAGAACTCTACCAAAAAAAAAAAAAATGAAGGCAGAGATCGAGAGTGAACTTCTACAATTAAGCCTGAAAGTAAAACACCAGACTCCAGGAGATCCACCTTGAACGGACACTCTTGACTTTTTAAATATCAGTCTTCTGGTCCTCAGAACTGGGAGAAAACTCATTTTTTCTGTAGTTCTAAGTATATTGTAACAACAGTTCTAGAAAACTACTTCATGTTTTACATTTCTGAATGCTGAGAATTCCTTTTCCACTTAACCTCTGAAAAGTGTTTTCTGTTGCTTGACAGATATCAAAGAGCCCTCAGAAGGTTACAGTGCCATGGCTTTACTTTTCCTGCTGCTTTATGCTTAGTAGCATGTACATCTGCTGTCTGCCAGGATGGGTGGTCACTATGCCCTGTTCACACAGGTCATGCTTAAAGCCATAGATATTATCAGCATTCTAACTCAAAAGTCTCTATACATTTGAGAGCACAATACAAGAAATAAAAGCAATTCTGCTAGCAATGTGCCATGCAAAGATGTTCTTGGTGCAGAAGGATTGTCTGAATTAACCAACCCCTTAAAGTACAGTAAGACTTTTCTGGTGCATGCTGTGGTGGATAGTGAGTCAGACACCTAGAAATCTCACCATCTGGTCTAAATTGACACATGCATTTGTTATATATTAGAGAAAAGGTATTTCACACCAGTGGCAATGGCCTTTCTATTAAGAACAAGAAACAATAAATGTGAAGAAGAGTACAAGAAAAGCAACTTTTCACACATTTTTAGTAGAAATAGAAATTAGTGCAGCTCTTTTGAAAATTAGTTTAGATTCATCAAAAATTAAAAGTAAAAGGTCTAGCAATTTCACAATTAACAGCTACCTAGGAGTATAGACCTTATGCAGCTGCATATTTACTACAAAACTATTCACAGTAGCTAGGATAAAGGAAATAATAATTAAAAAATGTATCAGTTACTGGATGAGTAGGAAGAGGTGATATGCATATATAGTGGAGTTTTATCCAATACCAAGACCAGCAGCAAAGCAGAAGTGAATTTTATCCAGTTATGGGGTAGGAATGATAGTACAGAGGGTACTGTCATGCTTTGCATGTAGCTGATCTTGGCTAGATTCCTGGTACCACATATAATCCTTAAGTCTGCCAGGAATAATCCCACAACACAAAGTCAAGAGTAAAGCCTGAACAGCACCAAAGGCGGCCCCAAAACTAACACACACACACACACACACACACACACACACACACACACATACACACACACAAACACACACAATCTTGTCAGTATGACAGCATGGCTAAAACTTGAGAGGATTATAATAAATTAAATTAAGCAAAAAAGAGAATATGAAGTGATCATACTGTCAACTCTAATATATCTGATTTTAATCATGAATAATAAAATAAAAACAGACAAAGATAACTTGAAATCCAAATAAGCCTTTGGCTCTATTAACAGACACTGGGTGGCCTGGGAGGAAAATATTGTTGGAAGAGCAGGTAGAGAGAGTGGATGGGATTCAGGGTGGACATGGAGAACTGTAATTCTCTTGTCCTAGTTTTGAAGAGGTGTGAAGATACAGTAGTGCTAAGACTTACATACCGGTAAGTAAGTAAATAAATCTTTTAATTAAAATGACAATATCTTTTAAAAAGGGATCCTGTTACTTGATCAAAATTAGGATCAAATAGGAAGGGCTCTGTTATTTATTTCCTTCAACCTCACTTTGACTCCTTTGCAACTGGCCTGTGTTATTTAACTCCTTCAAATCCACCTCCAGTTGCTCTGTACCCAAACGCCGTCTGTCCTCCATCAGACCAACCCTCTACTTTCAGTATTTTTCCTCTTTCTGAAGAACGTTCGTTCATCCTCTCAGACTCACCCAGAGAAATTATCCTTCCTGAAACATTTCTGCAGAGCAATAAATTACTTCTTTTAAAAAAATGTTTGTTTGTGGGTGGTGGGGGATTCGATCCTTCATTTTCCTCCTTTATGGACTTGCTTCATTTCATGTCTCCTCACCATACCTAAACTCTTCACTAGGGAGCATTGTTTCACTCATCTCTGTAAATCTAAAGACTCAGATCAGCCTTCCCTAGGATTGGCTCTGTAATTTGTTTGCTATTTTAAATAGTGCTTTATCACTTGAGAAGACATTCCACATTTCCTTGGACATATTGTGGGATAAAATCGATTGACATTAACTAAGGGCTTTATGATTCTTCATTTCTCTTTCTTTCCTGGTATCAATAAAACCACACAAACCCTTTTTAGATACATAATATTTACTCTGAAATGATGGATTAACATTTCTTTAAAGTGAGTAGTATCTCAATTAATATTAAAATTATGCTTTATATTTGTGTGACATACCAATTTTTTTAAGAAATGATTATTATATAATGGGGTAAATGCTTAATTATAGAGAATGTGTCTTAGCTTCATAACTTACCTCTGAAATTTGAAAGATTTGACAGTTACAGTTTCACTGTTTATACCCACTTAGAAGTTAATAATGCCTCTTAAATGTATTTTTGTCAAAATGTTTTGATTGGTAAACAATTTACACCTCAAGGTCTAAGGACAACATAGGGGTCCGAGATTCGAGCTATGCAAGCTGGATCTTGGATTGATCTCCAGAAATGTATGGTTCCCATGGCAACACAGTGTCCCTGGTGGTTCCCAGCATCACAATGAGTATTAAATGTTGGGAAGTGGTCATGAACACTGCTTGGGATGCAGTGAGAAAAAAAAGTAATTAAAAATGTTCAGACTGGGGGCATGTGTTTCTTGGCAGAGAAGATAGGTACACAGGTGGTGTCAGAATTATGTTCATGAAACAATTATTGATAGTATTGTAAACAAAACAAAAACAAAGCAAAAGTTAGAGATTTAGGTCTTTTGTCTGAGATCACATGGTTCAGAGGACTGGAACTGGAATTTGTTTCTCCAGGATGCCCACTCCTTTCCCATACTCAGCATTATTCATTCTTACTTTGCACCTCTAGCCTTTTTCAATAGCTATGCTAATAATATTTGAATATATAGAACTCTTTAACGTATTTAACAATAAAATTGAATGTAATAACAACTTTTTAAATAATTTTTATTTTGACCACAGTGGATTACAAATCTTTCACAGTAATTTTTTAGGTACATAGTAACATTGACTCAAGGGCATTCCCACCACCAATGTTGTCCTCCCTCCATCCCAGTTCCTAGCATACACCCTATATCCCCTTCCTTTGTCCCCCAGGCTGCTAGTATAAGTGGTCCCTTCTGGGTCTAGCTTGCTGTAGATTGGGTATGGATTCTGTTGTAGTTGGCTTTGGATTTGGTGTTTAAGTATGATAATTTTTTATTTCTACTCGATGTTTATATGACTGTTTGGTTCTGGTACCCTCCATTATTTCTCCTCGAATTCTTGAGGCAGAACAAGATGGTTCATGTGGTTCTGTTAGAAGGAAAGAAAAAAAAAAGGGGGGGAATCAAACAAGCAAAAAACTGGAGGCTATAAGTATCAATTTAAGAGAAGAAAAAGAAAAAGGAAGAAAAGCATACAAGAATACAAAAAAAAAATCGAAAATCAGCACGACAATAAAGACAACAACCAAATAATAACCATGGTCCTGAGATAAAGGCAAAGCAAAGCATAAAAAAAAAACAAGCAATAACAACAATAACAAAAAATTAATTTGTGCTTTTTTTTCCCATAGGCAAAGTAAATATTGGGGAAATTAGAAAGGGAATTCCCTTGGCCTAAGAGATACAGGGTTTCTCCACACTTGAAGTATACTCTCATGGAATAACTGAATGTAATAACAACTTTTTATTTTGGCACATACAAAGGGCAATTTAGGGAAGGGCAGATACCATAGTACAGCAGGTAGGGAATTTTCCTTGTATGTGTCTGACCTTCTGGGTTCAATCTCTGGTACCACATATGGACCCTAGCATCATTTCAGGTGTTATTCCTGATCACAGCCAGGTATAGCTTCAAAAAAGAAAATGAAAATTAATGAAAATTTAGACATATTATGTGCCTATTTCTCAGACTGAAAATAAGTAATTTGTGGTTCAGTGATATAAAAAGATTCATATATAAAAATAAATTATGTATTAGTAAATATATAAATAAATTCATTCGTATATAAAATTTATAGAGCTAAATTATAGCAAAATAGAGGCATTGAAGTCAAGTCCTATTACTAGTAGTTCAGTGCTTAATCTAGACAAGCATAACTTATTTTCACATATTGAGACAATTATAAGAATTATGAAATTATGCATAAATTTATACAATGTACAATGGTTGTATTTAACTTTGAGTCTTTTAAATGTAAAACATAAGAAAGAGACATTAAATACTAAGGATTTAACCATGCCTTTTTGACTTCTGGGTGTAATAAAAAAACTGTCATAAACTTTTGGGTTTATTTTGTTTATGAGCCACACCCAGCAGTGCTCAGAGGTTACTCCTGGCTTTGTGCTCAGAAATTGTTCTTGTCAGGCTCGGGGACTATATGGAATGCCAGAAATCAAACCCATGTCTTTCCTGAGTCAGCCACATACAAGGCAAAGACCCTGCCACTGTGCTATCTCTCCAGCTCCATGAACTATCTAAATTGCTTTGTCATTACCAAGGACAGGAAAATCTTGTACTTATTGAATTGATTAATATTGCAGAAATCATATTTTATAGGCACTATAAATATTAGCCCTTATATATAATGCTAATAAATCATTTTTTAAATCAAATGTTGAAAAACTGCAATTTTCTCTGCAGGTTAGATATTCTCATTTTCAAGGTCATTCAATACTCAAACTCCTCACAGTACAACCAGAATGCTTGCTCAGATTTACTCTTAGACTTACACTGTCTGTGTTTGCTGGTGAAGAACACGGGCTGCATATAAATGACCGCACCTCGGCAGCATAGAATTTAAATCAGCTGAGTAAGAAGCCAACTAGTCCCCCTAAATGTATGTTAATCTGAATCCAGGATACGTTCAGAGATGAATGTTTTGGCTTCATCAGAATTTCATCTTATCAAACCTAACTTCAAATAAGGCATATCTTAAGAGCAATTAGTCTTTAAGTCAGGAGAAAGACAAATATCAAACAATCTTTCTCATTCATGTGTGGGATGTAGAGAAATAAGAAAATCAAGAATGGGGCTGGAGAGATAGTATGGAGGTAAGGCGTTTGCCTTGCATGCAGATGGACGGTGGTTGGAATCCCAGCATCCCATATGGTCCCCCGAACCTGCCAGGAGCGACTTCTGAGCATAGACCCAGAAGTAACCTCTGAGTGCTGCCGGGTGTGACCCAAAAACAAAACAATGAAACAACCTAAAACAAAATAAACAAACAAACAAAATTAGAATAGACAATCGCAAATAAAAATACTTGGATTCTGATCTCAGAACTGAGGTTATCAGGAAAGAAAGGAAGATGATCAAACAGTACTGGAGAGTAAATATACTGGTATTTTTCACCACATTGGTGTATGTGGCATGATAATAACATTTAAATGGCATGCAACATATAAAGCCTTATAAATAAGATGACTTATTTTATTCTATAGAACTTTATTTCATAGAAATAAGTGCTTTATATTTAGAGTTACTTTGTATTTATAAGACAGTTCACTCTTCATCTCTTGTTTATTGTTTTATTTAAAACACATTTTATATATGTGTACAGCATATGTATAGATTTAAAGTGTTCAATTTGATTCATAGTGACACAATTGGCCACCAATGAAATCAGCACCACAGTAAGACAACAGATGAGCAGTCACCTTAGAAACGTCTTCCATATTCTTTATAATTGCTCCTGTTCTGAATTTAGTTTCTCTCTTCATAATCAATTACTCGTTAACAGCAAACATTCACTCCCTTTTACATTGATTTCTTTCAGTGTTGCAACACTCACTGTTGAATGTGTTGGTTCATTCATTTCCATTTCACAATGGTGTTTATTTGTATAATATGCACTGAAATTTGTTTGTTTTCATGTATTGGACATTGGATTATTTCCATATACAAATAAAATGCAATGAACATTTGGTCTCTGTCTTATTATGCTTTTTTTTTTTTTTAGATAAAATGGGGAAGAGGGCCCGGAGAGATAGCATGGAGGTAAGACGTTTGCTTTGCATGCAGAAGGACGGTGGTTCAAATCTCGGCATTCTATATGGTCCCCCGAGCCTGCCAGGAGTGATTTCTGTGCATGGAGCCAGAAATGACCCCTGAGCACTGCCGGGTGTGATCAAAAAAAAAAAAAAAAAACAAAAAAAAAAGAAAACAAAACAACAACAAAAAAATGGGGAAAAGAAGAGAGCTTTTATAAAAAGAAATTTTCAAACTGTTTACTAAAGAAGTTGTATCATTTTGGAGTCATATCAGTAGAATACAAGAGATTTTGTATTCCATCTCCTCACCAATAATTGTTATAGTTTTTGGTCTGTCTTTACTTTTAATCTATTCTGTTGTAAGTATAATGATCTTGGGCTCCTAATTAATTTTAATTAATACATATCTACATTAGAGAAAAGTCATATCTGTTTTATCTGTAGAACATGTTCAGGGGCCAGAGTGGTGGCACAAGAGGTAAGGCGCCTGCCTTGCCTGAGCTGTTCTAGGATGGACCATGATTCCATCCTCTGGCATCCCACATGGTCCCCAAACCAGGAGCTCATATTACTGAGTACAGAGCCAGGAGTAACCCCTGAGCATCACTGGGTGTGGCCCAAAACCAAAAAAAATAGAAAAAGAAAAAAAAATGTTCAAGTTTTTGCCTATTTTAGCGGGTTGTCTTTTTATTAAACTCTGAAAGATCTTAATTTGGACTAGATCTTATATGCATTTCAAATATAAAATTTCATTCAAAATAGGTACTATTTTTTATTTTAATAATTTTTATTTTGACCAAAGTGGATTACAAATCATTCACAGTAGTATTTTAGGTACATAGTGACATTGAATCAGGGGCATTCCCACCACCAATGTTGTCCTCCCTCCACCCCTGTTCCCAGCATGCATCCCATATTGCCCTTCCTTTGCCTCCCGGGCTGCTAGTATAAGTGGTCCCTTCTGTGTCTAGCTTGTTGTAGATTGGGTATTGATTCTTTTGTAGTTGGCTTTGGATTTGGTGTTTAAATCTGATCATTTTTTATTTCTACTCAAAGTTTTATTTAATAATAAATTTAATCAATTTATGTTGAAAAATTGATGTTTTCATTTGCTTTTGTTTGTTTTGTCTTGGGACCACCTCTGGTGGTGCTCAGGGTTTACTCCTGGCTCTGCACTCAGAAATCTCTCCTGGCTGGTAGCACTCAGAAATTATTCCTGGCAGTGTTTGGAGAGCCATATGGGATGCTCGGGATCTGACCCAGGTTGGCTACATGCAAGGAAAATGCCCTACTGGCTGTGTCATTACTCCAGCCCCCAGATGTTTTCATTTTAATTAAGTCTAAGTAAACATTTATTTTCTATTGTATGAATCATGCTTTAGAAAGTAACCTTGCTCTAAACAAAGGTGACAATAATTTTCTTTTTTTTTAAGAAGTTTTATGACTATGATTAGGTCTTGAATGCATTTTTAGTTGATTTTCATTTATATAGAAAGGAATAAATTGAATTTCAATTTTTATCTTGCTATCCAGTACCTTGATTGAAATGATGATAAATTTTTCATTGAACTCTTTCAGCTTTGGGAAAAGCCTATCCTTTGCATACATCTGAAATTGTTTCTGGATTTTCTATGTGTTCTATTACTGACTTATCTAATGTGAAGCAGTTTCACACTATCTTGGTGATAATTGTATTAATATAACTTAATTTCATATTAAGCTTCCAATTTCCTGTTTATTAGTCTATTCTTACTATAAGTCAGGCGCATGAGTCTTTATATCTTTGTTTTATTGGATTTGGTTTGTACTTAACTGTGCTAAGAACTTATTCCTGTTTCTGCATCATAGATCACTCGTTGCAGGCTCGAGATCTTCACATCTTTTATTGTATTTATTTCTAATTATTCAATATACTCTGGTTTATGATAAATTGTATTTAAATGTGCAATTTCAGATTCTTATCCCTATTATATATCAATGCAAATGCTTCTTACATAGATTACTAAAGCACACAACATTTACAAATTGAATACAAATTTAAGTCTCTTTAGATATATATTTTTTATAAACAATGATATATTTTGACAACAAAACAACTTAAATCTTTTCATGGTTATTTTTCTTGCATGGTTACAATTTTTAATTCTCCAGAATAATGTAGATTCCAATCGTTAAAAAATTATCATCTTATTCCCAATATCTTATTTTTCAGCAATAGTACAGTGGTGACTTAAATATTTTTTAACCCTTCATTAGGTTAAGGAATTTTCCTGAAATTCCTAGTTTGCTGAGAATTGTTATCAGAAATAGTTATTGAATTTGTTAATTGTCCTGCATTTATTATATCTAATTATATAATAAATAATTGTAGGTGGGTTGTTTATGGGCTTCACCTGGCTGTGCTTAGGACTTGGGGACCATATGTAATTTCAGGGCTCAAGCCTAGATTTGTAAACACCTTACAGTGCTATTATCTTTGACTCTATATTAAGTCAATTCTAAAATAAATAGCATAGCTTAATTTGTTAAGGTTAAAAAAGCATGCCTTTATAGATAAACCACTGTTGGTCATGTTGTATTTTATTTTATAGTGGAAATATGTGCAATTAGAATTAATTAGCTGGATCCTGATTTTGTTGGCAATACCCAAGGCATTCTAGTCAGAAACCATTTATAACTAATCTTTCTTTTCTCCATCATTTTAATCAGATTGTTGACTGTGGCTACATAAAAGTTGCAGTGTTTCTTGTTTAATTTGATTCTAGTTGGCTTTAACATCAACAAGGCCAACAGAGTGATTGTTTTCTATTTTCTTGGCTGACACAATGATCAGAAAGAACTTGGTAATGGCATAGTGTCCAAGCTGGTCTCTCTGTGGGATAGTCTTCTGAGGATAGTTGGCTGCCTTCTTAGCAGATAAGTTTTAGTCCTTGAATGTTCTGTACAGATCACTTCTGTACGCTTCTGTGAATGCTTTTTAGAACTGCTTTCTAGGTCTCCAAAAATGTGACTTTGGCTTTGGAAAGGGCAGAGAATAACTTTTAGCTTTTAGCTCCATCCTCATTATAATTTATTTTGACGTTTTTGGATTTAAAATAGTTTATTCTTGTTCATAAAGCATACATGTCTGTAGGGGTATATTTGTTGTGAAATTTTTGTTCAGTTTGGTTATCAGATAATGTTGCTCTCAAAAACCTGAATAAATATTTTTGAGTTGTCAATTTTCTGGAACAATTTGCATAAATGGCTACTGTTTCTTTCTAAAATATTTGGTAAAGTTCCAGGTATCTCATTCAAGAGTCAGAGATTCATACGTTATATGAGCAACAACCCAAATTGTTCTGTATCACTCCAAAGCACTTCTGAAATTACCTCCTTAGGTCCCTAAACTGTGCTAGCATGACTTGGCAATCCCCAACCTATGACCAAAAATTTTGGGTCTAGCTAGCAGCACATTACTGAACCTTAGCATTCAATTATTTGGTCTGGTTTACATTATACAGGGCATGGCACCCAACCCTCTAAATAATTCAAGGGAGGCCACCTTCTATAAATGATAAATATTTCATTGAATTTACCAGTGAAATGTTTGCACCTGGAGTCTCCATCATGAGAAGATAAGCTCAATTTGCTGATAAAGTTTTATTATCCATTTCTTCTTGCATAAACTATAATAATGTATATTCCTCAGGAAATTTGTTTCATGTAAGCTTTTTAATGTATATACATAATGCTTAACACAATTATATCTTTCAAAATGAGTGATAGAATATTTTTATTACAGATGTAAAGCCTGGATTCAATTCCTAATGTTTTAAATAAATAAATAAATAATAAATAAATGCATATAAAATGTCCACTTTTATTTATTTATTTAGTTAGTTTTTGGGTCACACCCAGTGACACTCAGGGGATACTCATGGGTATGCACTAAGAAATTGCTTCTGG
Source organism: Suncus etruscus (assembly GCF_024139225.1). Lineage (NCBI taxonomy): Eukaryota > Metazoa > Chordata > Mammalia > Eulipotyphla > Soricidae > Suncus > Suncus etruscus. The sequence goes on from NC_064859.1 coordinate 82,109,919, forward strand.
CTTGGGGGACCATATGGGACACCAGGCATAGAACCAAGGTCTGCCCTGGATCAGCTACGTGAGAGGCAAACACCCTACTGCTGCTCTATAGTTCTGGCCCCAAAATGTCCACTTTTAATATCTGAGGAGCATATAGTACCTTCATTTTTCTGATTCGTGATTTGGGCAAATTGTGATTCCTTTCATATTTTCCTTATTAAATTCTAGAGATGGTCATTTAATTGATTATCTCAAAGATCTAATTTGAAAGTTTGATGTATTGGAAAAAATATTAAAAGATGCAAGAATGATAAAAGGCTAAAAGGATAAAAAGCTAGAATTTTAATAGGCATAGCTATATCACTTTAACTTATCTAAAATCAAGACATTTATAATAAGCAAAGCAGAAATGTCTTTTTGAGCATCACTTGATCCTATTGGTAATTTATCCTGGCATAATCAGGCAGCTCACATTTATAGTCTGACTCTATCTCCTGTTAACCTCTTGTTAGCAAGAGCTGGAGAAATCATTTACCCTTCCCAGGGCCTCAGTTTTCTTTTCTGTAAAACATAGGTAGTCATAGTGCCTCATGAGGTTGTTGTAACAATTAAAAGTTAAAGTAAGTTACAATTAAAAATTAAAATGAGTTATTAGAGCTAACATATGTGAAATAATTAGAAAACTTTTGACACATAGAGAGCAGCAAAGTACAATGTTCAAAAGTTATCTTCCATAATTTAGAATTACAAAGTAAAAATATTTATTTTATTTTAAAAACATGTTTTTGCATTTTTCCTTCTTTGAGTCCCTGGAAAGATTCTTATCTCATAATGAGATGAGAAAACTTGCAAGTGGACAATCCTCAATGGAAATGGCTGAAGATTCAGTAATGCTATTTAGGTTTCTCACACTAATGGAAATGTCATCAAGTAGATGATGATGAAAGTAAGGATGGGTTCAGAGGAGAGGTTTAGGCTGAAAAGATACACTTAGAAGTCATTAGAATTTGGGTAGAGTTTATTGATATGAATCTTGATGATATTATCATGCTAGTGAACATAACTAGATATGCTTTTCCAACCACAAGGGCTGGTGCATATCACCCACCTCAGGCATGTGTTAAGTTCTACAATCTCTCCTCTTCTTTAATTATTGCTGAACACACACACACACACACACACACACACACACACACACACACAAACACATCAGGAAAACATCCCATGAATTGTATCCAGACCCAGTTGATTAGATAGTCAGAACTCTTTTGGAAGACAGAGGTCCTCAAGACTGCTGCTTTCTGGAACACACCCCCACACCCCTATCCTGAAATAGGTTCTTCCCACCAGGAAGAAGCGAAATAGTGTAACTGATTATCAGCACACATGGAGGCACCACAATATTTCCTTAGGAGTCAACATTCATTTCCCTTTTCATTTACCTTAGCCAAAGAAAGATAAAAGATAATTTCTGAAAATAAAATGAGAAGGAGGGTGAGATGTTTAGTGTGAATACTTACTGGCCTTAGATGTGACCCCAGGAGAGATCAGGGTTTCATGCAGAGCTATAAGCATGGCCAGCTTTCTCTCAGCTCTGCACCTGTGAATTGTGGACTTGTCTCAATAGTCCCCAAGGTCTCTTAAAACATGGGCAGTGGTGATGTCTCATCTGTGTCCTTTACATAATTGTTTGTGTGGGTGTTGGATCTATTATCTTGACATTTAAATTCTGAATAATTTTCTCAAAATATACTTACTCTCAGAGGATGAAGGCAGTTAGTGATGTGTTCTACAGAGCAGTATTAATGAACTAAAAATAGCTTCAAATGGCCTTGACCAAGTAAGTGGGTGCTGTGAAGATGTATAAGTCTCAAAAGACAGACACCTACAGCTTCATTGATAAATCCCACTGCCTTTTTGAGTCTCAGGTAAAATCTAGAACATGAGCTCCAACATTGGTGGTGCTGAAAGTGAAAATAAGAAAGGGTGGTTACAGAGACTGGCACACACCATAAAGAACAAAAATACTCTCACTTATCTATGGGTTTTAAGAAAACTAAAATACATTATTGTAATAATGCCCAGAGACAATAGAGATGAGGGCTGGAAAAACCAGCTCATACTATGAAGCTCATCACAAAGAGTGATGAGTGCAGTTAGAGAAATAACTACACTGACAACTATGGTGACAATGTCAATGAGTAAGATAATTAGAATGCCTGTCTTGAATACAGGCAGTGGGTAGAGTGAGATTGGGGGCATTGGTGATGGGAACATTGCACTGGTGAGGGGAGAGGGTTCTTTTTATGACTGAAATCCAACTACAACCATGTTTCTAATTAAGGTGCTTAAACAAAAATAACATTTTTTAATAAAAAAGGAAGGGTTCTTAGAGAGAACAGGACTGTCATGAGAATGCCCGAAACTCTTTTTATTAAAGGAGAAAGAAGGAAGAAAAGTAGGTCTCTGCTCTGGACCATGACATTTAAATACAAATCCTACCCTGTTTGATCCTTGATCTATAAAATCTAGAGCAATATATCAGGTCTTCAGTACAAAGTAGGAACTTTTCCCAACTAAAATGAAAAAGAAATAATATTCTCAAGAGTCTTAATTTTAGGCCTGTTTACATATTCTGAAATCAGTAGAAATGCTACACAAACTCTGAGGGGAGTGCTAGAAACAGCACTTAAACAGAAGATGTTTTGGAGAGATTGTCATTGGACAGAGAAGGATGTATCCTTTTAGTGCCATTGTGGGGATAAAGCAATGGTGGGAATAGTTAGCAATCATGTCATTACATCCGAGTCTGGAAGTGGAAAGACTTACTATAATTGAAATGGTGTTGATCATTCAGTGCCCAAATAAATCCTCTACCCGCATTTCAAAAGAGCCAGAGTTTTTGAGTATTGATCAACTCAGAGAATGGGGCAGGGAGAAGATTATTGTGACCTGGGGTAACCAAGCCAAGGAGTTACTCTTGATCAACTCAAATAACTATAGTGAGAGATATTTCATGACAAAAATATATATGTTCATCTCTGGAATTATTATTCAATTTGCATTTCTATAAATGGCAGTGACTGCTAAACTTGGGAAAGCAAAATGATTTCCAGAGGGAGTTTTCTGAAATTCTTCCCATTTGTATACGTTAAATCTGCTTCAGGATTTTCTCTGGGAAAGAAATTGAACTACCCTCTAATCATTGAAAAGAACTATAATGTTCTAATGCCTTCTGATTTTATTCTAACAACCTTGGTAAATAAATTATTCATTTATAAAGAGATTACCCCATGCTCACTCAGAATAATACTAAAATCAGCTATGATTGAGACTCAGTAAACATCTATAAACATTTTAACAAGAACAGAAGAGAGAAGCAGGTATGAAATGGTTTTGAACACATATTGTATTATTCAGTGCTAGAGGGATGTGTTACTATGTGAACTGGAAGCATAAAATCAACTGAAGGGTGAATGTGAAGGATGAAATGCATTGAGGAGAGGGTATGTGGACTGAATGTAAAAGCAAATATAAGATTTCATTGGGTGCTCAATTGAGGAAGCAGAATGACATTCGAATACACAAAGTGATAATGGCCTGGCATCTAAATATTCACTTATGCTAATTAATGAACAATAATCATCATGAACTTGACTCCGCTGTTACCAAATGCCCTTAAGTCAGTATACAAAACAACAACAAAATGGGATTGAAGGATCACGTTCTCTGGAGATTGGTTGAGGTTTGATTACCCCAGAGCTCCCAGAAAGAAAAGGAATTTCTCATTCCCCTATCCAACAAGGACAGGGGACGCAGTTCCAGTCGTATAGATCCGCAGTAAATAATTCACACAGACAAGAGGGTAAAAAGAGGCAAGAAGGTCGAACACAAAATCTTTTGTCCACCAGCCAACTGCTCCAAAATCTAGAGCCAGCTTTTCTCCTATTTTTTCAGATCCAAACAGCACCCCCTACCTGCAAGGCAGTAGGTGGGAAAGCAGGCAAAGAAAGCATACCAAAGAGAAAAATTATAAAAAGCCTCTATATCTAACATGGGATTAGATGAAGAATGAATGAATGAGAACTGCTATATCACATGTATTTTCATGACTGAGAAAACTCCAGTCTCTGAATTTCTTTTCCACGAAATAGTCGTAAATTGCAGAATGAAAACAACAAAGATTTAAAAAACCTGAGTACTTTTTGTACTAAATTATATATGGATTACATTACAGTGGATCAGGGTTGCTGCTTTTCTTTTAGCAAATCTATAAAATAAAAAAATCATGGATTGAAAAGATGAGGATAAATGATTTTTTAAATGGCTGCTTTCAAGACACAGAGCTGTGAGTGAAGAATTGGTAGAAAATTAAGTCAGAGACATAAGCAGAAACCAGATTAAGGCTCTATGTACTAAGCTAAGTAGCACACACTTGACTGAACTTTTCGTGAATAGGAGCTTTCACAGAAATTTCAGCAGGAAATTAGTTTTGCATTTGTATTTTAGAAAGATTAGTTGGCTTCAGAGCACTCGGATAGGTTCAGGACAAAGTGTGGAGTCAATGAGATGAAACTACTCAGAGTCATTTGTACAATCCTGACAAGACATAACAGATTAAGATGAGAGATAAAATTAGCCACAGGGATATTTAAAAGGTAAACTGCTACTTTTGCAAAGCTTCCATTTGGGAAGCTTGAGAATCATAGGTAAGTCCAGTTTCAGAGCTGTGTAACTAAATACAATTTAGTATTGCTCCTTGAATTAACGAACACAAGAGAGGTCTTTTCATTTCATCCTCAATTAGCTACAAGTTGATCATCAAATGAAATTCTTCCATTTTTCCATAAATCTTACCCTGATCAAAGTCAGTGCTAGGAAATTTCTCAAGTCTTGATATTTATTTTTAACCTAATAGTACTTGCAGAATCCTCACTAAAAATAAAGGATTAATTAAAGTAAATAGAACAAATATTACAGATATTTGATGAAAACAAAGCTCCATTTTGTAATATTCATACAAAGTAAGTATGCATATGCATAAACAACTCTAAATACTTTAAAGTACAAGATTCACAATTATGTAATAAAATAGATCTTAACATGATCAAATAATTTAAGTCTCAGTAAGCCTTAGTCTTTGCCTATTACTCTATTGAAAATTCTGTTCCTAACAAAAAATCCATGATATTTATGTTTAAAACTGTTAAAATTCTCCAGCACAAAAAGTTTGCCCTTTACATTTCCTCATTCCCAGGGGTAACCCAAAAGGAATATATTTTGTAAGTACATATTAAGTAAAGGATGATAATCTATAAAACTATCATTTCAGTAACTATGCCAAGATAAGCAAACCTATTTGGGTGAAGAAGCAGGGCTCAGTTTTAGAGACAGAAGAAAAATACAGCAAATAAAGAGGAAAAGGGGTTTGTAGAGTTTATAGTGATTGTTTACTTTAGGGTATTGGGACAAGTAGACTAAGATTCTTACAATTTTTGCTGACAAAGCAGCAACAGTTTGTTCAGTATTAATTTAGCAAGAACTGATGTTTGCCTCCTTGCTCTTCAGGGTTCTCTGAAACTTTGTGTATGTCATTGGTGTCAGAAATATTTCTTTATGGGAATAATTTAGCTACCACCTTATGTCTGAGAGGCACCTGTAGGGATCATTTCTGTATCATAGGATAGGTAGAAAAATAAAGCCAGGGTGATTTTGTACTTAATTATGAGAATGCTTAAAGTTTTGCAACCATAAAGTGCTTCATAAATATTGTTATTAATTTGACTAGTTTAATTTTAGTTTATGTTCAAGCAAAATTAGAAGAGTTTTCCTCATTTTTCATTTTAACTATCATTGTTTCTGTCTGCTGCTCAAATCAGTCATATTGACAAATGGTTTGGAGACTTCTCAAAAAAATTAGGAATAAAGCCTTAATATGAACCCATAAATCTACTCACGGTATCTGCCCTAAATACATAAAAAGTATTTATCTGGAAGGACAGGTGCTTATCTATATTCATTGGTGCTTTTACCTTTTTATCAGATATTTTTCTTCTATCTCTCACTCTCCATTTCTTCCTTTGTTTCTTTTAGACATCATGGATTGCAATATTGTTACTGAACATATATATGACTTTATCTACTTTCAGCACCTAGTTCTAGTCCAAAGTGATCATTTCCAAATCTCATTGTCACAGAAGTCCCTTCTCTGCCCTAAATACATCCCTTCACTATCTGAAGCAAGCTTCCTACTATGGACTGGTCCTTCTGGCCCTCATCTCTACTGTCTTTGGATAGTATTACCATATTATCCTTTTTTTCTATAACCCACAAATGAGTGTGATTGTTGTCTTTCAGACTCTTTTATATTTTAGAGAAATACATTCAATGTAATTAAGTTTCATGACTTCATTTTTTTCAAACAGGTGCATAGCATTACATCATATGGTAGCTCAATTTGACATTGAAGCTAAAGGAATCTTCAAGGATGAAACACCATTGACCAAGCAAGTGGAAGTGAAGATAAAAAAAATACTACATTTAACTGAGAAGATTCTGTACCTCAAAAAAGGCAATGACCAGGATACAATGATTTCTTGAAGAAAGAAAGTATTCACCCAATACCCATCTGATTAAAGATTAATATCTAAGATATGTAAGACATTGGTAGAGCTTAACAAGAAAAAGCATATAATCTTATTCAAAAATGGGAATAAGAAATGATTAAGAATTTTCTCAAAGAAGAAATACAGAAGGCCAAAAGGCACACTAAAATAATACTCCACATAATTAATCATCAAGGAATTGCAAATCAAAGCATCAATGAGATATCAGCCCATACCACAGAGACTGGCACAAATCTCAAAGAACAAAAACAACCAGTTCTAGTGAAGATGTAGGAAAATGGGATTCTCATTCACTGCTGATAGTAATGTTAGCTGGTCCAGTCTTTTTGGAAAACAATATGAATATTCCTCAAAAAAAAAACATCATTTGTTCTTGTAAGGGAAAACAGGATAATCCCTTACCTTCAAGGTTAAGCATTAAATATGCACAGGCTATTCCCTTACTGCAACATATTTATATGCCCCTGGCTATATAAATTATTCTTCCTAAAAAGATAATGTATTAATTTGCAGAAAATGGTATATGTGAGGGGAATGAAAAGTGCATTGACAAATGAAGTGGCCAGGCAGCCTCTTATTAGGACTGTTCAAGCTGCTTCTACCTTCATCTTGCCAATTGATCCTATGGATTGAATCCTGTGGAAAACTCCAACACATGCCACTCTTGTGATGGGCATCATGAAGTAATAGTGCAAATATAAAAAAATGATATTATAAAACAACACCGGTAGAATTGTAAGTGTAAATAAATAATAATTTAAACAAATTTTTCCAAAGGATCACGGTGGAGGTTCTTGGACATTTTGTGAAAAGATCCAATAAGTTTACACATCAAAACCATAAATATTAATACTATTGTAACCATGTTAATTGAAATAAAATACAATGTTTTTAAAATTTAGTGAATTGTTTTAAAATGCAAATCACTCAGCTCAATTATCCTAACAGTTTAGAATGAATAAATTTGTGGACATATTTTAAGGGGTTGTCTTAGATTGCTTGCTCCATTCATACAAGTCTTTTGTCAAGTCATATCAAATAGCATTCCAAGACCCATGTTGCCTAGGCTGAGAATAGACATATAACTCAATCTCAATCAGCTTTCAGTCCATTTCTTAAGAATTTAAAATTGTCAAAGGGATTTCAATACCAATGTGATCCAGTTCTGGAAGAGAAATGTAAAAGTGAAAAGCTGGTTTGACAGACACCTTCTACTATTTCATCTATGTCAGGGAGAGCTGGCCAGTTTGGAGAGAAAATAAAGAAATGAGGAGAGAAATTAGCATGTGGGAATTAGAAGTGAGTCCTCTTATACTTCCATTTATTTTATTCCTAGTGGCAAAGGATTATATTTCCTTATTAGTTACTCAGCTATTTTCTATACCTCAGCACCCCACAATACAGATGAGGTACTCAGCCACTCACATAAATTCCTGATGCCAAGCAGTTATTTTAAAATCAGAGGAAATTTCTTATACATTCACATATAATAGAAAACATGTTAATCAAAATGAACATTTCCTAGGCAATATTATTCAGAAGAGAAAAAGGAAATCTCACAAGTTTTGACAGAATATATTTTGCAATGAAATTACTTTTTAACTTTTGGCAGAATTCAATTTGGTTCTGAAGGAATTTTTCAAGTGTGTGTGTGTGTGTGTGTGTGTGTGTGTGTGTGTGTGTGTATGCATGCCCTTGCACATGCTCTTGTATGCACATATACTCGCACCATGAAAAAGAGTATGCTAATTCCTACTATAGGTATGTATTAAAAATTATGCTAATATGAAATAGTCATGTTAGTATGAGCCAAGCAAACTAAATGACCTGTCGATTCATACCTCATATTTCTTCAGCTAAGAGAAAGGTAAAAGAGACAGCTTTTAATTTAATGTTCTTAAGTCCTCCAATTGTACATCATGTGGGTCACAAAAAATTTTAAATTTAGCAAACTTCCCTAAAAGCGTCAGACCTATTAGTTATGAATGACAAGGTAGTAATCTCACAAGGAAATGTATTTTTAAGAGATAACAAACTTATTCCCCAAAACATACTATACTAAATAAATCTAGATGCATTAGTTAATATAGCCCAGAGGGTTTTAAGGAGTGTTACTGTACATTTGATTAACACTGACCTTGCAAATTAACTGCCAATGTTATTTCTAAAATAAAATACAAAAATGGCAACTCCAGTATTGTTAATTTAGTGATTGTTATCTAATTATATATTTAATACATCTCTTGATAAGATTGTGGGCTATAAAAATCTTTATATAATGAACAAATTTATATATATATTTCATTGTACATATTGTTATATATATTTTTCTCTGTATCTTTTTCTCTCCCCTAATTCCCACCTCTTTCTTTGTCTCTCAAGAACTAAACAAAATTCTGTCATAGTCAATTATTTTTTTGTGGTTTTTGGGTCATACCTGGCAGTGCTCAGGGGTTACTCCTGGCTCCATGCTCAGAAATTGCTCCTGGCAGGCACGAGAAACCATATGGGATGCCGGGATTTGAACCGATGACCTTCTGCATGAAAGGCAAACGCCTTACCTCCATGCTATCTCTTCAGCCCCTCATAGTCAAATTTTTAAAATTTCTTCTAATATATCTTATAATAAGAGAGCCATAGAAAATGTTGTATATAAATATTTTAGATGATTGATATAATGAAGTTTAGTACCAAAAATAAAATTTAAAATTCCTATTACTATAGTTTTGTAATTTGATGAACATTTTAATGAGTAAATAAAGGTTAAATTGTACTAGGGAAACAGCATAGGGATCAAGGAAGCATATTTTGCCTTCTGAGAACCCTGGGTAGATTACTGTCATTGTATTTTTTTTCTCCACCCCTCAAGAGCTTAAGCTCTAGGGGCTACAGTGATAGCAGAGTGGTTGGACGTTTGCCTTGCACAGGGCTTACCAAGGATGGACACGGTTTATCATATGGTGTATCATATGGTGCCTGAGCCAGGAGAGAATTCTGAGCACAGAGTCAGGAGTAACCCCTGAGTACCGCTGGTTGTGACCTCCCATAAAAATATTAAAGAGCTTAGGTTCTAGCATTAAATCATAATATTAGATTTCTAACATTAAACCATAGTATTAGATTGGTCAACTATCACCAGAAATGATTTCCAGGTACTCTGGGTACTGCATAGGAAGCACACCCCCAAACTAGGTGTCAAGGTAAGGTTTTATTATCATTTGATATTTCAAATATTATCTGAAGAATTAATGATAACTATTTTATGAATTCCCACCAATAGGTTTGTTATGATTTTTAGAACTCAGTATTCCATACAAATACACACTTTCTAATGTTTTCAAGTCACAGAATTAATATAAAATGAGAAAGTAATATATAAATGCATCATCTGCAAAGTCCCAATTCCATAAGTAGCCCCAGAAATGAAAATTGAGTACATAGATCTCTAATTCTCAGTTCTCCAATTGTACTTTAATTCTCATATCTAATTAAGTTTTAATACATAATGCCAAAGATAATCACTATTGACATTTTATGTTTACAAATTTTCCTACATTGTAACTGGAATCATGTTGTTAAAGAGTTGTAGTACTTATTTCTTAGTAATTGAGACTGAAACCAATAATTCAATCATATTTCTCTTGTCAACTGCTCCTTCAACCCACCTTCCCAGGAGTAACAAGTTGCCCTTAAAGATAAAAGCACAAATACAGAGTAAAGCAAGAGATTAGTTTTAAACTGGAGATTCACTAACACTTAACACCCATAAACAATAAGAAAAAGTCAAACATAAACTCTTCATTGCTCCTGATAGCAGTTTTTGAGATACATATTTTGAAATTAAGTTTTGCAAAGGACATGCAATTAAATCATAAAAGACTAAATGGTTACCTAAAGCAAAGGCTTAATCTTAACCTGTATCTTCCAGATAAATCTTTTACTTTTGCTGTTATCCAAATTGCCATTTTAAAAATAAAAGAATGCATTTGGATCAAGAGAGTTGAATTAAAATGCTTGAATGATTAGGATATTTAAAAATGTCTTTTGCCTTCTAAACAATAATTTAAGGGACTGGACAGATAGCACAGCAAGAGGGCATTTGCCTTGCATTCCGCCGAACCAGGATGGACAGTGGTTGTAATCCCGGCATCTCATATGTTCCCTTGAGCCCGGAGTAATCCCTGAGTGCTGCTAGGTGTGCACCCCCCAAAAAATGATTTAAGAGTTTACAGAGTAGAAATCATTAATTTCAATGGCATGAAATCATTGTTTTACAGATCTATCTTTTATGCTCTGGATATGTTAAGGAACATGCACACATGTGTTCCAAAACTTCAAAAACATTACCTGAATAATATTTCTTGGTTTCTGAGCCACATGATGCAGTGGCATTTGGGGATAATTCTGGCTTTATACTCATCAATCACTCCTGCCAGGTTCAAAGAAGCATATGGGATACCAAGGATTGAACCCTAGCTGACCATATATAAGGCAAACGTCTTACCTGCTGTGGTATTAATCTAGCTCCACCTGAATAAATTTTTAAACTAAATTAAAGAAAAGGAAAGCCTAGACATATAGAATATAAGTTATAATATCTAATATTTGCATTTTCAAGGATGGGTTAGAATTTTGACCTTTTTAAATAGATAACAAAATCCCATTCTACTTTGCCTTCATTGTCAAAGATTTAATATGCCCAAAAGCCAGTCATAGAAATGTAGAACTGGTGACTGAATAATTCAGTTGCCAAAATTATCAGTAAAAGTTATCCTCTTTCTACCCAAAAAATTATTAATTCTCTCCTCTGCTATCTCAGAATAAATGATCCCTTCAATATTTGGCTCATCCATCCATATTTATGTACGGCATACAATTGATGAAACACAAGGGCTCTGGATATTAAAAATTGGCAACATGCACAGGTAGAACATACTGGTGACTGGCTATTCCTGCTACCAACACATCCTGAAATAAAAATATGTCCTATGGTCAGAGCCAACCCTCCCTTTTACAAAGTGGGGTCATTTTTCTGCAACATCACCATACTTAGTATTTGTTATTGTGACTTTAAATCCAATGATGTGACCACATCTTTTGACCTCAATTTAATATTCTGCTTTTTAGTTTTGTGGAAGCTTGATCTTTTCTGGACATAACCATGAACTCTGTGGCAGATCTTATACACCAAATATATTATTTCTAGACTGAGCCAAACACTTATCATAATGCTAGTTCATCTCCAACAGAATCTCTTAAGAATAATAAAGTAGTTCTACGATTGATTTGATCAATATTTTAAGTTAGAATGAACTGCCAGAGAATTCAGTGCAGCAGTTTTTAATTTTCATTAATCCTAAGGAAAATAAATCATATTAATTAAATCTGCTGTTCTAAATTGGATGGCATTATAAACAATCCAGAAAGATACTGAAAAGGGGAAATTGGAAATGGTTGGGCAACAGCAGTAAACAAAACACACAAAATTCATTTCAGAAGAGTAAAGCCAGCTTTTTAGAAGATTATTTTCTGTTTATTTTTGCTGTCCTTCAAAGATAATTTTTGTCTTTTATTTAAGACACATTAATGCACAGTTATTTGTAGCTGAGATGTCGATAGACAATGTTTCAGCACTAAACCCACCACTAGTGAAGCTTCTCCAGAGTCCATCTTTTATAAGGCCCTCCCTGTCTGCCATCTTAAGAGATGCCTTTAACCTTTGGGTCTCATGTTAACTTTTGGGACTCATGAGTTAAGTATTGTTGATTCCATGGTTTGTATATTTACTTCTCTTCTTTCTTAACATCACCAATGTACCTGAAAACCCTTGATCCTTGTCTCTTGTCATTTGACAACTGTCTCCCTCTTGACTCTATTTTTACTTTCCTCTTTTATTCTCTTAGGCCAAGAGCATTATAAGCAAGCCCTGTTGTCCAAGTTGGGCCTCTGCAATAAGACATCTTGTTGTTGTTGTTGTTGGAGTCCTGGGCTACAGCCTAGGGTAGGGTTTTCCTTATTGGTCCCAAGGTAGGTTCTGTTCAGTCACGGTTGTCAAAGTCAGTTTTCTGTTGTTGGTGCTCTTATTTTTCACAGTTCAAAGGATGATACCTCTTCTGATTTCCATTTAATGTTAGGTGATGTGATAGGACAACCTGGTCTTAGGTCAAGTTGCCCTTTCCTCGTTTGTCATATCAAAACTGGCACAAGTTGGTGCCAGAGCAGTGTTATAAATCTCCCAATGGAGCTTAGTTCCTGGTGGTATTGCCTGAAACTGTTATCAGTTCTACGTCTGGGATCTGGGAACTTGGACAACAGAGACTGAGCAGAGCCTTTGGATCCATAATATCCTAGGCTTCGGCTTAGGGACTGAACGAAAACAGGGAGCAAGTGTTACAGAAGACTGAACACAACAATGATGGATAGGAACCTCTAGAACCGTAAAGACACTATTCTAGACCCTGACCTATAACCTGTGCAAATACCAAGATCGCTAACTACAGTGGCTTGATTTTCTCACACACAACTGAGAGGAAAGTTTCCTGACACCACAAAAAAGCCTTTGGGATGGGGGTAATGAGTATATATGGAGCCAGGGGTTGATCCCATGATGGTATGCTTCAAGGATGGAAAAACCCTGAATTTCTTAGGCCACAGGAATTCCCTTTCTTCCCCAATGCTTACTGTGCCTATACAAAAAAAAAAAAAGTGGGGAAAAGCCAAACCCTGCCACTCCAGCACCCCTACTTTTTCTTGTTTTGTTTTGTTTTGTTTTGTTTTGTTAGTTTTTGACTTTATTTTCCTTCTCTTTTTTCTTCCACTTTTCTCATTCTTTTTTACTCTTGTGGTTATTATTTGGTGATTTATTTTTATTTTTTTATTTGCCGGGTGCATTTTTTCTTTTTTCTTTTTTTTTTTTTTTTGGTTTTTGGGCCACACCCGTTTGATGCTCAGGGGTTACTCCTGGCTATGTGCTCAGAAATCGCCCCTGGCTTGGGGGGACCATATGGGACGCCGGGGGATCGAACCGCGGTCCTTCCTTGGCTAGCGCTTGCAAGGCAGACACCTTACCTCCAGCGCCACCTACCCGGCCCCATTTTTTCTTTTTTTTTTTTTTTCTTCTTCCATTTTCCTTCTCTCTCTCTCTCTCTCTCTCTCTCTCTCTCTCTCTCTCTCTCTCTCTCTCTCTCTCTCTCTCTCTCTCTCTCTCTCTCTCTCTCCCTCTCTCTCTCTCTCTTTTTTTAGGCAGTTGTTACCAAATTTTTTTCTCCCTTTTTTCTTATCATTTTTATCTTCAATGATGGTGGAATGGATGCTCAATCTACAACAAGCTATAAAGTGGAGACCAGTTGCACTAGCATTCTGGGGGGTAACGGAGGGAGATATGGGATGCATGGTGAGAACAGGGGTGGAGGGAGGACAGCACTGGTGGTGGGAATGCCCATCATTCATTGTCACTATGTACCATAAATGATGCAGTGAAAGATTTGTAATGCACTGGGTCACAATAAAAATTTTAAAAAAAAAGCAAGCCTTATTTAAACTATTATATTCCCTCATTCACTTACTCTAAATGCCACATACATGAAATCATCCTGTATTTTTTTCTTTTTCTGACTTATATTGGTTAACATGATATATTCTGCTCTATCCATGTTGAAGAGAATTGCAGGATTGAATAATTCCTTAGAGATATATAGTTTTCTACTTTTTATATGTACCACATTTCATGATACATTTATTTGTTCAATTTTTACTTAAATTTTTTAATTCACCTGCCATGAGATATACAGAGTGATAAAATTGTTTATGATTGAGTTTCAATTATACAATGTTCCAACACCCATCCCTTCACCAGTGCACATTGTCTGCCATCAATGTCCCTAGTATCTCTCTATGTCCTTTTTTTTTCCCATTTAGGCACTGTGGTTTGCAATATTGTTACTGAAGGGTTATAATGAATATCACTTTACTTTCTACCAGCACCCAGTTTTTGTCCAGAATAATTAATATTTCAAAGAATCATTAAAGTATTCTTCTTTCTTTGCTCTCTGAATTGTTATTGCTTGAAAATGAGGAGGTCTGTGTATAAAATATCCAGAAATATGTATTAAATATACTTCCCTTGTTCAAGACCACCAGTCTGGTTACCAGAGAACATAGAATAATATATTATTTTACTTATAAATATCTGTTACCCTGAGAAAAACACTAAAATCTCAGCCTGCAAATGTCTTATTTCTGTATTAGAGGTTAATGATAATTTCTACTTTGTAGAGTTGTTTAATAATTACAGTAAACTAGAAGCAAAATAATAAGTTTAGTTTTTTAAAGCCATGTCAAAATAGAAAGGGGAAGACAGGTAGAAAGGAAGAGAAATAAGTTAAAGAATTCTTGACTTCAACAGCTATTCTTCAACATCTAAAGAAAAAAACAACCTAAATGTAAAACGATGCATTGAGTCCAAAGTCTATTAAGTGTCATAAAACACTTAGGGAAATGTCACTAAAAAAAGATTTTTCAGAGAAAATTACATTTGAATTCGTCCTTGAAAGATAAGCTGAAGTTTTGAGAATGGTGAAATACACTAGAACATGCTAAAGAGAGGAAATAATATTAGTGAGACATGATATAAAAGTCAAAGAAAAATAAAGGCAAAGCTGGGGCTGGGTAGTTTAATTTAACTGAAGTAGAAAAAATTAAAGAAAGAAAATAAAGAGAAGATGGGAATAAATAATCCAAGAAATGAGCTTAGTTTGTGGAAAAAATAATTTTTTAGATATCAATCTGAAGTTGAAAGACATTATTGAGTAGAGACAAGGCACAGCCATAAAACAGGAATGAAGGAAATATGACAGAAAGTAAAGGTTCTCATGGTCATCCAAGATATATCCAAAAAAAGAGACTCACAAAAATATATTGATCTTCAATAGAGGGCAAACACAATTTATTATGCTATGCTAAGAAAAAAAGAAGAGAAATTTAAGTTTAGATCCTAGAGCTTATTCTGTAGATTAACACCTAAAAAATCTTCAAATAAGAAGCATCTTATTGTAATCAATGATGATTCCCTGATCTGTTGATTAAAACATGGATGTACAAAGTGAGATGCACTACAGGCAAGGAAGAAAAACAGGAAGACTCTCTAGTGCATCCTTCAAAGGTAAAGTTAGCTTTGAAAAGGAAAACCAGAGCCAGTGAGAATTACATCCTTCATTATCCAAAAGAAACATTTTATTTCTTAAAAAACATCTGTGACAACTCAATGGAGCAAAGGAGAAATACATTTATCACCAAATTTTGAAAATAGTTCCAATAAGAAGCAAAGAAATAAATGTAAGTTTTTCTGACATAAACATGAGGTTAAACTTTGTCATGTGGATGTTGTATGATCTTGGAATCATTGAATCATTGTTTAAATTGTCTTAGTTTGAGCTTCCTCATCCCTAACAAGTAGATTTTGGTTCTTATAGTAGGAGGCTATGTTGAAGAATAAGCAAGATTTAAAAAATAACAAGCACTTGGCACAACAATAAATGCAAAACAAACATAGATTTTCTCTCCTCATCTCTATTCTTGGCCAGCACTTGCAGCCCAAGGCACCAAACCATGTATCCTGGTCATTTAACCTGGTTCTTTGTGGAATTCAAAAGTATACAACATTTCTGTCTACTTTGGAGAAATATCTCTTCAAACTCCTGTCATGTTCTGATCAGAATGTTGAGTATTTGTTATTCAGTTGACTTATTTCTTTCTATAACCTCAATATTAATACTTCATCAAATGTGGGAGTTGTGTGCATATCTTCTCCTAATCAATAAACTTTTCAATGTTTTAGTGGTAATTAATTTTGATGAATAAAATATTTTTTATTTTATGAAATTCATTTTTTTTTTGGTTTTTGGGCCACACCTGTTTGATGCTCAGGGGTTACTCCTGGCTATGCGCTCAGAAATCGCTCCTGGCTTGGGGGGACCATATGGGACGCCAGGGGATCGAACCGCAGTCCGTCCTATGCTAGCACTTGCAAGGCAGACATCTTATCTCTAGCGCCACCTTCCTGGCCCCGAAATTCATTTTTTTTATGGATGTCCCTAGGGTTTCTCTTGTGATAGTCAAATCTCCAAAGACATCCCTATAACTAACTGATCTCAAGAAATCTTTTGTATGTGTTTTCTTCCTGGTCTTTGGTGGTATGGATGTTTGAATATATATTTGTGGAAAAGAACTTTGATTAAGTAAAACAATATGATATCAATTAAAGAATAAAAGTACCATGAAAATTGATATTGTGGTATTCATTCTCTCTGTCTCTGTCTCTGTCTCTCTCTCTGTCTCTCTCTCTCCCCCCCCCCCCCACTCTCTCTCGTTTTTGGGTCACACCTGGCAGCGCTCAGGGGTTACTCCTGGCTCTATGCTCAGAAATAGCTGCTGGCAGGCACAGGGGACCATATGGAATGTCGGAATTCAAACCACCGTCCTTCTGCATGAAAGGCAATCTATCTCTTCTATATCTTCTATATCAATCTATATCTTCATGCTAGCTCTTCAGCCCCATGGTATCCTTTCTCAACACATACCAAAACAACAACAAACTCACCAAAATTTGCCCTGATTCAGTTGCTTTTTGTTTTGTTATTTTCTATAATATAGAAATAAGAGAACTTGATGACGATTTATTTTTAATACTTTTTATTTAAACACCTTGGTTACAAACATGATTGTGGTTGGGTTTTAGTCATATAAGATGACACCCCCTCCATCACCAGTGTAACATTCCCACCACCAATGTCCCAAAAATTCCTCCTACCCTCCCCGCCCCCACCTGTACTCTAGACAGGTTTTCTATTATCCTCATATATTCTCATTGTTAGGATAGTTCGCAATGTAGTTATTTCTCTAACTAAACTCATCACTCTTTGTGGTGACAATTTTTAATGTTGTTGCTTTTCTGATATGTGAGGCATATCTTAATATGATGTTAAAGGAAGAATAAAGAATAGATTCAAAAATAATTTTCTAGCTTTTTAATTAAAACTGTATTGCAATTAATAGCTATAGCCATATCAGTTAACTTTTGGCTCACTTTGTCTCGGAAAAGTTAAAACAAACAAGTAAATGAAATAATTGCTCATAAGCAAGAGATGTTAATCATTTATAGCACCACTTAAAAGTCACTAAAATTTTGCTATTGTACCTAAGTTCCAGACAATATTAGTAATGAGATCATTAGTTTTTCAACCATATTGTACCCCCAGGTACCTTGATCATTAGATTATTAGCCTAGATATCTTAAACCATTCTTATCATTTAAACTTTCAAAATTTATTTTTATCTTCTAAAACACAGGATCTCAAATTTATAAAGCACTACAAATTATTAGAATTGAACTCTCGATAGCACAGCGGCGTTTGCCTTGCAAGCAGCCAATCCAGGACCAACGGTGGTTGGTTCGAATCCCGGTGTCCCATATGGTCCCCTGTGCCTGCCAAGAGCTATTTCTGAGCAGACAGCCAGGAGTAACCCCTGAGCACCGCCAGGTGTGAACCAAAAACAAAACAAACAAACAAAAAAAAACAAAACAAACCAACAACAACAAAAGAAACCAGAATTGAACTCTCTTGTCTTGATTCAACATAGAATACATGATTAACACACTCATCATTAAAAAGTGAACTGAAAATGGTGCAGTACAAAAAAAGCTGTTAATAATCAATAGAGGGATTAAAGGGATAGCACAGCAGTAGGGCATTTGCCTTGCACAAGGCTGCCCAGGAATGGACCCGGGTTTGATTCCTGGCATCCCATCTGGCTTCCCAAGCCTGCCAGGAGAGATTTTTGAGTGCAGAGCCAGAAGTAATTCCTGAGCACCACTGGGTGTGTCTCAATCC
Source organism: Suncus etruscus (assembly GCF_024139225.1). Classification (NCBI taxonomy): domain Eukaryota; kingdom Metazoa; phylum Chordata; class Mammalia; order Eulipotyphla; family Soricidae; genus Suncus; species Suncus etruscus. The sequence goes on from NC_064859.1 coordinate 82,128,412, forward strand.
TCCCCCACCACCAAGAAAGAAAGAAAGAAAGAAAGAAAGAAAGAAAGAAAGAAAGAAAGAAAGAAAGAAAGAAAGAAAGAAGAAAGAAAGAAAGAAAGAAAGAAAGAAGAAAGAAAGAAAGAAAGAAAGAAAGAAAGAAAGAAAGAAAGAAAGAAAGAAAGAAAGAAAGAAAGAAAGAAAGAAAGAAAGAAAGAAAGAAAGAAAGAAAGAAAGAAAGAAAGAAAGAAAGAAAGAAAGAAAGAAAGAAAGAAAGAAAGAAAGAAAGAAAGAAAGGAAAAAGAAAAAGAAAAAAATCAACAGAGGATAAATTCTTGACAAGTACTGAGCTCATATCTTCCCTCTGGTACCTCAGCTTACCCTTCTATAAATTGGAATGACAGTTTCCCAAGGGACTCTCTGGATTATTGAACATATAGTTTGTAAATATAATATATGAAGTGAAATTCTACTTGATTTATTGGTATAGGAAATGATACAATTTTTTGTTGAATTTTAAACTGTCATTTTATCAAAGACTTGTTTTCAGAACAAGGTTCACTAATGTCTGGCTTCCTCTAAAAATAACCAGCAATTTTAGTAAATTTTAAAAGGGGAACATTTTCATGGCTTCCTGTCTGTGAAGACCATTTATGTGCTTGAAAAAAATGCCTTTTGGATATGACAAATATAAATTGAAATTCTCCATAACTAACCTTGCTCAGCAAAGAAAAATTTTTTCTTATTTCTATCTTATTTGAAAAGGCTTCCTAGCACAAGAAAAAATTATTTCAAGTTTAATTAAATAAATATTTTAAATCATAGTGAATTTTAATTTGAAATAGATGCCATCTATGGTGATGACTTTTTAAACTTTACCAAATCAAGTAGCACTGCTGAGAATATTTATCCTCCAGACAATTAGACTAAGTATGTCCAACAAACATATACATATTCAAACCTTACATAAAACATAACCTTCCCTTGTCCTTCCCATGGTGGTGATTGATTTTCTTTCATGATCCAAAATTTACATAGTGGATTGTGTGCTTGAGTACCACTTGAACATATTCAAATCAACTTCCATAACTCATATGCATAAAGATCTGCGACAATTTTCAGCTATACATAAACCAAACAGCATAGAAATCAACCTTACATAGCCATTTTAACACTCATGTACAAAGAGTAGAACAGAGAAAGCTTTGCAGCTAGTAAATTTTTTGCTTGGTTCTATGACTTGTTTAACTCTATTAATGTTTCACATGTTTAGAAATGTTGATTTTTAATTGTCTTTCTTGCTGTAGATTTAAACAGGGTTTAACCCTGACTCATCACTTCTAACTTATGACCTGGAATGATTCATTTGGCTTATACAGCCTCCATTTTGTTTATCTGTGATTTAAATATCATAAGTATTTTCTTTTACCCAAATAGTTGTAATGAGTCTAAAAATGAATGTTTAACTTTAAGGAAATAATGTACGCTATAAAATTTTCAGTACTATAGGGCCATCAATTTTCATCAGAACTTCTACATTCATTCCTAAATTTGTACTCATTTCCTCATTGTTTCTTGTCATGATTAGGAAGCATGAAATGTCATGTTGCTCTAAAACAATCCATGTACTGTGTTTTCCTGTCTACTTAAATTTTCTTTTCCTTATTTTATATTCCCTTTCTTCGGTAGCTTCCATTTCTCCCATTATTGAGCATTCTTGTCAACATACAAGCATCTTGTAATAATTACCATTAATGAGAGTTTTTCTAGACCGTATAGTCATCTCTAGGATGTCATCTCTCTTTTCTCCAGCATAAGTACATTGTCCTAATGAACTGCAGACATACATTGCCTTTTATTTTTTTATTGTTTGTGAAGTTTATTTTAATTATCTGCCTCCATTTGAAGTAATAAGAAATTGCTATAATTTAAATTAACAGTAACTTCAATATTACCATCTAAAAATATTAATCCTAATTAACCTCCTTCCTAGCACTGGATCTGATTTGACTATTCCTCTTTTGTGAATTTTTTCTGTTGTATTTTCATAATGCCACACTATCTTTCATCCTTAAATCATCATTTGTATACTGTTAGACTTCTAATAATTAACAGTGAAATAACCTCTATTTCATTCTTTCATACATAGATTCAAAAATTTAATTGCTGACCTCAAATTTGCATCTGAAGGTCTCACAGACATCTTAAATTTTACTAGTTTAAAACCAAAAGAAATGTGCACTCCTTTTCCACCCCTCCCTTCCATTTCCTATGGTAATTTGTTTCAAAAATGTCTTCAATTATTAAAATAGTAAACTGAGTAGTCCCCTGAGACTCTCTTGTCACTTCTTCCTCTATCAACATTAAATGGACCATGGCAGCCATTAACAAAGCAAGCAAACAAAGCCTGTATCCCTCTGTCTGCCTCCCCACCAAGTAACAGGCTTCTAATCAAAATCAAGGTATTATGTAGAAACAACCACCAAGAAACCCTATAAGCTAGTGTCTTTCTATTACTTTTCACTACATCATATCATTATGAAAGAACAAAGCAATCATTTTAAGAGTAATTACATACCGTTCTTTTTGCAGGTTATAACTCATTAGTAGTTATCATTTTTTAGACTAAGTCCATGTCTGGAAGTCTCATCAAACTTTCCCATTCTTTTGCATTATTACTTTGATGCCAGATGCACTGGCTTTCTCAGTCTTCTATGCATAAACAGATTTTTCTTCCCATGAGGCTTTGCACAGGTGCATTTTCTTATTGGACTGCCATGTTTATTTGGTTGAATGGCTTATCTCAATGTTCTTTCACAATAAATATATTTATTTCTGATCATATGCTTACCAATAAATATTTTTTGTGTGGTGAAAATGGGGGTACATCAAACCCCACAGATATTAAGGATATTATAACTAGCTCTGTGTTTATGGAAACTTACAGTGTCAAGGATAAATCTCAATCTTCTTGCCTTTTAGAAAATATTAGTCAGATTAATTGTTTAATGAATCAAACAATCACGGTATGATGGGATGGTTTCTCAATCCAAGTAAGGAACTTATCATTCTTGGTCATAGTTTCCACAATTCAGAGCAATGCTATATTTCTATATTTCACTGACCTTACTAAAATGTGATACAATGAACATACTTCAATTATTATATCATGTGGATTATCATATTTATATTTCAAACATTAAAATATCTTATCTAGGTTATCTACCTAAGAAGTAAGAAGATTCTGAGCAGAGAAGCAAGAAGCTGGCCATTCTTGGTCACTGTTTTCTTAATTCAGAGTAAAGCTTGAGAAATTCAAGGTGCCAATAATATGACTACTATATATCTTATTGAAATTAATATATTATACACTGAACAATCCTCTTGATTATTATTAAATCTATCATATGAGTTTTCTCATATTTCTATCAAAAACATTCAAATACTAGGCTATCTGGGTTTTCTATAGCATCAGGTCATTAAGAACTGTACCTTTCCTCCTATCAGACTTCTTCATCAGTTTTCATTCATTAATATTTATATATATTAAAACTTCCAATTGAGACTGAGTTAAATTTTCTTCCTTCCTGCCTTCCTTCCTTCCTCTTCCTTCCCTTCTTTTTCTTTCTTTTCTCTTCTTTCTTTTTTCTTTCTTTCTTTCTTTCTTTCTTTCTTTCTTTCTTTCTTTCTTCTTTCTTTCTTTCTTTCTTTCTTTCTTTCTTCTTTCTTTCTTCTTCTTTCTTTCTTTCTTTCTTTCTTTCTTTCTTTCTTTCTTTCTTTCCTTCTTTCTATTTTTTCTAGTTTTAGGATTTAATGATCCTTCCTTCAAGCTACTAGGCCTCAAGCTAACAGGATACCTATATTCTAGTAGAAGACAAGAATAAAAGAGTCTAGTAGAAGACTCTTCTATTTATTAAGAGTTCTTCTCTCTCTCCCGTAATAATCTTATTCTTCCACTGAAGATTTTGGTTTTCACAATAACAGGTTGTTTCAGGAACTTCCCTTCTTTAGAAGGCTGGAGTAGCCTGATCAAGCACATTAATTTTTATCAACTGGAGCTGCTCTAGCCTTGTTTTTGTCACCATTAATCCATGTCTGCTCAATGAACAAGGTTCACAGTTTGTCAAAATTTGTGATAATGCTTCATAGCCACTTTCCCAGAGTAATCTGGATGACTGACAGCATTTCATAGAAATTATACATGTCTTGTAATAGGTCTATACCATCTTCTCATTCACTAAGACACTCTAGGTCTAGGATAAGCTCAAGCATACCACTAACCTGGTGACTAACCATGCCTGAGGGCTACAGCCAGTGAGTAAGTTCAGCATTCACTCTATGAGTCCTCCAGAATACTACAACAGAGGATGCCTAAATCTGACTCTTGAGGAGCATAATTTTTTTATAGTTACTGTCTGAATATCACTCATATGTTCATCTTCATGCCTATCAAAATAGTAATAAATAAACAGCAAGTGTTTATTTATTTTGTTACTTTTTGTTCATAAAGAAACTGTCTGAGCCTTCAGTTCTATTTATTTTGAACTCAAGAAATTTATTTATTTTTTGTTTTGTTTTGTTATGGGAGTACACCTGATGGTGCTCAAAGGTTACTCCTGGCCCTTCATTCAGGAATCACTCCTGGTGTGCTCAGGGGATCATATAGGATGCTGAGAAAAGACCAAGGCCAGCCACTTGCAAGGAAAGCAGCCTAACTGCTATACTTTCTCTTTATCCCCTCAAAAAATTATTTTACATAGAAATTATATTCTGAACTAATTTCAGCTTTATTTTCTCTTTTCCATACATTACCCATTTGTTTTTATAGTGCAACTGATTAAAAATATGTATAAAAACATATATGTGAGCTAAATAGTAATTATTTATATCTCACTATATTTGAATTTTATTTTTTAAATCACTCTTAAACTGTCCTAATAAAATTACCAAATGGTTGTTTTGCTTATTGTAAATCTTTCCTGGTGATAGATGTCTATATACTGAGAATTTTACATTTTCAAAGCTCTTGTAAAAATCAACAGTGAATTACAAGATTTACAAGCAATGTCTAATGCATTCTTTAGTTTATGGGTCCCTTTTTTAAAATGCAGGGGCATTGGTGAAAATGAAGGTTTTAACTTTTATATATCCACTATTGAGATCAATTTTATATGTAGTAAATTCTCAGCTTAAAAGACTCAAGTTGGATGCATAGAGAGTTATGGTAGATAAGGCATTTGCCTTGCATGCACCAAGCAGTATTCACTTTCTGTTATTGCATGTGCCCCCCTAACCACTATGGAAATGATCCCTGAAAAAGAATTTGAGTAAATGCTGAGCACTGCAAGATGTGTCTCCTCAAACAAAATGATAATGAATGAATTGAAAGTCTCATTTTTTAAAAGAAATAATGTGGTTTTTTTAATGCAGTTATTCAAATGCTGACACAATCAGTTATACAACTTCTGATACAAGCAGAACACAGCACATTTCCATCACTATGCAGAGATACTCGGTCTTCATATCCTCTCTCTGTACCAGCTCTAAGTAACCATGGTATTGTTTCTGTGTCTGGAGGTCTGCCTTTTTCCAAATGTCAAATAAATTGAGCAATACAATGTGCAGTTTTTGAATCTTGTTTACTTTAGGTAGGAAAATATTTGGAGATTTATTTGTGTTTTGTAGAACAGTAGTTTATTTCTTTTTATTTCCTAGTAATAGTCCATTGTATAAATTTATTGCATCTTTTTTTTTTTTTTTTTGGTTTTTGGGCCACACCCTGTGACGCTCAGGGGTTACTCCTGGCTATGCGCTCAGAAGTTGCTCCTGGCTTCTTGGGGGACCATATGGGGTGCGGGGGATCAGAACCGCGGCCGTCCTAGGCTAGCGCAGGCAAGGCAGGCACCTTACCTCCAGCGCCACCGCCCGGCCCCCTTATTGCATCTTTTTATTCATTCAAAAATTGTGGAAGAAAATGGCTTCCTTAAAAAGCTTATTCCATTGAAAATACAGAATATATTTTCTCTTACATGAAATTTTCTTATTCATTGAAATTACAGATCTTGAGATGGGAAAGTGGTTTTTGGCAAATATAATTGCATAAGTCAAAGAGATGCTAGTGTCAGAACAGACAAATGCTTTGCCCCTTCTTCCTGAGATGGAAAGATCTGCATACTAGAATAAGGAGAATATGTAGAAGTTAAAGAGGACCCTGTGAGCTCACAACAAGGAACCAAGACATGGTCTTCTATCACATAAAATTAGGTTCTGCTAGCATTGGATAAGGAAAAAAAAAAGAAAAAAAAACAAAAACAAACTTTTCCATAGAACTTCTGGAAACACAATGCAGCCTGTTAATACTAAAGTCTTAGTTTGGTGAAAAGAGATATTTGCTAACCAGACACACAAAATAATGAATCTGTTTTTTCTAGACACAAAAAAAGTGTAGTGATTTGTTGCAATAACATTAGGAACCCAGTTGAAGAACATCTGATGGTTTTGTTTCTACTTGGTGGTATCTAAAAAAAATATTTTGCAAACCATTAACACGCTTTTTTTAAAACAGAACTTTATCTTTTATTTCTCCTGGGTAATATTTCTAGATTGTGATGATTTGTATATTTAATTTTTCACAAATTACAAAAACAATCCTCCAAATTCACTGTATCATTTAACCTCTTCAAGCAACCAACTTTCTGAGATCTTCCTTTAATATTGATAAGAAATCTTGCATTTGTTTGCTTACTTGTGCCATTCTGATCATTATTTGGCAAACAATTCATTGTATTTATAGCTTGTATATATATTTTTGTTTGTATTTTAGGTCACACCTGGCAGCGCTCAGGGGTTACTCCTGGCTCTATGCTCAGAAATCGCTCTGGCAGGCTCAGGGGACCAAATGGGATGCTGGGATTCGAACCACCGTTCTTCTACATACAAGGCAAACACCCTACCTCCATGCTATCCCTTCAGCACCTATAAATTATATTTTTAATGGTTAATAATTTTGACTTGGTGCAGTGTCTATTCAGGTCTCTCATGTTTTAATTGGGTTATTTATATTTGTACAGTTATGCCTTAATTACTCTTCATATAATTTGATGTACTCTTTCCTTAGTACTGGGTTCATTACCATTTTGTCACCTAAATGAGTACCCACCCACTTATTCAATTACAGTAGATATACATTTATAATATGTACAATATATTCATATACACATATTCATTAAGTATTTCATTTTTATGGTAGCCTTTATTTTTCCTTGAATATCTCATATTTATAGTTTTACTTAAGAGTATGTATACCTAACTGCAAGACACAAAGCCAAATTATTTTAGATTTGCTTTTAATTTACACCTTCTGGAGTCTTTTGTTTCTTCCTGTAGTTTTCTGGGCTAAACACCTTTGCTCAAATAATTTATTTGAAGATTTTTTTTCTAGTGTAAATATATCGATGAAATGTTTCATAGATTTCCTAAAAAGTATACCTAAAATACTATTGTGAAAGATATGTAAGCCAATATGGTCAAAATAAAAATTATATATAATAAATTAAAAATGTGTCTTCATTACTGTAAGATATTTTCACTGAATGTAATAGGTGTGTCTTTTCTTAGTTTTGATAAGTAACTACCCCACTATCATCTGGATTCCTGATGAAGTCTTTTACATTTCAACTTTTGTTCTGTTTATTTGCCTTTTTGCCATTAAATTGCATTAAAGATGAATTTATTTCTTTGTTTTCACCTGTTTGAATTGGTATGTAAGTGGTAATATGATGGTTTGAGAGGATCTATATGTTTGTCTTTATTTCAACCAACCTGCTGTTCTGTGAGAGTATGTGGTTATTTTAGAAAGATTATCAGCCTTTGCCTCTTAAATTATTCATTTACTTCATTATCTCTTTCCTTCTACTATTCAAATTATATAAATTCTAGATTACATGATGCTAATACACAATGCTTAGAGGCTTTGCTCTAATTTTATATTTTCTCTCTCTTTCCTTTTTCTTTTTTGTTTTTAAACTTTATGTTTAATATTTTTGAAGTCAAATGACTTTAGAGATGTTTAGTCTGTTTCAAACAGCTTCTCTGATTTTTACATTATTTCTGTTGAATTTATCACAGACTTCTATGCAGAACTCCATACAACAGAGATATTGGTAAAGAACCTTAAAGCAAATATCATACAATAGAAAAAATTTTTTTCTTAATTTTGGTTAACATCTCCTCAACTTCTCCAGTAAATTAGATATTTTTTATAGTTTGGTCAATTGCATGACATTTTTGCATCTATTAGCACTAGCACTTGCCTCTGGTTTTAATCATTTTTTATACACTTTATTCTCTCTGATAAAAAATCACTCATCCGTTCATGCATGCCTACTCAAATCTGCCTCGATTAAGGTTTGGGGCTCTGTATTTTGTTTTGCAATTTTACGTCTTGAAATTTGATAAAAGAAAAAAACTCTAATCTGAATTTTTCTAGCTGTTTTTGTAGAAGCAATATTTTTTTAAAATTATACATACTAACTAGAAACCAAGACATTTTAAGAAAAGAAAAACTATATGAATTTATTTTCACATTAATCAAACCACAAAGCTATGAAATCTTACTCCATAACACATGACTTTGTTAAATATGCTTTCAGAAATTAATATAGCCAGGGAGGTTAAGAATTTCAAAACAAGGCAAAGTTTATTCTTACTATTAAGAAGTGTAATAAGAGTAAACTCTTTAGAATACAGAGCAATAGCAGAGTGGATAGGGAGTTTGCTTGCATGCAGCCAACCCAGGATGGACCCTGGTTTTATCCCCAGTATTCCATATGGTCCCCTGAGCCTGCCAGAAGTTATTGCTGAGTGCAGAATCAGGAGTAACCCCTGAGTGCCACCAGATGTGGCCAATAAATAAATAATTTTTAAAAGAGTAAACTCTATAAACAAGACTTTAAAGAGAATAAGATGTTAAAGAGTAATGTATGCATTTCAGTGTCAAATTATAGCTGTTCAAATGAGGGAAGTAGAAAGCCTGTCTCGAGTACAGGTGTGGGTGGGGTGGGGAGGAGGGAGATTTGGGACATTGGTGGTGAGAATGTTGCACTGGTGAAGGGGGTGTGCTTTTACATGACTGAAATCATACAACTAGATTTATATTTGTAATCACGGTGTTTAAATAAAGATAATTTAAAAATTATGGCTCATTCTTCTTAACCTGTTCCCTTTAGATACTTGTAATCGAGTGTTTTCTTTTACCAAAAACTCAGTTTACCAAACTGTAGAGGAATTATAGAGTTATGAAAGTTTTGCCCTTAATAGATCACTATAGCAAATGATCATATAGACTATAGATGGTCTTAGTAAATGATAATTTAGAATAGAGGACTATGAAAGTGTTGCCCTTTAATAGGTCAACCATAGCAAACTGATCAATATAGTGAGTCTTAGCTTCAAGAAATGTCAAATGATATTTTCTGGTTATTATTGCTCTTCTTTGATGTCATTTTGAGTATTTTTCTTAGCAATTAATTAATTTTTCTTGGTGAAACCCACATGGTGGGAAAGATTATAAAAAGGAGGCAAAGTAGATATGAAACTGCAAAAGAAAGATAACAAGGGTCACTTTTAAATATATATGGAAATAAAGTATATTAAAATTCTCCAGACTTAATCTTAATCCTGAATTATATAATTTGAAATGAAAGAAAACTTAGTTCTTAGAGCAAAGAACAGAAAAGACTAGAATTAGCCAGATGTTCAGTTAAATTGCTGAGGCCCTAGAGCAGTTGTACTTAATGCACCCTATCATTCACTTTAGTACATATTTAAGACTGAGAGCATAGTCAGATTGACAAAATACATTTGCTCAAGACCATCTTCATTATAATTCCATTAATATCTCTGGGCCCAGAGCCAGACAGAAACATCTCTGTTTGGAATAACTTTTTGAAAATAAATTTTTAGATGTTGAAAATTATTTTTAAGAATTTTTCCATAAAATGCATGGTCATCAAAATGAAAAAAAAATGACCAGTTAGGATAATGAATAATATATAAGTGATTTTGATTTTTAAAATATTTTAATATACTAAAACTAAACCTATTTCTATGGTCAAATTACTAAACCAGTCCATATAGATGTTTAATTTAAAATTAAATATATTTACCTACCTTTCACTCATTTTCCCCATTTAATCATCCATATGTTTTTTATTATTCAGTAAAGTTGGAAGTTCCATTGTATAACTTTTCAAGTATTATTTTTAATATTTTGCTTAGGTAGGGTCAAAGTGGGATACTTCCTTTGTCTACAGCCTCCATTGATGACTGAAAAATCGAAATAAACATTCAAACGGAAATATACCACTACAGATGAATAGGAGATAGAAGGAAGAATTGATGACAAAAGTGTATCTGGGGAGGGAAAGAAAACCTGCTCTAGAGCATCAAGTGGTAAACAGAAATCTATTTCTAAAGTGTAGTAAGTTTGCTGTACCACTATCCCAGTTCTGTAAGTAAACTGACAGAACTGGGATGGATACCACTAATTGAGTCAGTGACCAGGAGGCATGCTGAACAGTAGCAACCTTGCTAATGGAAGTCACAGTACATCACATTTACCTTTGTTGCAGAACTTCAACAGGAGCTTTTAGTGAACTTTTGTTGGTAGATACAAAGTGGATGTTACTTCTAGTAATATATACTGAAGGCAAATTTCTGAGGTTCTCTCCTCCTATCTGGAACTATCAAGAGGCTCAAAAGATACTTGTACTAAAGTCAAGCTTAGCAGAAAAATTCATCTTGCATCTTCCATTCCATATCTAACAGCTAGCAAGAGAGACATGTTTGCTAATGTCAGAAAGTAGCAAGTGGACCATTCAAAAAATAGACAGTTACAGTGGGGCTCATTAACTGCCTTGCTCCCTCCCGTTCATCCCTGAAGGATGTGTCCTCTGACTGAAGCCCCGTCATGTCTTAAGTTTAAACCTCTAGTTTTCAAAGCCACAATCAGTTTGAAGACTGTCATTCACTCTTGAACTCATGTTTGCCATGATTTTCAGGCACTCTCATTTGTCTCTAGATATTATTACCATACTATTTTTATTTTTTGTTTTTATTATATCCCATAGAAGAGTGAGATTATTGTCTGACCATCTCTCTCTCTGACTTATTTCATTCAGCTTCTCTCTCATTCTTGCTTCACAGGTTCCTTTCATTAATGCCAAACAGCAGGTCACATGCTACAGCCCCTCTGTAGAAAATTGTCACAGAGTTACTAGCTGACTTTATTTGCTTGTTCATCATCTAGGTCTGTTCAAACATAATAAATATGCATGAACATGTGGGAAAAGCAATTTTGAGCTTCATATGTGTTCCCATGTTTGTTTGAACTTGATACACAGATGCCCCAAAACACTCACAAGCTCAAACACTCAAATTTTGTTTATCAGTGTCCCTGAATGTCTGCATTTTAAAGTATTTGGTTGAAGAACAAACAGTTCCAATTTGGTGCTAGGCCTCATAAAACATAATTTTGTCCTATAGGAAACTATTATTGTCCGATTCACCTTGGCATTAGGTGCTTTCAGATAATCACTAAAGCAAAATCTAATGTAATCATATAGGTTTTCTGGGTCTACCACTATCAGTGGTACACTTGACTATGTTTTATTTGTTTGGTAGCACACCCAGAGGTCACTCCCATAGGGACTTGGGGGACCAGACCACTAAGGTGTCTGAAGTCAATTATATAATGACATGCAAGGTAAAGTTTTATCTGTTATACTATGTCTCTAGTCTGGGTACTTTTTTGTTTTGTTTTGTTTTTTGGGCTACACTCAGTGATGCTCAGGGATTGCTCCTGGCTATGCGCTCAGAAATCGCTCCTGGCTTGGGAGACCATACTGACCCACAGTAACTGCCCATCTTGCTTGACTTTGATACCATAGCTATTGCTGAGTACTAAAAAAACTGTGAAAACTAAACAAAACAAGAAACATCATAACAGATGGAGAGAAGAGTTGAACAGCACTTTTCCAATGAATTTATACAAATAGCCAAGAGGTACATGAAAAATACTCATCATCACTTGTCAGGAAAATGCAAATTAAAATAATTTATTGCCTCACACCAGTGGTAATGGCCTATGCCCAAAGGCCGGAAACAAGTGCTGACATAGATGTAGAAGGAAATAATTAGCTTCTGTGAGAAAATGTTTAGAACTAGCTAAAAATATTGAAATAGAAATACCATTTGATCTAGTAATTTCACTTCTAATATCTTCAAAAGAACATGCAAAAATCATTCCAAAAGATATATGCTAACTATGCTCATGCATACTATTAAAATAGTAGATTTTAAAATTAAAACAAGGGGCTGGTGCAGTGGTGCAAGCGGTAAGGCATTAAATCAAGTGCCCAATAATGGATTTTGTGGGAATGTTGCACTGGTGAAGGGGGGCGCGTATTCTGTTTATGACTAAAACCTAACTACAATCATGCTTTTATATTGGTGCTTATATATTATATATATTTAAAAATAATAAATATATATATAGTTGAACAACACTAAATATTAAGAAGATATTTTGCCTTTTGCTACAAAATGAATAGAAGTAGACATGTTCAGTGAAAAAAAAACAAACACTGGATGATCACATTTATATGTTGGCTATAAAAAGAGAGATTCAGGGAAGAAACAATATATAATAGAAAAAAGACCTTTAAAATCTTATCATAAAACTGAGGTTACAAAGGTGGGGAAAGAGAATGGGCGGAGGTTTAAAAGCATTTAATGGTTGGTGGTGGAGGATTAATGTTATTTTATGGGTGAGCATGAAATGGTAACACTTTAACCCTAAACTATAAAATACTTATCCTCAATGTTATCTTAATAAAAATAACTTTTAAAATAAAGACCCTTTACTCTTTCCACTTACCAGCTGTTTTTCCTGTAGAACAGGTTATTCTGACACCAGTGAAACTACTAGCCAGGTTGGCGATGTACTGCCAGAATGACCATTGAACTCTCTGATTACTGCTTGGCTGTTCCCAAAAAGAAACAAAACACAACAAGAATAAAAGACATAAGATCATTCCATTTTCTTTTAAGTTGAATGATGATTTTCTTGAATATTTCTAAATATATTTGCCTATATATTTTAACTATGATTACTCAAATAAGCCATCCATCCATCTCATGTTTTCATTTACCAGAGAAAGAAAAGAATCAATTGGAAGTTAAAGTGTGATTTAATTTTACTTTTATAATTTAGTTTTAGTTTTAAGAATATTCGCACCCTTCATTCACTTGATAGGATTAACTTGGAACAAAAGTTGTGGTGCAGGTGTAATATGATTGCTTACTTTGTGTAGGCAACTACACACACCTCAATCCCCAAGCACTGTTAGGAGTGATTCCTGAGATCAAACCAAGAGTAAGACTTGAACACTGCTGGTATAACTCAAACTCTCCTACCCAAAAATTAAATGATTGAGTAAGATCTGCTTATTTCAAAGCCTTCTTTTTTTGATAGAAAAAGAAACTAATTAATAAATGAATGGGATAGAAATGGTAGTTTAAAAGTAAAGACTTTGCAATAAATATGAACTCAAGAAGTTACAGAAAATGTTATGGTTTCATACTGAAATCATTGAACTCTTAAAAGATCATAAATTTCAATGTGGCTAAGGAGGTACAGAAACTTTACCATGTAAAGGACGCTAGAATAAAGAATACTAATCTAAAATGTGTTGTTAAAAATACTCAAAACCATGTTGACAATTTACATCAATAGTGACAGAAGTTTGCATCCAAAAACTAACAGCTTCAAATGCCCCAATGGAGACCATTACTAATCTGGCATTACATATTTGAAAGTTGCTCAAAATATATCTTAATATTATCACTGTAGGGTAACGGTAAATGTATGCCATGCCCATGAGTGACTGGGTTTGATCTTTTGTACCACATATGGCTCCCCCAAGTCCAACAGGATTGATCCCTGAGTGCAGGGATAGGAATAGTCAATGAGCACAGCTGGATATGGCCTCAAAACTTAAAAGATTTTAAAATATTCTTACTGTAAAATAGAAAATGTATAGCTATGTATGTCTATTAATGTAAACTACAATTGTGATCATTTCACTATAAACAATTTAACTATTATCCTAGACACCTAACACTTATACAATATTATTTATAAATCATTTCTATGTATTTTTAAGAGTACATGAAATCTGAAGTAAAGTTGAAGTCTAACTCATACTACCACTGTTATCATCAATTGCACCCAGACATCATCTTACAAATAAGGGATACAGCATGTTTTGCTTTGATTATTCAATAATTTTATAAAGTAAAAGAAACTTTAAGATATTTACTCTAGCACTTGATTGTTCATTTTACATAATATACAGGAAGTTATATTCAAATATAGATCAACCCAATCTATCTGCTTTGGAATGTGTCACCAAAATATCTGGCATATGAGTAAAATGGTTTACTTCTGCCAAGAAACATTTGATAAACAAAACAAAAAAAATAGAATTTTAGCTTTAGACTGACATGAAAAAAGCTCAGAAATCATCACTCTTTTCTTTACAAAAAGCAATGAACAAACTGAACATCAATAATGTAATTGAAAATATTATTAAAATAATTATTAAACATAATCAAAAATAACAATGTTTTCCTAGACATATCAGAAAAAGAGGTCACATGAAAGCTCTGAAAAGTGGGGAAACCGGTGAATAAAGAAACTTGAAATGCATAAAAGACAAAAATAGCAACTCTGCCTAGAATGGCTAGAAATGGTAAAAGAATGATTATTTGCAGAAACATCAACAAGCTAGGTAGTCTATGTACATGTGAGTTATAGAAAGAGAAGAATCACTATTTTCTCAGGATAAAGTTGAAGAAAAAGTACTCATGCTTCTACAACATATACCAACATACCACATCAGTGAAAGGAAATCTAAACATCTAAAAATTATATGATCATATTAATCAATGGACAGAAAGCTTTTGATAAGATCCAATACATGTTCATGATAAAACCCTCAATAAAATGAGGATTAAAGGAACCTTCTTTAAGATAATAACAGCTATCTATGAATCTTCCATAGTCACATTATTCTTTTTTTTCTGATTCTTTATTTTGTTTTGCTTTGTTTTTTTCAGTTTTATTTTTATTTTATTTTTTTATATATTTTATTTAAACACCTTGATTACATACATGATTGTGTTTGGGTTTCAGTCACGTAAAGAACACCACCCATCACCAGTGCAACATTCCCATCACCAATGTCCCAAATCTCCCTCCTCCCCACCCGATCCCCACCTGTACTCTAGACAGGCTTTCCATTTCCCTCATACATTCTCATTATTAGGACAGTTCAAAATGTAGTTATTTCTCTAACTAAACTCATCACTCTTTGTGGTGAGCTTCCTGAGGTGAGCTGGAACTTCCAGCTCTTTTCTCTTTTGTGCCTGAAAATTATTATTGCAAGAATGTCTTTCATTTTTTTTAAACCCATAGATGAGTGAGACCATTCTGCATTTTTCTCTTATTTCACTCAGCATAATAGATTCTGTGTACATTATTCTTAATAGTGAAAAAAGGGAAAGCATTTCCCTGAGATCACACACAAGGCAAGGATGTTCACTGTCTCCACTCTTATTCAACATTGTAATACAAGTCTCAGAAACAGCAATCAGGCAAGTAAAGGAAATTAAAGATGTACAAATTGAAATGAGGAAGTCAAATTACTTTTACTTTTGGATGACATGATGATATATATTGAAGACCTTTCTAGAAATAATAAACCAATACAGCAAAGTGGCAGGCTACAAAGTCAATACACAAAAATCAGTTGCATTACTACATACACATAATAATTCTGAGGAGAAATCGATCCAAGTATATTCCCCATTTAAAACAATGTTCCGGGGCCGGAGTGGTGGGGCAAGTGATAAGGTGTCTGCCTTGCCTGCACTAGCTAGAATGGACAGCTGTTTGATCCCCCGAATTCCCAGATGGTCTGCCAAGCCAGGAGGAATTTCTAAGTGCATAGCCAGAGTACCCCTGAGCATCATGTGGTATGGCCCAAAAATCAAAATAATAATAATAAAATAAAATAAATAAAATAATGTTCAAAAACATCAAGTATCTAGGAATCAACTTAATAAAAGAGGAAAGATATATTTACCATGCAAACTTCAAAATTCTTTAGAAAGAAATTAGAAAGGCCATAGAAAAATAGAAAAACATTTCCTGCCCATGGATTGAAAATTAACATTATTAGAATTACCGGGCCTGGAGAGATAGCACAGCGGTGTTTGCCTTGCAAGCAGCAGATCCAGGACCAAAGGTGGTTGGTTCGAATCCCGGTGTCCCATATGGTCCCCCTTGCCTGCCAGGAGCTATTTCTGAGCAGACAGCCAGGACTAACCCCTGAGCATTGCCAGGTGTGGCCCAAAAACCAAAAAAAATATTAGTCAGACCTGACCACAGGCTCTAAAATTAGATGTGAACTATAAAGCCACACAGAAGAAAAACTTTAAAAATTGGAAATTAAACACCCTGATACTGAACAATCAGTGGGTCCTAGATGAAATCAAAGAGGAAATCAAAACTTTCCTGGAGACAAATGATAATGAAGACATAAACTGCCAGAATCTATGGGACACAGCAAAAGCGATCCTGAGAGTACAATTTATAGCTTTACAAGCACACATCAGGAAGGAAGAAGGGGCTTACATGAATAACTTAATGACGCAGCTCATAAAATTAGAAAATGACCAACAAAAGGAACCAAAAATAGGGAGACAGAAGGAAATAAAAAGCTGAAAGCAGAAATCAATGAAGTGGAAATCCAAAAAACAATCCAAAGATCAATGAAAGCAGAAATTGGTTCTTTGAAAAAATAAACAAGATTTATAGGCCATTGGCACAACTCACAAAGAAAAAGAGAGAAACCTGATAACCCATATTAGAAATAAAAAGGAGGAGATCACGACAGATATCACAGAGATCCAAAGGGTAATCTGAGATTACTTTGAGAAACTTTATGCTACTAAACATGAGAACCTAGAAGAAATGGAAAAATTCTTGGACACTTATAACCTTCCATAGTTAAGTAGGGAGAATATAGCATATCTAAATACCCCCCATCACTATTGAGGAAATTGAAACTGAAATCAAATATTTGCCCAAAAAGAAAAGCCCAGGCCCAGATGGATTTACTAATGAATTCTTTCAAACCTTGCAAGAGGAGCTACTACCAATCCTAGCCAGACTGTTCCATGAAATTGAAAAAACGGGAACACTCCCAAACAGCTTTTATGAAGCCAACATCACCTTGATACCAAAACCAGACAGAGATGCTGCCAAAAAAAAAAGAAAATTACAAACCAATATCCCTTATGAATGCAGATGCAAAGATCTTCAACAAAATCCTAGCAAATAGGATCCAATGCATCATCAAGAAGTTCTTACACCACGACCAAGTAGGTTTCATCTCAGGAATGCAAGGATGGATTAACATCCGTAAATCTATCAACATCATACATAACATCAACAACAAGAAAAATAAAAATTACATGATCATATCAATAGACGCAGAGAAAGCATTTGATAAGGTCCAACACCCATTCTTCATCAAAATTCTCAGCAATATTGGAATGGAAGGAACCTTTCTCAGTTTTGTTAAAGCCATCTACCACAAGCCAATGGCAAATGTTATCCTCAATGGAGAAAAATTAAGCCTTTCCTCTAAATTCTGGTACAAGACAAGGCTGTCGGCTCTCACTGCTCCTCTTCAACTTAGTACTGGAAGTGCTTGCTATAGCAATCAGGCAAGAAAAGGATATCAAGGGAATCCAGATAGGAAAGGAAGAAGTCAAGCTCTCACTGTTTGCAGATGACATGATAGTCTACTTAGAAAACCCTAAAGACTACCAAAAAGCTTCTAGGAACAATAGATTTATATAGCAAGGTGGCAGGCTACAAAATTAACACACAAAAATTCATGGCCTTTTTATACACCAATGATGATTGGGAAGAGATGGACATCAAGAAGGCAATCCCATTCACTTTAGTGCCACACAAACTAAATATCTTGGAGTCAACTTGATCAACGACATTAAGGACCTATACCAAGCAAACTATAAAGCACTGCTTCAAGAAACAAGAGAAGACACATGGAAATAGAAACACATACCCTGCTCATGGATTGGCAGAATTAACAACATTAAAATGGCAATACTCCCCAAAGCATTATACAGATTTAAAGCGATCCCTCTAAAGATACCCATGACATTCTTCAAAGAAGTGGATCAAACACTTATGAGGTTCATCTGGAACAATAAACACCCTCGAATAGCTAAAGCACTCCTAGGGAAAAGGAAAATGGGAGGCATTACTTTCCCCAACTTTAAACTGTACTACAAAGCAATAGTTATCAAAACAGTATGGTATTGGAATAAAGACAGAACTTCAGATCAGTGGAATAGGCTTGAGTTCTCAGACAATTTTCCCCAGACATACAATCACCTAATTTTTGACAAAGGAGCAAGTAATCCTAAGTGGAGCAGGGAAAACCTCTTCAACAAGTGGTGCTGGCAGAACTGGTTAGCCACTTGCAAAAAAGCGAACATAGATCCCCCAGTTAACATCATGTACTAAGGTAAAATCCAAATGGATTAAAGATGATATCAGATCTGATACCATAAGGTATATAGAACAACACGTAGGTAAAATACTCCATGACATTGATACTAAAGTCATCTTCAAGGAGGAAACTGCACTTTCCAAACAAGTGAAAGCAGATCAACAGATGGGACTATATTAAGCTGAGAAGCTTCTGCACCTCAAAAGAAATAGGGCCCAGGGTACAAAAGCCACCCACAATGTGGGAGAAACTATTCACCAAATACCCATCAAATAAGGGGCTACTGTTCAAAATATACAGGGCACTGACAGAACTTTACAAGAAAAAAACATCTAATCCCATAAAAAAAATGGAGAGAAGAAATGAACAAGCACTTTGATAAAAATGAAATACAAATGGCCAAAAGGGACATGAAAAAATGCTCCTCATCACTAATCATCAGGGAGATGCAAATCAAAACAATGATGAGATACCATTTCACACCACAGAAATTGGCTCACATCACAAAGAATGAGAACAATCAGTGCTGGCGGGGATTTGGAGGGAAAGGAACTCTTATCCACTGCTGGTGGGAATGCTGTTTAGTCCAACCTCTATGGAAAACAATATGGAGATTCCTCCAAAATCTGGAAATTTAGCTCTCATTCGACCCAGCTATTCCACTCCTAGGTATATACCCTAAGAACACAAGAATGCAATACAAAAACCCCTTCCTCACACCTATGTTTATTGCAGCACTATTCACAATAGCCAGGCTCTGGAAACAACCAACATGCCCTTCAACAGATGAATGGCTAAGAAACTGTGGTACATATACACAGTGGAATATTTTGCAGCTGTCAGGAGAGATTGAGTCATGAATTTTTCCTATACATGGATGTACATGGAATCTATCATGCTGATTGAAATAACTCAGAGGGAGAGTGAGAGAGAGAGATGCAGAATAGTCTCACTCATCTATGGGTTTTAAGAAAAATAAAGATATCTTTGCAGTAATCCTGAGAGACAATGAGAGGAGGGCTGGAACTACCAGCTCACTTCATGAAGTTCACCACAAAGAGTGGTGAGCGCAGTTATATAAATATCTACACTGAGAACTACCATAATCATGTGAATGAATGAGGGAACTGGAAAGCCTGTCTGGAGTACAGGTGGGGGTGGGGTGGGTTGGAGTGAGATTGGGGAAATTGGTGGTGGGAATGTTGCACTGGTGAAGGGGGTGTTTTTTACATGACTGAAACCTAATCACAATCATATTTGTAATCAAGATGTTTAAATAAAGAAAAATATTTTAAAATATTTATGAATAAATTCCTTTGCAGACTGCACATATCTTATTTTGAAGTAAAGGGAGAAATAAATACAATATTTAAAATGAATAAATAAAGTTAATTCAACAATCAAACAAAAAATGGTAAATGTTAGGTACTGATGGTTGGGGATGAGAGAGTTAAGGAGTAATAATGAGCTTTGTAGAGGTGTGCGAAAGGGCAGAATCTATTGGGGCAGGAGGTCGGTCTTGGTGCCTAACAAATTAAAGAACTGAGGGTAATGAGGGTTAATAAGGGGAAGATAATGAATCCATATTGGGAGATGAGGGGGGTAGAAGGGACTCTGGTGTGGAGGAGGGAAATATATCAGAGGGCTTATATGCATTGTATAGATGAATTGTTTATGGATTAGGCTGGCAGTCAGAGAGGACCACTGTATATAGGAAGTCAGGTCTACATATACACTGATTTTAGAGACCTATTTGAATAATATCCTCCAAATCTAGGGAATTTCATTTTTTTCCTAGAAACAGAATTTAGAATATTTTTGGGTGTTGTTAAAAAGCTTTTGAAAATGAATACTAGTAAGAAGAGAACTCTTGAATGGGGTCCCTTTTAGTGTGGGGGGGATCTCAGTCCCCTAGACTAAGTGGTCAGCCCAGGGGGCCTATGGCTAGCTGTTTTGCCCAGAGCCCCCAACATACCAGCTGAAGAGAAACAGAAGAACTGGCATGTGGAATCTTCTGGGAACAGCTGATCCATGTGGTTTTAATGCACTTTTATACCGCCAATATCGCCAACATCTTTGTCCAAGACTCTTAATTATTTTTCTTATATGTTTCCATTCACCTTCATCATGGGTCCCCAACCCCTTTTATAACCTACCTAACTTTGCTCTGTGTTGTCATGAAGTGAATACAACATAAAGCAAAATTAAGGTTACCCGATAAGGGTCATTAATATGAAAGACATGATGCAATCTCGAAATACAAAGGAAATGAAACTGGGAAAGGTTGAGATATAAGGAGGATATCTGAAATTTGCAGAGTATAAACTTGTTATGGTTATAGAATTCAGTTATTCAGTGAAATCCATTGATGAAGTACAAGGAAAGAAAGGCTGTTATAGTTAAAGTGTAGCAAATTTAGAGTATCTTAAAAATTCAAAAGTTCTGAGGAGTGGCAAATTTTAGGAGGCTATAACTGAGTGAAGTAAACAGTGATTGCCTCTAGAATCAATAATATAGTGGTTTGAAAGGCTATGAGCAAAGACAGAAATTAATGAGAATAAAAGCTTAAATGGCAGAGAGAAGAGGAGTTCAATGTGGTAGGAAAAATAGAAATAAAGAAACGAAAAGAAATGGGTACTTCGAGGTTGTTAAAAGCAGGGAGAATACCTGTGCAGAGCTAAGGGCAGAAGGACAGAGAATAAGGGTCATATCAGAATTTTAAGTTCTGGTCTCGAGGGACCAGAGCACAGTGGGTAGGGCCTTGAATGTGGCCAACTTATTTTTGGTCACCAGCACTTTCCAGCACCTTCAGGAGTAATTCCTAAGTGTAGAGTCAAGAATAGTAACTCAGGATCACCAGGCCTCTAAACAAAATTAAACAAACAAATAAAACCAAACAAACAAACAAAAAGAAGAAGAAAAAAACAAGAACAGATCAAGTGGGGCCGGAGAGATAGCATGGAGGTAAGGTGTTTGCCTTTCATGCAGAAGGTCCGTGGTTCAAATCCCGGCGTCCCATATGGTCCCCCGTGCCTGCCAGGAGCGATTTCTGAGCATAGAGCCAGGAGTAACCCCTGAGCACTGCTGGATGTGACCCAAAAACCAAAAAAAAAAAAAAAAAAAAAAAAGAACACATCAAGTTCTGATCCCTAGAAGGTGGTAGGGGAGGGAAAGGGAAGTGGAGTATGGCCACAGACTTTCTTTTATTTTACACGTATGTGACTTATTATAAGCAACCTGTGAAGGCACATTTGTTTCTCAATAGGTAAATAATTAAATGTTGACAAACAGAGTTGTCTAACCTCTGTAGATTTAAGTAGCAAGTTGTATGACAGAAGGGAAATAGAATGGCACTATCATTATCTATGGATGAAAAGAGTTACTAAAAACTTTAAAACGTACTTATTACAGTTTTTAACATTTGATTTGGGTCCCCCAAACCCTTCTAGAACTAGAAACGTGATGAGGAGTTGACTTTAAAATGAAGATGTTTGCAGTGAGAAAAAAAATTAAAGTTTCTGGTGGAGAGAGTTAGAGTTGTTCCATAATTAATATTAACATCAATCTTGCTGAAATGTCAGGATGAAAGCCTATTCTTGCTGAAATAATTTGATTCACTGTATCTGAAAATAGCTCAAGAGGGAAGAGAAAGGGGCACTGGCAAGGAAGTGTTTTATGAAAACAATAGTGCCTGGTTTCTTTCCATATTTTCTCAGTGTGCAAAGGTTTTAGAAAAGCAAGAAATGGTTTACATTTGATTTGGGGTCAGATTGCTCCCTCCCATCACCCATCTACTGGAAGAAACTTTTGGTTTGAGCAGTACTGACATCTCTTAAGACTAGGAAGCTCCTTCATTTTTACTAAAAAATATACTCAAATGCAAAAAAAAAAAAAAAACAAAACATTTCAGATATATTCTAACCCTATATGTGATTATTTGCTTATCATGCATCTTAGAAATAGCTATAAAAATATTAACAATGTTTCATATACAACTAAATGGTTTACAAAATAAAATATTCTATTTCTCATTCATTGTCTTCTATGAAGCAGTCATGTGCTTTATATATATATAATATTTATTACATTAGCCCTAAAGAATACTCATAATACCTATTTAGAGAGAAAATTTAAAACTAAATTAAGAATCAATAATATATTTTAGATATAATAAATATTTCTGTTACAGACAGGCTATCATGAGTATTGCTCCCCAAAAGATTTTTCTATAATGATATGCTGCCTTTTAAGAAAAAAACCTCTTTAGTCATAAGCTTTATGAGGAAAAGGTCTGAAAAAGACATGATAAATATAACTTGCTTAAATCACAAAAGTGATCACTCCGGCCTAGTGGCTCCGTAGTGATAAGGATCAGTCCCAAGACCCAAACAGATCCACCCAGTACTTTCTATCTTTATACTCAGATACTTGTCTCTAGCAAAGCAGATCTTTTTTTGCCTTTTCCTATCCATATATCGAGGGAGAAAGTGAGTATGTTCTGAGAGTGGCCTCAATTTTTTTTTTTTTTTTTTTTGGTTTTTGGGCCACACCCGGCGGTGCTCAGGGGTTACTCCTGGCTGTCTGCTCAGAAATAGCTCCTGGAAGGCACGGGGGACCATATGGGACACCGGGATTCGAACCAACCACCTTTGGTCCTGGATCGGCTGCTTGCAAGGCAAACACCGCTGTGCTATCTCACCGGGCCCGAGAGTGGCCTCAATTTATGCATTCAAATATTGCACCAACTATAGACTATATTCTGTAAAAAGAATTTTGAATATATAAATCAATAAAAATTAGGTTCTAAGTCCCAGTGTTCTCAGAGGTCAGTGAGGACAAAACCTTAATAACAAATTATTTCCAAGAAATATGCAAGCACAAAGAACATTATGCAAAATCAATGTGGACAAAAGGAAAGATGTGAGGACGAACTTTAATTCTCATAGTATATAACAGTTGACCAATTTATTTCATCTTAAAGTATCTGAACAATTTATTAATTTCCATATCGTCCTGCTACTATTTCAGTCATTCTTGTTGTGTATGTAAATATTTTGGGGGATTACTATGTTGCTCACCCTAATCTGTGCCCTACCCTAGGGTGTGACCTGGCATTCTGCCCCCACCCTAGGGTAGGACCTGATTCTGCTTCCACCATTGGTTGGTATCTGATCCCACCATTGGGTGGGACCTGACTCTGGACTATAAGAGCAAGGGTCTGTGGAAGGCGGGGGCTTTTTTGCTGGCTGGAACTGAAGCTGAGTCTTTGGACTTCAGTTTTGTCCATCCGAATAAAGCAAATATTTCCACGAGCCTGACTGTCTGCGAGCTGTTTACCCGCCGTTTCACCTCAGAACCGTGGGCTAGACAGGGTGGCAGACACGTGCTCCGAGCTGGAAGAAAAGGGCCTCATTCTCCATCCCTCCATCAGTCAACCTCTTCAGGGGCTGTCCTGCTACAATTCTAACATTTGAATTTATTAATATCAGAATCAACAATTTAAGCAATTTATGTGGAACATATTAAAATGTAGTACTTTATGTTTTCTTCAGTTTAATGACTCTTCCATCCTACTATATGTATTCAATTATATCTATTATAAACAAGGACACTTTTCTACTGTACTAATATTTCTATGACTTTACACATCTGCATCTTTAATATTGTAGAAAGATTTTATTACTATGCATTAATAAATTCCATGCTGAAAACATGTACTCTAATAATGTATTTTCCAGAACATAATTTAAGTAGAGGGATGACACAAAATGCTTAGTGATAACCAAAATAAATATCTTTATTTGATAAGTACCCCATGGTACTATAACCTTTTTAAAAGAATACCCTAGCATGGTATTTATTTAAATGGATGATACTTTTTATTTTTCCTAAGTGAAAAATAATTTTGATGTGCAAACTGCTGAATATGTATGTGAGTTATACTCACATCTGTTTCATATTAAGTTCTGGATTCTTAATAGAAAAATAATATTTTCAAGAATAGTGTTAATCAATGAATACATCCCATTTAGTTCACAAACATGAGGACTAAAATTATTTTAACTTAATAATATAACAAGTAAAACATTTTAATTGTAACTATGGTTTCCATAAAGATGATATACAGACTGTGTATGTATCTGTAGTGAAAGTTATGAGGAAAGAGTTTTTTATTATTTAATATTTTATGTTTTTAATTATTTCTGTGGAGGTGTGTGGCAGGAAAAGCATCCAAAGACTATTACTGACTTTGTGTTTGGTATTTATTTCTGGTGGTGTTCAAGAAACAACATTGGAATGAAAGAATTGCTTTAGTACCTGTACTCTCTCTAATTCCTGCATTTGTCCTATTTAATTTTTTACCTAAATCAGAACTAGTTATTTTTTATAATGTTTCATAGGAGGCTTTATTTTGTTTTTTGGGTTTTTTTTGCATTTTTTCTTTATTGAAACATCTTGATTACAAATATGATTGTGATTAGGTTTCAAATATGATTGTGATTAGGTTTCAGTCATGTAAAGAACATCGCCCTTCACCAGTGCAACATTCCCACCACCAATGTCCCAAATCTTCCTCCATCCCACCCCATCCCCACTTGTACTCTAGACAGGCTTTCCGGTTCCCTCATTCATTCACATGATTATGGTAGTTCTCTGTGTAGTTATTTCTATAACTGCACTCACCACTCTTTGTGGTGAGCTTCATGAAGTGAGCTGGAAGTTCCAGCTCTCTTCTCATTGTCTCTGAGGATTGTTGCAAAGATGACTTTTATTTTTCTTAAAACCCATAGATGAGTGAGACTATTTTGCATCTCTCTCTCCCTCTCACTTATTTCACGCAGCATGATAGATTCCATGTACATCCATGTATAGAAAAATTTCATGACTTCATCTCTCCTGATGGCTGCATAATATTCCGTTGTGTATATGTACCACATTTTCTTTAGCCATTCGTCTGTTGAAAAGCATCTTGGTTGTTTCAAGAGCCTGGCTATTGTGAATATTGAACCCATTGTATTTACAAAATTCTTCATTGTTGTGTGTTATACATACAATGTTTCAGGTCTGATCCCACCACCACTTTCAACCTCCCTCCACCAATGTTCCCAGAGTCTATCCCATGCCACCAACTCTGCCCCCAAACTACCAGCATAAGAGGACTATTTTAAGTTTGTTTTTCATGATTTCACTGTTGTTGATTCTGGCATGAGTATTTAGTGCCGTCCATTTTTTTTTAACACCATCAATGCATTTGAGAGCTCTTAGTCTCTGTTCCCCATCTTTCAAATTTGTGTTTCTCCTCCTCTATTCATTTTCTTTCCTTCTCTTTGCCATCCTCTAAGGCCAAGAGTTGAACTAGTTTTAATTAATTTTAGAGTAAATTTAAGTCCAGTGCCAATTTTACTGTCTACCTCTTACCTAGAAAAAAGCCTAGTTACTACATAGTGCTGAGATCAAATACTAAAAATATTGTCTACTCACCTGTTGAACATTTTTTTGGTTATTTTGTTATAAATAAGGCTATTTCTTTTGAAAAAAGGGGCGAGTATTTACAGAAGACCCAAGAATAAACTTTGGAGGGTAAGATGGCACAACATATTTGGGGTAGGGAGCCTTTTTGTAAAATGAGGTTTAAAATTTATTTCACTAATGTATGTGAGACCGAAAATGCTTAAGGTCTGGAACTATCCATACCAGTACTTAATAGGTGTTTTATGAATGAGGAGCTACCATATAATTATTTACCTATTTAAGAGCACCGTTGTGCCTAATATTCTCCTAGCATGTAACCGAGGCTGTCTTAATTTATCTCATTTAGGACACAGTAAAAAGCGATAGCCTTGCAGTATGAAAAGGCCATTGAAATATGCCCCCGTTCTGCAACATTAATTTACCAACATATCCTAAAATGTCAAGTGATTTATTTTATGTTTCAGAATAGTGCATTCACAAAATAATCAATTCAATGGTTATGACTGCCAAGACATTAAATGAATGATTTTAGGGTTAATAAATTGGCCATAATATTTTCAAAAGATTCCATTTATTCCTTGAGAAAATTATTGAAGCATTTATAAAAACTATGTGTCCTGTCAAGCTGTCTAAGGGCATATTTTTGCTTTCTAATACTATCTTGGCTTTAAAAAAATAAAGAAAGCAAATGTTTTGTAAAATAAAACTGATGAAAATAAAGCATGTCCTATGTAAAGAAAAGTACACAGTATAGCAGCAATTAAAAGAAGTACTTAAATAATAGATTTAAGTGCATGATTCTAAAAAATGCTAAATTTAATAATCTATTATAATTTAATATTATACTAAAATACAAATATACATTCTTTTCATAGTTAAGTAGTTCCCATTTTCTATCCAAACGTAAACGAAAGGGAGACCAAACAGAATACAAATTTTAATAAGAGGGAAAGAATTTTGTTATATAATTAACAAAATTAATTCATTGATTATTAATAAAACTGTAAAATGTATTCAATAATCATTCGGTTCATCAAACACTTAATGATAGCCTGTCAGATAAAGACAAAATATAATATGGGATTACAAGAGAATCATAATGCATCCATCAAAACTGGCAACCAGCCATCCAGATAAAATTTCTATTTAAGTACTAAGAATGAACAACAATATTAGAATAATACAACCTTTCAATTTAGAATAGGGGAACATATTACTTTGAAATTAATAATGTCTCCAGCTATTTGGACTATTCTTGACTAAAACCAACTGAGGAATTAGAGTAAAAATTAAAGTAAAAACAATATCTCTAAAAGAAACTATTTTACAAAGATTAGTCTCTGAAGTGTCTCCATAATTGTTTAGAAACTATGCATTTTAGTAATCACAAACTCAAACCAGTTATCAACACTTATTTCAACACCAGTCCCTCATAAAAGTGTGGCATTATTTTTTCTCCAATGACATGCATTAAATGGAATCAATACAGAGAGAGGAAATGAGATACACAGCAGAGAAAAAGCAGAAGATTTTGGGAATATTGAGTAAGAGCAAGGATTTCTAAGTTGGCCAAAGAAAGATGAGGCATTTATCTAATTCCACAGTTTAATATAATTCATATCAGTTATTTCATGAGGCCTCAAGATTTGAAAAGTGAAAGGCTTGACCTACTAGTTCTGTTAGAAAACCTAAGATGTTGGAGCATGCAAGGGATCCCCTAAAAGAATAAGAGGTCAGAAGCCAAAATTGACAAAAAGAAAGTATCCTGGCAGTCCGAGAGGCAAAAGAGGGGATGCTGGGAACTGGGGGTGGAGGGATGACAACACTGTTGGCGGGAATACCCCATATTCAGTGCCACTATGTACCTCAAATATTACTGGTGAAAGATTTTGTAATTCAATGTTGGGTCACAATAAAATTATTTTTAAAAAAGAAACTTTCTTTTCTACTTTTATTCAGATAGCTGTAGATCAAGAACTTAAGATTGATTGAATATTCCAGAAACAGTAACCCCCTTCTACTATAAAAATAGCTAATGATTTTAGTGTCTACTATATAAGAAGACTTGTGCATATTGGCTTTGTATTTCTTTTTTTTTCTTTTTTGAGTCTCACAATTCAATGAGATGACATCTGTTCTACCCTATTTAACCTAGAATGATGTGACCAGGTTACATCTATGTTTCTTGATTCCAGGATTTGTCTCTATAGAAAGGGACCTTATTTTTCCTCAGATACCTCAGTATTAATAAAATTGTTTTGTTTTTCAATTTTTGTTTATTTTGTATTTTTTTTTTAATTTGGGGGCAATACTTGGAAATACTCAGGATCTACTCTAGACTCTGCATGTGGCATACAGTGGTATATCTGTACACAAACACACATTGTGCAGAAAAACTCTGTAGAATGGATAGTCAAGCAAAGTTGTCTTATTACCCAAAAGCACCTCTGACACAAAGAAAACTTTGATTATTTTCTTTGCTTTCTCTCTTTTTCTTTCTCCAATCAATCTGGCTTCACCTTAAGGAACTGTCAGTACTCTTAGAGAAAGAAAACCTTTTTTACAGAGCCTAAAGGAAGCGTAAGGTGAGTAGACAAAAAAAAAAAAAAAAAAGAAAGAAAGAAAAAAAGCCAGGATTTATGGGCCTTGGTATTTCCCATTGGTTCTTCTGGTAGTTTTGAAAACAAATTTCTTTTTCTTAGGAATTCACATCTTGCCTTATTCATTTTCAGCTAGCTGTACTTACCAGCCTCTATCTGACACAAATTCTGCCCTAAAGATATGGCTCTCAGAACTTTTAATTAAGAACATAAATATCTATCGTGGATATCCAGATGTAGGAACAAATGCAGAAAGAAAGTAGAAAACAGTGGCAAGAATTGCTGCAAGCTCATGGCAGAATGCAAAATTATTATTAATGGGAAATCATTGAGTTTTGGCTCCACTTAAGCCTAAAACATTAAGCATTTCTCTAATGATTCTCTCTGTGGTAGTAAATTGACTGCAAATTGTGATTTTTAATGGAAGATGTGATGAACCATTCAGTTGCTATAGTTTCTTTGCTTAAATTCCCTCTTGCATTGTTTATTTGTTATTTTAATACTCCAGGCTTTGTAAACAAAACAACTCCTCTTAAACAAACTTTTCCCCTATAAAGTTTGCTAAGAATTCATTGTAAATGAATCATCAATCTGTGTTTCTTTTACCAAAGTTTCTACTTTACTGTGCCTTTTAAATAGTCAAATTAATGTTTATTATTATATTATCACTGACTGCTAATAGAATTTTTTTTTCAAAAGTGGCTTCCCTCATAGATAAGTTTTGTATGCTGGTCTCTATGCTCATCTGTGGTATAAGATAAAATAAACAAAACAAGAAAACAGACCGTATCAAATGATGACAAACCTTTGATTTTTAATTACCTGGCAGTGGGAGAAAGAGTGAGGAGGAAATAAGGAAGTAGGTTACAGATGACATAGAAAGAGTGGGGCAAGATTTTAGGCACTTTGATGATGGGAGAAGGCACTTTGTATACCAGTATTGAAATGGTTACACTTAAATATGTAAACTATAATTATTTTTTATAAAAAAAGAAAGAGAATGATGAAAATTGAGTTCAAGTAAGTAGCTACAACAAAAAAAATTAACTGACTTAGAAGGAATATTTTATTTTATGTTGAAAGAAATGTGGCATCCAACTGTGCTCTATCACTCTACTTTCCTGATGTTAGAATTTCTTTATAGATATTTTGGCTGGAATACTTCACTTTTCAGTCTCTTTATCAGAAAAAGTCTCATTCTGGTACAAAAAGACTTCACATTAAATAAAACCTCTCACTTGGTTTTCTTTCTCCAAAATAGAATTCTAAGTGGTAGAGTGGTATAAGGGAAGGGTGGTTCTGAAGAGATTGATCTAGTCTCCAAATTTCTTTTCTAGAGAACAAGGAAATGATTCCTTAGATGCCTCAGATGTGGAGAGGGGACGATTGCCACTCCCTATTTTAGCTCTAGTGCACATATTTTTTTGAGTGACTTTCTTTGGGGACAAGAGAGTAAGCTTTCAAGAAGTCTCCTTCCAGTGCACCAGTACAGAAAATTCAGCTCTGGTTTGTTTTCTCACACATACTCTCCTTGTGTGTGTCCTTTCAAAGATAGCCCATCATTTAGCCTCTTACTGCCACAACTATTTTCCCAGAAAGTGGTACAATGGGGTTTGAACTGAAAGAAACTCCTTTCTCCTGTTATTTGTTATATTGCTAGAAAATTTGCAGAATCTTCTCAAGACAGGTAGTGTAAATGGATTTTGCTTTGTTTTAGAAACTTTCTTGTCATTTCTTTTTCTATTTCTCTTTGGTTCCTTAGGTTGCATAGACTGGAAGACAAGGTCACCAATAAAACAGCTTTACAGCTTTACAAGGAAGGGGAATAAGATGACAGCTGGCCCACTTCATATACCCCAAAATTATTTTTAATAACTAAAATTCCTCCCCTCTTTGACTTGTAGAAAATGAAATAGTTTCTCAGCAGAAAAGCTACTTATTTTCCCTGGGTCAGCCCTATGCTCATTCAGAAGTAGATGTATGTATCTGAGGGTTCTGATCATTGAATCAATTATTAAGACTTACAGTAAATATTAGAGAAAGATGACTGATGATAGGACCAGTGATCAAATATCTGACTTTTAAGTAATTCACATCTAGCAATGTCATTCTAATATGGAACCTCACATCTTAGTTTGATGAAAAAGAACCTCTATATTGCATTGTGATTCAAATCTGACCTATTAAATTTGCTTCCAGGCTGAAGAGAACTTCTTTAGGAAGAACAAAGCCTGAGCAGATCTAACCACTGCTGGGATGATTGTGCTTCTCTTAATGAATATCCTAGCAATTCCTTCTGTATTCCAAACTATCTTTTACTTGGTTTCTATCTTTTACTTGAGTTCACTTGCCAGCTGAAAAAAAGTTTTCTTATTTTTTCTGCTTTACAGTTCATCAGCCCTACCTGGGATTAAGAGTCTCATCCAATGTCTATTCTAGTATATTTAACTTTCACACATATTCTTTGTTGTTATGTGGCTGTTTTTCACCTTTATCACACAAGACTATTTCTAAAGTTCAGATAAATCATCATATTGTTATTTTGATGTTGAAACCTCTCCTCAAGCGTCCCAGATTGCTACAGTCCTCAGAATCTCTTTTTATCAGATGAATCATCATCCTTTCCTTCTGAGAAATATGGAGTGGGTGCCTTATGCTCTATTAATTTTGCTGTCTTCCTGTTTATCTTCATTCCCATCTTCAGCTCCTTTTAGTGTATAATAGTGAACAATTTTCAGGTTCTTCACTGTGTAAGTATTCATTCCTTAAACTATTTGAGAAAATATTCACACAGTGAAGTGTTGACTAATTCAAAAGCAAGACTCAAGCTTGACATATAAACTAAAGTTGGTCTCAGATAGATGTTAACCTGACATGCAAGCAGTTATATAATAAGATAGACAATAAAATATATGAAGAACAAATCAAACAGAAAATTCTATGTCATACTATGCAACATTACCCTAGAAATCAGAAGGAAAAGAGATTATGTAAGATTAGTTATTAAAGATTAACTCTAAACCAAGTAATATTTACTGTGGACTTAAACTATGCTTCATCAAATTCATAACTAAAGAGTAGGTATATTTGACTTCATTTTATTAACCAATATTAACAGACATGTTCTCTAACCTGGGAAAGCTCATCATTGATTCGAGTAGGCAAATATCTATCCAAATAGACTAATTAAAGGGCAAATGAATTAGTGGCATGCAGGAGAAGAGAAATGTGATTCTGAATAAAGTATTAGGAAAAGAAACAGAAGAAGTTGTACTCTAATTGGATCTCTGATAATTAAT
This sequence comes from Suncus etruscus, assembly GCF_024139225.1. Classification (NCBI taxonomy): domain Eukaryota; kingdom Metazoa; phylum Chordata; class Mammalia; order Eulipotyphla; family Soricidae; genus Suncus; species Suncus etruscus. Next base: position 82,160,431 of record NC_064859.1, read on the forward strand.
AAAGATGTACAATGCAGAACAAATGGAGGAAAAATCTAAGGGAAGAGAAGTGAAAGAAAATACTTAGAAGTGGAGAGCTCAAGTTGCATTTACAGAACAAAAATTAGTCTAGATTGTCTAAAGTTGGAGAACTTAGAAATAGCTAACCAGATAACATAGAGTAAAAAGAGTTCTTGAACAACAGATTTATTTTATGATTGATTACACAACAAAATTACTCAGTGAAGAGTCATGGTGAGTTGGGGGATCTGATAACACACAAGTTTCTTAAAAATAAATTTTGAATATTTAATGAAGACAGAAACCTTAGAATAGATTTAAATTTACTATTCTTATTACTATCCCTAAAATAAGGGAACTGAGCTGCAAGAATTTAATTTATCAAAGATTACTTGGCTATTGGGTGGCCAAAACAGAACTTGAACTCAGGAAGTCTTGTTGTACAGCCAAATTATTTATTGCTGTTCACTTAACTTTTAAACCTATATAGTGTAACTTGAATTTCAAGGAAAATAGAATACAGTGCTAGAATACTATGGTAGATGGTTCCATGGGGAATATGACACATAAGACCAGAAGTAGAGCTATGTCAGTGTGTCAAGAAACTTTTTGCTCTTCCATACATGCCACCACAAAAAAATGGTTAAAAGCAACATATCATTAGAGTTGGTCTACATGAGTTTATCTGGGGGTATGGGAAGGGGTACCCATTCCATACCCCTTATCTACAAGAGGGTGAATTGGGACATTGGTGAAGGAAGAAGATACTCCTGCTTTATGACCTTGGATAAGCTATTCAAGTTTCTACTGTTGTTCTCATAAGATTGGGTCTGACAAGTGACCATTTATTATATAAGTATTAATTTTCTTGTACTTCATTTTTAAATAAAAGGCACATGTAAACTAATTGCTATGTACATGTTTTCAAATTTAGAAGGAAAGACAATACCCAAAGGCAAAACCTGAACTTTGTCAAATTAGTAAAACACTATTGAGCTGGCATAAAAGAAAAATGGTTTGAATGTTGAATTTTTGAATTAAATTCATCCAAAAGGGCTAATAAAATAATGAACTTTGTGCTTATCCCGCTGCGCTGTTTAAACATTTCTATGTGTCATTTTAGAAACATATGGAAGTTTAATGGAATCAAGTTAAACCAACATTTATTGCTCCAAAGGAATTTCACATCGGAATACATCTGGGTTGAATAGATAATCTATGTGTAATGAGCTAATAATCATAAAATGATCTATATGTAATGAGCTAAAAATCTTGAGAACTGCACATTGTTCATAATTCCAAGTAAGGTAATCATGCCTATTCAATGGCACTTCTTGTGATAAAGAATTGGTGGTTGCATTAGCAATAGAATGTTCATTTATTGGTAATTGATAAAACAAGTTGACATTGAATATAGCAGAAACAACAGCATTTATTAAAAATTTATGCTGAGTGTTTATAAAATACATTTTGTATGCTAACATTATTATCATCACAATTTTGTAAAACAGGCATTACTATATATCTTTCAGAACTTAAAAATGAATCTTAGAAAAACTAAACAATCTGCCTGATATGATGTGCTAATAAATTGTTGAGCTGGAAAACCTGTTGAATAAAATTTGATTGATTATAATTCTATTTTTTGCTTTTGTTTTAGGACTATATCTGGCGATTCTCAGGGCTTACTCCTTGCTATGCACTTAGAAATCAATCCTACTGGACTTGGGAAATCATGTAGGACTATGGGGATTGAACCCAGGTTGGCTATATGCAGGCAAGTACCCTACTATACTATGGCACTGACCACTGAATGTAATTTTCTGATCATTCATTTGACAGCCTAGGACCTATTCTCACCAATCTATACTCTTAACATTTTAATATTAACAAATGCATCTAAGTAGCTCCCATATGCCCTGCATCTCTTGCTTAATTTGTGAAATGTTTAACCACTGAAAGTTTAGCTGCATTATCCTTCTATTCTTTGAGGTTGTCCTTTGGAATCATTTTACATTTTTGTTTGATTACTTCTTGGCTTGTATTTTCTTGGAATGTGTGTCCTGCATTTAAACAATAATTGAATTTAGGATACAGTCTAACTTGATTTCTCCTATAAAGAAAAAACTTAGAAAGGGCTAATATCCCACTTCCCACTGTGACTAGGAGTTAATGTCTGAGCTTTCATTAATGAACCAGTGAACTCCATGTGAGGCTTTCCTACATATCTAGATTTATTTTGGGAATCTTAGCAAGACTCCTGGGTCTAGCTAATAGTTTTTCAATTTTATCACTATTTAAAATTTAAAAAATGCATTTTGTATTTATTTATTTTTAGTTTTATATTCTTAATTTTATTAATTTCCATTATAATCTTTGTTATTGTCTTTAATATTATAGATTTGATTCTCTCTTATTTTATCAGTCTTAATATTTAAGGTAATTTTTTCAAAATTTTAAATATTTGCATCTATAGTACAAAAGTACCTCCGTAAAGCGCTTTACCTTGCTCCATGTGCGTTTGTTTGTAGATTTATTTCTATCTAGCTGAAAAAGCTTTACTATTTTTCTTTATTTCTTCAATACTTTTAAAGAAAATTGTGTAATATTCACATTTGTTAAATTTTCTTGTTTCCCTTATTAATCTCAAATTGCATTCCTAGAAGTCACAGAATATACTCTGCAATTGAATTGTTTAAAATATATTTATTTTTAACTAAACATATAAAATATATCCTATCTTTCTGACTTAATATATTGCATAACCTGAGGAATTTTCATGTGTACCAAGCAAAATTTTAAAAATTACTATTCTAAGTGTTCTACATACATTTGTTAGGTGTAGTTGATTTAAAATGTTTTCAAATATTCTCTTGTCTGTTGAGCTTTGTAACTCAACTGCTAATTGAAAGTGGAATTTGAAGTCTTAACTATTTTTATTGTTATAACATTCATAACTCATAAAATTTAGCATGTTGGGGTTGGAAATATAGCATGAAGGTAAGGCTTTTACTTTGCATGCAGAAGGACCGTGGTTTGAATCCCGGAATCCCATATGGTCCCCTGAGCCTTCCAGGAGCGATTTCTGAGCCTAGAGCCAGGAGTAACCCCTGAGCACTGCCTGGTGTGACCCCAAAATAAAAACAAACAAAAAAATAAAAGTTAGCATGTTAACTCATACATAAGAGTTGGTATTTTTAGCATGCTGTTCAACGGCTTTGGTGTATAAGCATAATATACAAATAAACAAATATTATACAAATGGCATTCCTATTTCCCAAAATATTTTATCACTACCAAAAGATAGCCATTAGCAATCATTTTTTATTCAATCTACAAACCATTTTCTTGATAAGTTAAATTTTCATAGCTAATAACTAAGAAGAGAATCTCAGCTAAGTTCATCATAGATAAAGGGTCGAATCATTTCATTGGCTTCAAGTTACTTCTTTTCAAAATTTAAAATATGAAGAAGTAAAATATTTTAGGATATAATATAATTTATTTATTATTCAGAAATATTGGAATTAGAATTGCAAGGCCTGGATTCACTAGGTAATTACGTCCTAGTAGCACCTCCTCTCTTTCATTTAAAGAATTTAATAGCATTTTGATAGAAAACATGAGGAAAGAAAATTAGACATTGTGTTTTACAAACACGGTTTGTATTAAGGTGATTTTTTTGGGGGGTGGTCACATCCGAAGTACTCAAGGGTTACTCCTGGCTCCACGCTCAGAAACCACTCTTGGCAGGCTCAGGGGACCATATAGAATGCTGGGATTCGAACCAATGACCTTCTGCATGAAAGGCAAATAAATGCCTTACCTCCATGCTATCTCTCAGGCTCTAAGGTGATTTTCTTTTATATAACTGCATAAAAGAAGTTTGCTGTTTGTCAAAATTTCAAATACACGAGAGAAAATTGTATGATCTAGAGAAGCTCATAAAGACAACCTTCAGGGCCCTGGCCATGTTCGTGAAAAAAAAAAAAAATCATTCCCTTCTATAGGAAACTAAGAGGATAGTTTTAACATGTCCCAAAGCTAAATTACTTCATAGATATTAATCAGTTTCTTGTGATTTCTTCAGGTTCCCTGGCCATCACAAATGAAACCACTGACTATTGCTTCATTGTAGAGCCACTGTCTGCAGGGAAATCTTTCTTATCTCTCTAGTGTCTTACATAGACTACCCCAAAGGTATCAAATGTCAGATATGAGTGACAGGCTCAGTAATCATTAGGAAAAAATTCAGGTTACTATGACAACACCTTCATTTTGCAGTCTTTATTATTTCTAGTGGTCAAAGAAGAAATACTGGTTAACACTGTCCATTAAATTACCTTCATAGGATAAGGAAAATCTGTAACCTCTTTACCCCTTACCTTAATAGAAAAATTTTCCCATGTTTGGTCATTACGATTCATCAAATTCATTTGTTCATTAGTATCTATAGATGTCCTATAAAGAATAAATAAAACTGTCAGAAAATATTTTAAATGCTTAATATTTTTGTTCCACTCTGAAAAAGATGTTTTGCTTTCTAAAAATAAAAAACATGATGATTGGGTTTTCACACGCCTGTTTGATATGTGTCTGTCTCCCTTCAACCTTGTTACGATGTCAGCATATGACCCTGTGACATGAAACAACAACAACAACAACAAAAAGAAAACCAACTGAAGTGGTTCTGGGGGAGGACACAGAATAAGTGTTTTACTCATCTTACTTTATGTTGCTAGCCAAATTATTGTCACACAAAAGATTTACATAGTGATATTCACAGAGCTTAAAATCTAAATCAACTTGGTAGACTGGAAACATCTTATTAACCATGTAGATACTTCAGACCAATAAACTGAAAATTATATGCATTCACTTTAGACATAATTATCTTTTGATGTAGACTGGATATCAGCTTTTCTAGAAATTCTCGATGTGATTCTAGTATTTACAAAAAGTTTAATACAGTATTTTGAAAGTATGCTTCTCCATCACTAAAGTGCAAAAACATAACTCAATTGTTATGGTAAAAGGAATATTTTGATTCGATAAAACAGAAGTGGGAATGCCAGAATATTCTACGTTTCAACAAACTGGAAGGTAAAACTAGAAAATATTAATGCTACTTTTGATTAGTAAGGATCAAAATAGCAGCAGTTCTCAGATATAGCTGCAAAATAGAATCAACAAATTTGAAAAATTTCATATCATTATATACCTGCACTGAAACCTATGATCTTAATCAGATTCTCTGGATATGGAACACATACATTAGTATCATTTAAAATATTTGAAGAGTTTCATTTGTAGCAGGTTTTTGAGACACTTACAGAAGATTCCAGTTATCAGTCACAAATCACACATCTAATTTAATCCAAGATGTGGAAAGAATAAAGCCAGGATAATTCTAACCCTCAAAGCAGCTTGGATTAGAAGCAAAGTTACTCCTGATAGAAAAGAATCATATAAATACACAAAGGAGATTTAACTTGGATGTTATGAAAGTATTTTTAAAACTTAAGGAAACATATTTGTACTCAGAATATGAAAATTCTGTTAAAAGTTAGCTGTGCTGGGGCCAGAGCAGTGGCACAAACAGTAAGGCATCTGCCTTGCCTGCATTAGCAGAGGACAGATTGCGGTTCGATCCTCCGGTGTACCACATGGTCCCCCAAGCCAGGAGTGATTGATGAGCGCATAGCCAGGAGTAACCACTGTGTGTCACCTGGTGTGGCTGAAAAAACAAACAAACAAAATTAGCTATGCAAAAACAGAAAGGTTGACTTTTAAAAGTTCACCTATTCTTACATCAGGTACATTATTTAGCATAAATGGTCCTTCATTATTATTTTCTACTACTACAACTCTACATGTCCCAACCAATGTGGAATCCACTTATGAATCCTATTATGACTACCTATGCCTGCTTCCTGTAGCGTTTATTTCTACCACAATAGTCCTAATGTAAAAAGGGTTGTTGCCTTAAAAAGAAAATAGACTCCCCCAACTGGAAAATTCTTTCAATTGAAAGAATCCCCAATAGGAATGATCTCCTTATTTAGTTTTTATACTTCCCTTCCTATATTCTCGAACAGTCATTTTTTTTCTAAAGATAAATTACACTATGAAATACTTTTTATTACAAAACTGTTCAGGCATAGCATTTAAATAAAATCAGCCATGATCTAAATTTCTTAGCAAAATCAAAAATATTTAAAGGGCCAGAGTGATAGCAGAGTAGTAGAGCATTTGCCTTGCATGTGATCTGCCCAGGACAGACCCTGGTTAGATTCCTAGCAACCCATGTGCCCCCTCCCCCCCAAGCTTGCCAGGAGCATTTTCTTTCTTTTTTTTTTCTTTTTTGACCAAAGTGGATTACAAATCTTTCACAGTAATTTTTTTAGGTACATAGTGATATTGAATCAGGGGCACTTCCACCAACAATGTTGTCCTCCTTCCACCCCTGTTCCCAGCATGCATCCCATATTCCCCTCCTTTACCAGAGCCAGGAGTAACCCCTGAGCATAGCTGGATGTGGCCCAAAAGAACAAAAAAGAATGTAAATTTTCTTCTCCCTACTACTCTCTGCCCATTACTCTTGACTTGCTTCTGAAGCACTTATTTCTAGTTTCTCCAGCCACAGGCTTCCTTGTTGAGTCTTGGATGTGCCAAATATATTTAGTTTTGCTGAAAATCCCATTAATTTTGTAACTAAAATCATTATTCACATGGTCAATTCCTTCTTGTCATGTTTGATTTAAATGACCTCCTTTGATTCATAGTTGACCTCCTTCGCTTACTAATCTAAAATCCCCAAACTTCTTCATGGCTTTTCTGAATAATACTTTTCTATGGTACACTATTTAAAAATAGCCCATAAGTGCTGGTGTCATGGCTCTGATGTAAATAACTTGTCTCCAATGTGTTTAGTTGTGGGGTTCAATCCCAGATACTGCAAAAAAAATTTTAATTTAAGAAATAAAATATCTCTCAATGTAATTAACTTATTTTTTAGAAACATTTATTAGGTACTTGTATCATCTAGATGTTTTTGTAGGTCATGGACATAAAAGATGGAAAAAAGTAAAAATACATGTCTTCAAGGAAGATACATTCCAATTAATACTCAACCATGATCTGAATGATACCATTCATTTTCTTGTTTGTAACTGTCTACTTTATTAGACCTTTTATAGGGAACTTTTTTCCTCACTGTATATTTGATTGCTGTGAGAATATTGATATATAATTATTATCTCACAAATAAATATTTGGAGGAACAAATGAGAATTATAAAAACATTTAAAATTTTGGAATTCTTAATTTATATCCATAGAAACACATATGTCTTTTCTCTTCTTCATTGTCAACCCCAAGAAATTCTAACATAAAAATACTATTCCCATGGTTTTAAAAGTATGGATGCCAGCACTGGCATTACTTGGATCTAACTTCCAATGGAGAGTTTGATTCAGAACAACTAAATCAGAATCTACATTTGATGAGAACCAAGGTAAATTCTCATGTACAATAGATTTGAGAAACAAAACAGCTTATATGCATCTTGTTATAGTAAACAGAGACCAAAAGAACATGGTTTTTACAGGGAGTAAAACTTCATTGTTTTTATTCTAACATTCTGGTTTCTCTACATACAATTCAAAAGATATCATATTTATATTTTAGTGTAGCCTTGAGTCAAATATTGTAACACCTGATAAATGATTGCAAAGGTATTTCCAGATGGTTGACCCTGGAAATACCATTCAACAGTAAACTCTTACAGTGTCCATTCCTATTGCATTATTTTCTATCTAACACTCAGTGTTTAGTGACTTCTAAATGTGACTAACCCATCTTAAAGCTCATTTCTTGGGACTTGGTCTTTATATGGCTCAACACTAGAACTCTGGCTTAGCATGTCTGAAATATTAGATGTGGTACCTAGGTTGGGAGGAAGTTTCTGATGTCAGTTTTTAGTATACAGTCAGCTTTTGGTTTTCTCAATCTCAAACTATCTTTAAAATGACTTTAATTTAATTCTCAGCCATTGGAATATTTTATTTAGTCCTTATTTGTGGAAAGAATTGCTTTTTATTTAGCTTATAAGAGAGACGCAAATGGTCTGCCTGTGTTATTTCTGTGCATCCTCCATCCCTGTGTCTGCAACTGCAGCTGCCTTTTTACTATTTGGCCAGCAGAGCCCTGGCTTTTTCTCTTAGCTGTTGTTTACCACATGCTTGTTTCTCGGACTCTGCATTGCAGTAGAAGTGTTTTCAATGTCTGAGCAGCTTTTGGGCTGGCCCATTCTCACGGAATTCTCAGGATCTTCTGCAGAGATCCTGCTGGTAATGGCCTCTCATTTCTAAAGTCTCTAAAAATATGTAAAGCAAATAGCTTTCCTTTGGCTTTGCAGTGAATAGGGAAGATGGGACTTCAAAAGGTTGTATTTTATCTCTTGTATTCAAACATCTGCATCAAGCAAATGCCTTTAGCTCAGACTATGCCTGAAGGTGTTTATGCCCCCTTGAATAGCACAACATTGATTCATCCCATCTCACATCAAATTTCTGCAATAGAAGGATAGGAATAGAAAATAACAAATGTGAAAAATCATTCTCAATTTTGACCTTGAAAGTAAAGCTGGTTCTTCTCTCCTCAAGACAAAAGACTGAGAAATACTACAATTAATGCTGAACTAGTACAAATAAGAAGAATAAATATAATTTCTCCTCTCTTGATTTTAGAAAAAAAGAGCAAAGCTTTGGGAATCATACAAATTTGGGCAGATTTGACTGTGACCTTAGGGAAAAAATGCTTAATATCTCTGAGCCAAAAATGTGGAAGTTATCTCATAACTATAACTGTTTCCCTGTGATTTTTAATGTTTACTGAGATTCTTTAATGGTGAAGGTAATGGTGGTGGGGACAGCATATCATGTGCAAACAGTCAGACATTTGGATCAAGAATTTAAATGAATTTAAAACTTAATATGTCTAAGCACATATGTCTAAGATCAATAGGGAACAATAATTAATAAACTCTTGATCTCTGGGACTAGAATGGTGGCACAAGCTGTAGGGCATCTGCCTTGTACACGCTAACCTAGAACAGACCGTGGTTCTATCCCGGGAAGTCCCATTTGGTCTCCCAAGCCAGAAGCAATTTCTGAGAGCATAGCCAGGAAAACCCGAGTGTCACTTTATCTTTATCTTTATCTCTGGCCTTGCTTACAGGACTGATAAAATGTAATCGCTGTTAGTTTGGTAAGCCATGCCAATAAGTAACAAGAGTAGCTGCTGAAGTGGCCCTTGTGTGAGCCCAAGCATGTCCTTGTCTCTGTCTAGTGTAGAACAAAATTAAGGTTGAAATTAAACCTTGCAGAGGACTTCAATAAATCAGCAGACACAGAACAGGACCTAAAATATAAATCAAGATCTTTGAGGTAAGAGCCCCGAAATCTGCTAAGCTTCATGTAATTTCTATGCTTATAATTTTTGAGAATCTCTGTTTGAATGAGTCATTCAGTGTGCATTAGTCCTAGGAGAAGGAGGCCTTGGTCAACATAGGAAATAAATATAAAAGATAACAAAAGAACATTAACTAAATATATTTGTCAAAATATATCCTTCCTTATAGCTATAACCTACTTCCCATTATCTGGCAATAAATATAGATTAAAAACATTTCTTGAAGTGTACTAAGATTTACTAGCCCTTTGATGATTGAATTTATATATTTTTCTCATTTTATGAAGCTCTGATGAATTCAATAAGCAGAGAAAAATTAGTTAGAATTATTCATACCAGAGGAGTGAAAAGAAATTTATTCCATCAAGTCTGCATTTTTAATTATCACATAATTATCTGTCATTTAATTACCAAGTATTTTCTAATCACTAGTAATAGACAACAGGGAATAGTAAAGTTCAGCACTATTTTGTATTTTATAATATAGAAGAGAATAAAATAGATGATACTAACTACATACATCCCATATTTTTTATGTACATGAGTAAAGTAAAAATAACAAGAATGACTCTTGGAAGCTAAAATAATGGCAGATATGATCAGAATATCTATTCACTGAGTGCTTACTGTAAATAATAAACATGCTAAATATTTATATAAATTATAACTGATTTAATCATAATGCAGAGTCATAATTTAGGACACTCAAGAAACTAAGTCTTGGGTACAAAGCAATAATACAGTAGGCAGGCATTTAACTTGTAAGTTTCTGGGTTCTGTTCCCAGCATCCCAGATAGACCAAGAACTTGCCAAGAGTGGTCTTGGAGTGCAGTAGTAGAAAGACCTGAATTCTACTAAGTGTGGCCCAAAAACAAAAACTGAAAGAAAAAGAACCTTTTCAATAAAGGAAAAATATATGAAAATTAGAATTCAAACCTTGGATTATCATAGTCTAAAGTCATTGCTTTTTGGAAGTAAGAGCATAGGAAAAGATTTCTCAGTGATCTATATATGTTGCCAATTTATGTACAAATACTCTATGTATACAAGGAACATACTATTGACATCTGTGTCCAGTAGATGTTGCTAACAATACTTCTGACATATTTAATTCATTAACTAAATTCAAAGGTGTCTGGTATTACATACAATGTTTAATCCCAGAGAATGAAGATTCTGACTCAGAATATTCTGCTCTCTTCCTTTCTGTCTCACTCATCTCTCCACTCCAACATTTTATGCTTCTTTCTTCAGCTGCTCCTCCTTTTACTCCTTCTCTTCCTCCTCCTTCTCTGCTTCCTCTTCTTCTTCTTCCTCCCCCTCTCCATTTGTCTCTGCCTTTCCACCTCCTCTTACTCTCATTCAAACTTCCTCCTCTTCCTCCTCTTCTTCCTCTTCTTTTCTTCTTCTTCTTTTCTTTCTTCTTCTTCTTCTTTTCTTTCTTCTTCTTCTTCTTTTTCTTCTTCTTCTTTTCTTCTTTTTCTTCTTCTTCTTCTTCTTCTTCTTCTTCTTCTTCTTCTTCTTCTACTTCTTTTTCTTCTTCTTCTTCTACTTCTTCTTCTTCTTCTTCTTCTTCTTCTTCTTCTTCTTCTTCTTCTTCTTCTTCTTCTTCTTCTTCTTCTTCCATCCTTCCTTCTTTCTCTTCCTTCCCACCTCCTCTTACTCTCATTCAAAAATTTTCTCAAATTATTAATTCAATGAAATTTTAACATTTTTTCCAAAGATTGCTTTAGCTATTCGAGGGTGTTTATCGTTCCAAATGAATTTTAAAAGTGTCTGATCCACTTCTTTGAAGAATGTCATGGGTATCTTTAGAGGGATGGCATTAAATCTGTATAATGCCTTGGGGAGTATTGCCATTTTGATGATGTTAATCCTGCCAATCCATGAGCAGGGTATGCGTTTCCATTTCCGTGTGTCCTCTCTTATTTCTTGGAGCAGAGTTTTATAGTTTTCCTTGTATAGGTCCTTCACATTTTTAATCAAGTTGATTCCAAGATATTTGAGTTTGTGTGGCACTATTGTGAATGGGGTTGTTTTCTTAATGTCCATTTCATCCTTATTACTATTGGTGTAGAGAAAGGCCATTGATTTTTGTGTGTTAATTTTGTAGCCTGCCACCTTGCTATGTGAGTCTATTGTTTCTAGAAGCTTTTTGATAGAGTCTTTAGGGTTTTCTAAGTAGAGTATCATGTCATCTGCAAACAGTGAGAGCTTGAATTCTTCCTTTCCTATCTGGATTCCCTTGATATCCTTTTCTTGTCTAATCGCTATAGCAAGTATTTCCAGTGCTATGTTGAATAGGAGTGGTGAGAGAGGACAGCCTTGTCTTGTGCCAGAATTTAGAGGGAAGGCTTTTAGTTTTTCTCCATTGAGGATAATATTTGCCACTGGCTTGTGGTAGATGGCCTTCACTATATAGAGAAAGGTTCCCTCCATTCCCATCTTGCTGAGAGTTTTGATCAAGAATGGGTGTTGGACCTTATCAAATGCTTTCTCTGCATCTATTGATATGATCATGTGGTTTTTATTTTTCTTGTTATTGATGTTGTGTATTATGTTGATAGATTTACGGATGTTAAACCAGCCTTGCATTCCTGGGATGAAACCTACTTGATCGTAGTGGATGATCTTTTTAACGAGGCATTGAATCCTATTTGCCAGGATTTTGTTGAGGATCTTCGCATCTGCATTCATCAGTGATATTGGTCTGTAATTTTCTTTTTTGGTAGCATCTCTGTCTGGTTTAGGTATCAAGGTGATGTTGGCTTCATAAAAGCTATTTGGAAGTGTTTCTGTTTGTTCAATTTCATGAAAAAGAATATGGGAGGAATTACTTTCCCCAACTTTAAACTGTACTACAAAGCAATAGTTATCAAAACAGCATGGTATTGGAATAAGGACAGGTCCTCAGATCAGTGGAATAGGCTTGAATACTCAGAAAATGTTCCCCAGACATACAACCACCTAATTTTTGATAAAGGAGCAGGAAATCCTAAATGGAGCAGGGAAAGCCTCTTCAACAAGTGGTGTTGGCACAATTGGATTGCCACTTGCAAAAATTTGAACTTAGACCCCCAGCTAACATCATGTACAAAGGTAAAATCCAAATGGATTAAAGACCTCGATATCAGCCCCAAAACCATAAGATATATAGAACAGCACATAGGCAAAACACTCCAGGACATTACAGGCATCTTCAAGGAGGAAACTGCACTCTCCAAGCAAGTGAAAGCAGAGATTAACAGATGGGAATATATTAAGCTGAGAAACTTCTGCACCTCAAAGTAAATTGTGCCCAGGATACAAGAGCCAACCACTGAGTGGGAGAAACTATTCACCCAATACCCATCAGATAAGGGGCTAATCTCCAAAATATACAAGGCACTGACAGAACTTTACAAGAAAAAAACATCTAACCCCATCAAAAAATGGGGAGAAGAAATGAACAGACACTTTGACAAAGAAGAAATACACATGGCCAAAAGACACATGAAAAAATGTTCCACATCACTGATCATCAGGGAGATGCAAATCAAAACAACTATGAGATACCACCTCACACCCCAGAGAATGGCACACATCACAAAGAATGAGAATCAACAGTGTTGGCGGGGATGTGGAGAGAAAGGAACTCTTATCCACTGCTGGTGGGAATGCCGTCTAGTTCAACCTTTATGGAAATCAATATGGAGATTCCTCCAAAAACTGGAAATCGAGCTCCCATACGATCCAGCTATACCACTCCTAGGAATATACCCTAGGAACACAAAAATACAATACAAAAACCCCTTCCTTACACCTATATTCATTGCAGCACTATTTACCATAGCAAGACTCTAGAAACAACCAAGATGCCCTTCAACAGACGAATGGCTAAAGAAACTGTGGTACATGTACACAATGGAATATTATGCAGCTGTCAGGAGAGATGAAGTCATGAAATTTTCCTATACATGGATGTACACGGAATCTATTATGCTGAGTGAAATAAGTCAGAGAGAGAGAGAAAAACGCAGAACGGTCTCACTCATTTATGGGTTTTAAGAAAAATGAAAGACAACCTTGTAATAATAATTTTCAGACACAAAAGAGAAAAGAGCTGGAAGTTCCAGCTCACCTCAGGAAGCTCACCACAAAGAGTGATGAGTTTAGTTAGGGAAATAACTACATTTTGAACTGTCCTAATAATGAGAATGTATGAGGAAAATGGAGAGCCTGTCTAGAGTACAGGCGGGGGTCGGGTGGGGAGAAGGGAGACTTGGGACATTGGTGATGGGAATGTTGCACTGGTGATGGGTGGTGTTCTTTACATGACTGAAACCCAAACACAATCATGTATGTAATTAAGGTGTTTAAATAAATTAAAAAAAATTTTAACATTTTGGTTAATGGATCATATATCTGCCAAATACTGTATATTTTTATGATTTTTTAATCTGATTTGTCATGACTAATTTTGTAGAACTTCTGTCATACCCAAGCTCTGATAGGTAGGCCTCATTTAGTGGCCTACTGAATGGGAATCTCTTTCTTTGTAGCTTTTTAAATAAATTATCATTATTATTAAACCTTGGCCTAATTAATTCTTCCTTCATCTATTCTCTCATAAGTCTTGATTCTCTTCTCCATTATAATTCTAGATTGTAAATTCCTACATGATTTATTCTTTATCAGCTACTAATCCAGAACCAAAAAATAACAAATACTCAGAAAGTCTGGATAAAGACAGAGAATGGAAAAATGAGTATTGTCATTTCTCAGTCTTCCAAAGTTCTCTGTGTTTTCCTCACTGCAGAAATGATTTCCTTACACTGTCAGTGTATTCAACCATTTCAGACTTCAGGAGTGGACCAAAGAGATAGAAATTGTGGGAGAACATTTAGTCAAAACCTTTCAAGAAACATAAAAAATTTGTCATTGTTAGAATTAGTAAAAAAAATATGCTTTGTGATCGAATGTGAAAACATGTAAAATACTAGAAAACAAAGATGGTATAGGCTTCCTGAACAAAATCTCCTGGCATGATTTCAACACCCCAAACTCTATTTATTGTTTGTATAGAAACTCCAAGATTTTCCTTTTGACATTCTCTTATCTTATACACACAGACTTATATGGACCCTCAGTCATTCTCAGAGATCATTTTTGTCTTTCCTCTTTGACAAAAGTGTGTGAGTAGGACAGTTTAATAATCATTAGTATAGGGACCAGTGAGGTAGTGCTAGAGGTAAGGTATATGCCTTGCAAGCACTAGCCAAGGAAGGACTGCGGTTTGATCCCCTGCCGTCCCATATGGTCCCCCCCAAGCCAGGGGCAATTTCTGAGTGCTTAGCCAGGAGTAACCCCTGAGCATCAAACGGGTGTGGCCCAAAAAAACAAAAAAAAATTATTAGTATCATAATAGCTCTTTTATATGCTTCCTCTCCTTTGACAAAATTTGAAGTGGGAACAGTATAACAATTATTAATATTAGAGATTGAGATAATTCATTGTTATAATAAACCAGAGAACTGAATTTTATATCTGTTATTATATGGCACAAACTTTCATAAGAATAAAACTGTGAGAAGTTATCAGAGAATCCTAAGACAGAATTTTATGCCCTAGAAAACGGACCAGAACTAAAAACTCAGAATCATGGAGAAACACTTCCTGAAATATCTAAAAATCATGTGGGAGATCACTAAATTAAATGCTGTAATTTCATTTTGACTATTATGCCTAGGCATAATGCTTATGTCCAATAATTATATTGTATACTTCTGTAAAGATACTAAAGGCAACTCATTAAATTTATCCTTACCATTGTCAACTTTAGGGCTTTCTAATTCCCCAAATAACAGTAGAAAATACCCTAAAACATCTTGCCTTATTTCTTCATGACCTTTATCAAATAGTTATGATTCATAATTATCTATATCATTTTTGTCTGCTACATTATACTGTGGATCTACTAAAATAACAATCACAGAAATTTTTATCCAAGGCTCTCTCCCCAGCAATTGGCATCCTCCCTCTTGTATAACAAGTACTCGATAAATATATGTTAATTCAGGAATGATTAAAATAAATGAATATCAAATAACTTTTACTAAACCCATTTTATAAATAAAGAAACAGAAGCTCAGCTTGTAAGCTGAAGGTCAAAATCAATTTTGATACCTGGAGCAAGCTTAACTATTCTGTTTCTACAACATGTTTAACACCAGAATCCAGGCACACTCTCTGTTTCAGGTAAGAACATTCTTGTTTAGTTTATTACCAGTTTGCTGGGGTAACATTGGTTTACAACAGTTCAAATGTTTATATTTTTCAGATGTTGGTGGTCAGAGCAAAAGCCTTGTCTACACAGAACATTATCTGTTTCCTTGCTTTGTTTCTTTATATAACACATCTGAGTGAGCTCATCTCATATTTGTTTTTCTCCTTCTGGTGTGCTTTGCTCAGCACAGTCCCTGTAAGTTCTATCCACGTTGTAGCCAAAGGAAAATTGCATCTTTATTGACTGATGTAAAATCTGTCCTCTGAGTTACCCATAGCAATGAATTATTCTAAGCCCTGCTAAGATACCAATAATTATTACACTGTCTCACCCAGGAGTAACTTTCATCAAAGGGAACAAAACATAAAAATTACCTCTTAGAATGACTCAGGCTGCATCCAGTCTAGATAATATAGAAGGAGGGAATGTCAAAACATGAGTGACATTTCTTTGGTTTTGAACATAAATTTGCCTTCTTTTCTTTAACCTTCTCATTAAAAAGTAGGAAAATGTATTTTGATGTCTCATTAACATCACATATATCATTTTTTGCTAGGTCTTACACTGTTTTCAGACCAAGAAAGCCATATTGATTACTAGGTTATTTCCTTTGCTGTTGTTTGCCTGAATAAGATAAATGACAACTAGATTTTAATAAAAAGAATCAAAGTCGAAAGAGTTGTATAAAGCATCCATTAAGGAAGCACTGTGAAAACAGGAAAGAATTCCCTGGTTGGAGAATGAAGCACTGCAGATATAAACTAAACTGCAGGAATTCTGCAGGAGAACAAAACATGGACACTCCAAAGAGGCCATGAGGTTGGGAAACAAGAGGCTGAGACTCAGGGTAAGACGTCTGCTTGCTCGAGACCTTCCTTTGCATTGAGATAAAAACCCACGGAACAAAGTTGTCCTGAGATCTAAATCAGATGCTATATTTGAAAATGCTCTGAAAAACGTTCCTCAATATGAAAAATTAAAGGCTGACTTACAACAAAAACAGAGAGATGATAATGATATTTCCTGGAACTCTCACCAAAAAAAAAAGTACAATAACATATTTAAATAGAAAGAAGCCACGATTATAAAGAAATTGAACTTTGAGTACATGGCAAAGGGAAAACCACACAATATTTTTATCCAAGAACCACTTTAGGTTTGATTACTGCAGACGTTGCCAGCTCTGGAGAATAAACCTCACAGACTCTATCAAACTCAAAGAGCAGTTTCAAAAGCCATTGGTGTCATCTGGAGCATGAACGTAGATTAAGGAATTTATAAGCAGAAGAGAAGGTCTAATTTGCACATAACTGATGGCAAGAAAATAACAGATGAGTTTGTCACATTTTAGCTGATTTTGCTGTACCACTTGATTTCTTGCCTTCAACATCTACTGGAAAAGAAATGCAAGCACACTGATTTCAATGCCTGTACATCAATATACAAAGTCTTTCCCCCTGTTTGTGAATTTTTACACACTCAAAGTAGACAGCCAGCTTCACCTGTGAGGGATGTGAGGGAGTTCAACAACCAACCCACACAGAGCCTCCAAGTGCTCCTTTATCTTCCTTTCTTTGTTTATTCATATGCTCCTGAACTAATTCCTTTTTTCAATAAATAAGTTTTTTTTTGTTCTGAGAATTGCAAACATACTGAAAATGAGAGACAGATACACTTACCTCAAATGTAGACAGCCTGATAGACAATGATAAAAAAAAACCCGCTTATTATGAGATCATTCTTAAATTTCATCAGTTTATATCTTGTTCCCTTATCTTTAAAGTTTTTTCTAAACTTTCCTGGCTTTGCTCCTCCCTTTAATGTGTCAAAACTGTATCTATTAAGCAAGGAGTAGCAGGCGCTGTGTTTTGTGCTATAGATACCTGATCAGATTTAATTTTCAAATTGACAATGTAAAGTGATGTCATGAAATTCATTCTTGCAGATAATGAAGTTGAAGTCTGGATATACATTATTTTCAAGACCACATCCTTCCACTCCATGAACTCATATTTCAATTTATGGAGTCCGAGCCCAGCATCTGGGTTCTTGACCATTATATAGATTTCTGCTTTCACGCTTTATAATTGCTATTTTTTTCTCATCTCTTTTGGACCTCTAGACCTTAAACTGAGACTTTACTGAAATCAAGGTTTATGTCTCATTCACCTACCATTCTACCTATCTCATCCCACCTCTCTGCTAATGTGTCCCACTAGGACTAGCCACTGAGTCAATATTTGCTGGATTTAATTAAATTCTATGGATAGCCAATTTAAATTCCATGATATCTCCTTGAACCATTTCAGTGACCTTTTGAAATCTTATAACACATCAGCTCACTTTGTACTTCAATATTTTTGTAGTTTCATTTGCATAAACTCCTTGGTGTTTGTGTCTCCAGATAGTTTATCATGCGAGAAAGCTAGCTAGATTTGATTTTATTCATGCCTCTGCCATTATACAAAGTGGGGAGGGAATTGGATTTGTTCTGGAGGCTGAAAACTGTTTCAGAGAAAAATGGGCTCACTGAAACGGAGCTTGGTTTTACCAGGAAGGCACAAGGCAGAAAATGCTTTGAGTGAAATCTCTGCAGACCCTCTTCAATGACAAACTATGGAATGTCTGTCATAGCCACTACCATCAAGAGGGCTAAGCAGCAAAATTCAGTATAGAGATAGAACTACATTATCCTTCTTAATAGGTCTCATAAGTCGTTGGTAGAATATGCCTGTATACAAGGAAAAGAATGGGTTGGAGAGATAGTACAGCAAGGAGGAAAGTTTTGATGCCTTAATCACCAAATCACAACATGCAGCTGAGAGAATTTGATCCCCACTATCCAATATGGTTCTCTGAGTTTGCCAGAAGTAATTCCTGAGAATAGAGACAGGAATATTTTTGAGTATCATCATGTGCAACTCCAAAACAAATAAACAATAAAATTACATGCAACAGAGTAATTTAAAATTTGATTTTGATTTCAGATTTTCCATCAAAGCCTTCACTGAAACAGAAAAGGTATAGTTCCCAGTAAGGCAAAATCTTCAAAAAACTTTCCAGAGATGAAAGCAAGAGTAAGTTTTATGCCATATTACTCCCTGTACAAATTAAACAGAATCAAGTAAAAGACAGTCTAACAGCTTTTGGGAATCAGAAAGTAATAGAATAGTAGCATGCTTCTCTAATACATATCAAACCTACATCACATCACTGGCATATTATAGTTTCTCAAACATCATCACATACAGCACTAGGGGACTCAAAATGGGAATGGCACTACAGATCCTAAGTATCGAAGGGGTTACCCCCATTGAAGGTCAATGCTAGGGAGCACAACAACTTTGAACCATAGTGTTGAAATACAGTCCAGTTGGCAAAGTATCATTAGAAGTAGCTCCTGAGACACCCAAACACTATTTGAGAAGGCCAAAAAAAAAATGAGGATTAGTCCTTGTTAAATTCAATGGAATTAGAAACTGTTATTATAGGTTTCAAAAAAAAATAGGAGTCAAAGTTATTGTCTTGTATATGGCTGCTCCCAATTATAACTCTGCCATTATATTTGTACTCCAAAGTACTATCAGGGTTAGTGTGATTTCCATTTCTTTGATGAAAACTGACAAATTAAACTTTTTTAATTAGCTATCTATGTTGTCTTCTTTGAACAAGTTCTTCTCACCAGTTTTTAAATAGTGCCCCCTTTACTTTTTTGTTGTGTTTAATTTTGTGTATATATGTATGTATATATATAGTATCATTTATATGTTTATTTAAGGTGTTTGTATGTATATACAGATAGATATCTAGATAGATAGTATCACTTATATGCTTATTTTTTTAATTTTTGGGAAGTTACTCCTGACTCTGCACTCAGAAATAGCTCCTGGCAGGCTCTGGAGACCATATGGGATGCCGAACTTTGAATCACCATCCTTCTGCATGCAAGGCAAACGACTCACCTCCATGCTATCTCTCTGGCCCCACTTACATGTTTATTTAAGGTGTTTAAAAATTCTAGTCATTTTTAGTTTATTTGCATTTCAGAGGTTTCTTTTTTTTAATTTGATTGATTGGTTGGTTGGTTGTTGGGCCACACTCAGCAGTACTTAAGGATTACTCCTGGTTCTGCACTCAGAAATTGCCCTGGCAAGCTGGGGGACCATATTGGATGCTCGAAACCAAAGTGGGTCCCTTCCGGGTCGGCTGCATGCAGTGCAAACTCCCTATAGCTGTGCTATCTCTCCTCCTCCACATTTCAGAAGCTCCTTAATTTGATGTAGTTTTGTTTATTTTTTGCTTCAATTTTACTGACCAATGACATTGAGCATTAAAGATACCTTTAGGATTTTATGTAGAGTTATGTCTTTGCTTTCCTTAATGTATTTTATGGATTTGGGTCTAATATGAAGTTTTTTATACCATTCTGAATTATTTTTTGTATATGGTGAGTATAAGAGTCCAGATTTTCTACTCTTATTTACTTCTTTATTTATTTGCATGTGTTTTGGCTTACTTCGTTTAACATAATATGTTCTGGATCCATCCACGTTGCTGCAAAGTCTGTGATTGTATCCTTTCTGACTGCCATGTAGTATTCCATTGTGTATAAATACCACATCTTAATGATCCATTCATCTGTTGTTGGACATCTAGGTTGGTTCCAAGACTTGGCTATTATACTGAGTGCTGCGATAAATAGTGGGGTGCACATGTATTTTGGAATGTCCTTCCAACTTGGGGGTATATACCTAGAAGAGCAATTGCTGGGTCTAATGGCAGCTCAATTCTGAGTTCTTTGAGCACTCTCCAGACTATTCTCCATAGGTGTCAGACTAGGGGGCATTCCCACCAGCAGTGGATGAGTGTGCCTTTCATACCGAATCCTCGCCAACAGAGGTTGTTTCCATTATTTTTTTTTCAAATTTATTCTTTTTATATAAAATTAAGAAAAATACCATCTAAGAAGAGAAAAGAATGACCTTTGGTCTCATTTACAATGTATAAATATAGGATTACAAACTCTTTGTATTGGGACCCTGTACCTACCATATAATTTTTTTTTAATTTTTATTTTTAATTATGAGAACAAGGGTGCAAAGTAAGAGGACAAGGTAAAGTTACAGTGGAAGGACAATCACCCATAACATAATTCTCAGAAGTCCCCTTGCTGATATATTAACTTTGAAATTTCAGCCAAAGAACATTAAGATAAATAAGACAGAATCCATGTACAATTACTTTGTCCCTCAAGTCCCCAGATTGTAACACATTATAATATTTCTTAACAGTACTCAAGGCAATCTAAAGCCATAAAACTTATGTAACTCCTTAAACATTACAGGCATAGTATTTTCTTACATTTCCATATACATGCATATTAGCTTAAGTTAACCTCAAATTTTAAGTGAGTTCTTTTTAAGGATTAAAGTCAAAGGAGCACAGTAAGAATGGTGTTAGAGTGGCAATTGTTGTTTGCATAGGCCCACCAAAATATGAGGGACATGGAAAGAAATAACCTTGGCCTAAGTACAAAGAGACCAGACCCCTGAAGTTTCCTGGCACAAGACCAAGTCTAGGCTCCAAGCAAGCTAGATCGTCCAATCCAATACATTGTCTGTAGTGCCAACACACTTTTATTTTTCACACAGTCTCTGTTGTTGGTATCATGTTTCTGTATTAAAGATCCTGGAATCTGCATATCTTACATTGAAGTCAGGACGTGGAGCATCCTCTCCTTTCACCTCACAATCAAAGGGCAATGCAGGGAGCCCTGTCCTGTAAGCAGGTCGTTGTTGTTGTTAAGTCTTCTCAGTGTTAAGGGAAGTCTCTTTTGAGCAGGTCGAAGTCTGAGCAGTGTAGGTCTTCCATGGTAGAGGATTGCTTCCAGGTAATGTTATAGACCAGCCTGGATGTTTCGTGGATGGCTTTCCTGGTTCAGGGGAGAATGGAATATGCCCTTTCTTCTGAGGTCTGTGCCAGGTCGTTATGTCAATGTTCAGGGTGTAAGGTCCCTTTGCACTACAGGGTTTGTGTGTTCCAATCTCTATTAGATAGGATTTTATTTGTATTTATACTATTTTCCCATTTTAATGTGCCTATGCAAATAAGAAGCAATGCCACATGGTGTTATTGGCACATATGGGGGCCATAAGAACAAATACAATGATTCCATTGACATAATTCAATCATAAGCATTAAACTGGGGGACTCTTCCACCAAAATTCCTTGTTAAACAGCTTTCCATTATTTTTGATGTAAGCCATCCTCACTGGTGTAAGGTGGTATCTCATTGTTGTCTTGATTTGTATCTCCCTGATGATGAGTGAAGGTGATCATGTTTTCATGTGTTTGTTGGCCATCCTTCTGTCTTCTCTGAGAAGTGTCTATTCATTTCTTCTCCCCATTTTTATGGCTTTGTTTGGTTTTGAGGGGCTCAGCTATCTAAGTGCTTTGTATGTTCTAGATATCAGTCCTTTATCTGATATGTCGAGTGAAAAGATATTATCACATTCTATTAACTGTCTTCTTGTGTTAAGTAGGGTTTCTTTTGCCATGCAGAAGCTTTTTAGTTTAATGTAATCCCATTTGTTTATGTTTGACGCTAAAACTCTTGCCATTGGTGTTCCATCTTCGAAGATGGATATATAGGTCTTTGAGTGTTCTGCCTATTTTATTCTCAATAAACTTTATATATTTGGGTCTGATTTTGAGGTCTTTGATCCATTTTGAGTTGACTTTTGTATAAGGAGTGAGGTATCAGTCAATTTTCACTTTTGTACATGTGGTTTTTCCAATTGTACCAACATCATTTGTTGAATAGACTTTCTTTGTTCCATTTCAAGTTCTTGCCTCTTTTATCAAATATTAGTTGGCTATATATCTGGGGATTTATGTCTGGGAATTCTGTTCTGACCCACTGGCTGAAGTCCTGTCTCTGTTCCAGTACCATGCTGTTTTGATTACTATGGCTTGCTTTATAGTATAGTTTCAAGTTAGGTAGGGAGATGCCACCCAGCTTCTTGTTTTTCAGTAAGTGTTTGGCTATCCTGGGTCTTTTCTGGTTCCAGATGAATTTTGTGATTGATTGTTCTAATTCTTTAAAGAATGATGTCTGAATTTGGATAGGGATTGCATTAAATCTATATAGTAGTTTGGGTAGGATAGTCATTTTGACTATGTTAATTCTACCTATCCATGAGCATGGGTTGTTCTTCCATTTTTTTAGATCCTCTTCAATTTCTTTCTGAAGTGTTTTGAAGTTTCCCTGGTATAGGTCTTTCACTTCCCTTGTAAGGCTGATTCCTAGGTACCTGATACTATTTTAAATAGAATTGTATTTTTAATCTATCTCTCCTTGACTTCGTTGTTTATGTATAGAAACGCTACTGTCTTTTGTGTATTGACTTTGTATCCAGCCACTTTGCTGTTTTGGTTAATTGTTTCTAGGAATTTTACTGTGACTCTTTAGGGTTTTCGATATATATCATCATATCATCTGCAAATAGAGATAGTTTGAGTTCCTCTTTCCCAATTTGGATTCCTTTGATTCCCTTCTCTTGTCGGATTGCTATTGCTAGGACTTCTAAGGTTATATTGAATAAGAGTGGAGAGACTGGACAGCCTTGCCTAGTTCCTGACCTTAGTGGGAATGCTTCTAGTTTCTCACCATAAGTATAATGTTGGCTGTAGGCTTTTCATAGATAGCTGTAATTATCTTGAGGAAGGTTCCTTCTAATCCTATTTTGCTGAGTGTCTTTAACATGAAAGGGTGTTGGATTTTGTCAAATGCTTTCTCTGCGTCAATTGATATGATCATGTGGTTTTTGTCTTGTTGTTGATGTGATGTATAATGTTGATTGATTTGCATATGTTGAACCAACCTTGCATTCCTGGTATAAAACCCACTTGATCATGATGTATAATCTTTTTGATGAAGTGCTAGATTTATTTGCATGTGGCTATCCAGTTTTCCCCAAACTATTTGTTAAAGAGGATTTCCCTGCTCCACTTCATATACTTTCCTAACCAATTATATTATATTTATATGCTGGAGCACTTATATTTACTCAACATGAAAAGAGATTCAACAATGTTGAGATATTAAAACTTATTATAAAAAGTTTTTCACCTTGAAGTCCAAGTATCTGACTTTGGAAAGTTGAGGATATCTTTCTGAAATAAGATCCACAATCAATTTTGAGTATGAAAAATTTAGGGCCCAGAGAGATAGCACAGCGGCGTTTGCCTTGCAAGCAGCCGATCCAGGACCAAAGGTGGTTGGTTTGAATCCCGGTGTCCCATATGGTCATCCATGCCTGCCAGGAGCCATTTCTGAGCAGACAGCCAGGAGTAACCCCTGAGCATTGCAAGGTGTGGCCCAAAAACAAACAAAAAAAACCTAATGTTATTGTAAGCAGAAGCCACAGCTTTGATGCTGACTTCTGGAAACCTACATTTTATCTTAAACTGCTCTGATAACACACACACACACACACACACACACACACACACTTATTCACAGAATGAGAAAGCGATGAACATTTTTATTCTAGCTTGCAACAAATATTCATATCACTATCTGCAGAATATAATATTCCAGTATCATTAAATTTACATATTGATACATTAATAAACATAAAGAAATTTAAAGCACATAAATTTGGAATCACATTCAAGAACTGGAGTTAAAGCCATATCTTGTAAAACAAAATTGAGCAAATCACTGATTTATATTTAGATTTTTCTAGATCTTAATTTTTTTCATCAAGACACTAAATTGAAAATCCTAAAGAACAGGATTTTTTAGAACACATAAAATAGGTACTGAGGTAATAGGCACCCATTGTATTCTAGGTATACAGTAAATGCTTGATTTTCTTGTTTATTTTCTTCTCATGATGCTTAACAATGGGACAACTAGCATTATCACTCTCTCCAAATTGAAAGGAAGTACAGATGCAATTTAATTTCTGTAAGATTGGGCAAGAATATTATGTTGTCACCTGATTGAAAAATCAAGTTCTATAGGCCAATCTTTCATTGCCGGTAACTCTCTCATGAATATTTATTAACCTGGAACATCACCCACCTATATCTATCAATTACTCACTGGATTTTTCTCAAAGAGAAAACTACTCTAAAGATAGGATAATGCATGAAATCCTGACTGCTGAGATGAAACAGTCAATCATGAAGGCTCATGATCTACCTATCTAGGAGGGAAACAAATATAAACTATAGTGTAACAAAGATTCTGACTTTCTAGAAAGATTATGTTTCCCAGCCTCTATTGACACATTTCAGTTTCCATGGACACAGGCAATTGTGTTGGCATGAAGCTAGTTTATAAGGTAAGCAAACAAAAGAGACCCATGATTGAAACCAAATAAGCTCCTTGAAGGAGTAACAAGTAGGACCCTAAATAGTATATCTCAACTGTTGAGGAAACTGCCAATATATTTTATTTGCTTCTAGTAATATTTCTTAAGTTATATTTGTTGAATAGCTAATTGAATATTTCAGGTAATGGTTATAAACTGTGAGAAAGTATATTTATTATATGCATTATACTAATAGGAAGAAATGCCAAAATTAATAAATTATGGTGTCTACCCTCTGAAAATGAGGTAATACAATATGTCATTTTTAAACAAAAAATTTTATATACTATAAGAGATACCATTTCTGTATATAATATAGTATAGAGTAGTACCAAATACATAGCATATACAGTGGAGGGTAACATTAAAGATAAGTAGATTTGGCTATAATATATTTGAAAATCACAACCATTTATAGCAAGTGGAAGAATGTAGAGAAAATAGCCAGAAAGGTCAAAATTATTAGAAGAATGCAAAAAAGGTATTATTTTTTTTTTTGGTTTTTGGGCCACACCCGTTTGACGCTCAGGGGTTACTCCTGGCTATGTGCTCAGAAATCGCCCCTGGCTTGGGTGGACCATATGGGACGCCGGGGGATCGAACTGCGGTCCTTCCTTGGCTAGCGCTTGCAAGGCAGACACCTTACCTCCAGCGCCACCTACCCGGCCCCAAAAGGTATTATTTTTAACAGGCAACTCCAGCATCTCAAAGTACTATTGGGGATACTTCAATGTCAAATTATATAAATCATACACAATAAGACCATGAATACACAAAAGACTCTGACAAAGAACTGCAACAAATTTTGGAGATGGGTCACACCCAACTGTGTTTAGGGTGTGTTTTGGAGACTTGTGCTAAGGGACCGATTTTAGCCATACTTGGGAGAACATATTTGGTGTTAAGTATGAAGCCTGGGTTGACTGCTTGTGAAGTAAGTGTCCTACCCCTGTGTTATCTATTTCTATACTACAAGAATTGATTAGTTTCATAATTAGTTTCATAATCTAGTCCTGGAAATGATGCTCAATAGAAACACTAAATCATAAAAATCCTTGCTTCAAAGTGATAGTTTTTACTCATTTTTAGATTGTTTTTTTTAATTTTTAGATTCTGTTTATAGAATTACTTAGATTAGAAAATCCCATTGAAAACAGAAATATGTGGTTTAATTTTTTATATTAATGAAACGGCAGCTTTCTTATTACCTGATTATTTGTTGTGATAAATAAGTCATTAAATTAATGAGAAGATAGTTTATTGAGTTTGGAGCAATAGTACAGCATGTAGATCTATCCCTGACATCCCAGATTATGTGAGTACTCCAGGAGTGATCCCTGAATTCAGAGCCACTGATAATCCCTGAACACTGCTGGGTGTGGTGCTTTTTCCAAATAAAACAGACAAGGAGACGGTTTGATATTAAAATACAGGTTTTATTTAGACAGAAAGGAGCAGAAATAAATTTCCAACAAGCTCCAAGTTGAAGATCAAATGAAGGTATTAAGTAGAATTATAAAATAAATGAAACTACACTCTGCAACTCTGGAATAAAGCTTCTTGTAAAGCTCTATTCTGGGAGTTAGACTAGTGAAAGATTTTTTAATTGAAGGTTTCTATTATCCTTATACATCTCTACAAAGATGCTGAAGTGCAGAAGAGCATAAACATATGCAATATTAATCACACACAACAAACCCACCGCAGTTATTATCTGACTTACACCCAAAGAAATCAGAAATGCATTTCAATGCTACTCCCTGTTTATTTGAATACATCTGAGAGTTTGTTGTGTTCAGAATCACTGGTTAATATTCAGAAATTGGTTTATCTATTGAGTTTTAAGAATCTGATTTTATTTTGAAATTCAAACCAGCTAAGTCAGTATAAATACACACGCTTCTTTAAATGAATCTTTTCTAACACGAGTCTTTAGAGAGCAAAGATGGGTTGCTATTGCTATTAAGTTTTGCTCTTCCAGTTTCCTATGGGTTTTTGGTAAGATCATATGTAAAAAATAAAAAAACAGTGCATATAAGAAGACAGTAAATGGTGATTATTGTCACTTGAGCACTTAAAGCTTCTGGAAAGAACTGTCATCTTAAATTATCTTTTTGAATAATGGAGATAAATATAGAGTATTTTAATTTAAAAATAGGCACATGACTTCTTTTTTAGTTAAAACCCTGACTCATTTCTAAAGTTACAAATATTGCCCTCAAATATTTTTGATTTCTAGAAAGACAATACTTTCTGCTCAGAAGCAGATTCCCCAGACAGTTTAAACTTCACTTTCTCAGGACCCTTCACTGCTTTGAAAGAGGTCAATAATGCATTCAATTAATTATAGGAGTTTACAGCACTTTCAGAAAACAAAACATGTTGTAACAATAGGGAAAATCATCTACTTTGCTCTTTATTTTGTTTTCTGTAACACTTTCTCTAAGGTTAAGTACAGAGTAAGTGCAGAAATATTTTTGTATCTAAAAAATATTTTTGTATCTGTTAATCAAAGCTCAAATTTAGAACATAGTTTGAGATAATTTAAAACACATTTAGAGCCATAAAAGTAATAGTAGAGTGGGTAGGATACTTGACTTACACATGGCTTCCCCAGGTTGAATTCTTAGTACCACATATGGTCCTACAAACCTCTGAGCACAAAATCCAAATAGAGCCCTGTGTACAAACAGGGTAACTCAAAAACCAAAAGATATAAATATATTGCTAGAAATATATACTTATATATTTCTACAAATATTTATGTCTTTATCTAAAATATAGATTTTTACAAAAATGTTAAAATTCAATGTAGTAAAGATTATAAAAAGGTGCTTAGCTAAATATAGAAAAGGTTCTACAAAACTTAAAACAGGCAGCAAATTAAGAAAAGGTTTGATTTTATCAGTATTCATTCAGACCCTGAGCAGCCTATATAAAAAGTGCTTTTGGTGGTCTATATGGCAGTTACTCATCATTATTAACTTCAAGCATGTCATCACAAGAAAAAAACTTTCAATAAAATGATACTCAAATACAAGACACATGGAATTAATTAATGCTCAATGACTACTATATCAGCAGACCTGAAAACATGCAAATGAGACCTGAAGTTCACATGATGATCCTATTCTCTTCATCATGGGAGCCAGTATGACACATCACTGCACCCACCACCATCAGAAGTGAAAAAATATTGAACTTCTTTATTATATTAGTAAACCTGTTTCATGAATTTATAAATTTAATAAAAACTAGAAACATAAAATAGGCACATGGAATTTACCAATATCAAGAAATAATAAGACCTCAAGAGTGTTGCTGCCCAATGATATTAGTGTAGTTGGTTAAAAAAAAATAGAATAGTGCTTGGAAATAGTATAAGGGTACATTGCTTAACTTGCATGTTGCCAAGCCCAGTTTGATTCCAAGCACTGCATATGGTTATTCAAACATCTCCAGAAATGATCCTTGAACATAGAGCCAAGAGCAAGCTCTCAGTACCACTGGGTGTGACACACACACACACACAAACACACAAAACAAAACAAAAAACCTCTGATATGCATATATCATATAGTTACAAATCTATATTGTAGATAGAGCTATTTCCAATTGGCTACAAAAGAGAGGAAAAGGAAAAGTTTTTCTTTCGCTCTCTGGATGCAGTCTAAGAAGAGTATATAATAAAGATTTATCTATGAAAAAGGCCATAATTCTAGTTTAAATTAAAAAACCTATATTTGAATGTATAGAAATGCATAGTAGAAGCAAAATTGCATGCATTTATTTTATTGTTAAATAAATCTGTTAACTTAAATTCTTTAGATATTAGTTAAATCTTAGAACAAACATGTAAATATTCCTGCTTTATGAAATGTTTACCAAATATAACAGTTAACCAAGAATCATATTTTATATGACTTTTTAATATAATAAACACATGACCTAGGGCTGCTACTGAGGTTTACTTTGCTTCAGGGAATAATTCTATTCCAGATATATAGATATATAGATCTATATAGTAGTTTATTTTGAAATATGGAAAGAGGATATTTTTGATGCATTTGCAAGTTCTCTCAAAATATAATTTATTACTCCCAAGGAATATAATTGTAAAGAATTTAACATGAGTTTATCACAAAGAAAGAAATAACCTTTGAACTAGTTTTTCCCCCATTGGTATTTTCAGAGTGAATTAAAGTGCCGGAGATTAAAGAATATAGCAAATAAGTAACAATTTCATCATTATTTAAGATAACCCTTTAAACATATGCTTAACTTTCGTTTTAAAATGTATTTTCAATTATTTATTAAATTAAAGAACAGTATTTTACAGTTATTGTTAGTTAAGTTTTAAGCATATAATATTCCAATAAAAATTCCACCACCAATGTCAACTCGCATCACCAGTGCTCCATCACGCCCCCCCAACCAGCAACTACCTCCCTTCTGCCTGCCTGCCACCTTGAAAGGTAAATTAGAGTTTGGTGACTGCAGTTTAGATCTTATTTCCCTTTTTAAGATGTCACTTCTGACATGTGATCTAGAAACATTCGTCTAAGACAAGTCTGAGAGTTTCTAACAAATTCTTTCGAGATAGTTACAGCATGATACCTGTAGTTAATAGTATAGTCAGAGTGCTCCTTTAGACTGCAATATTGTGCTGGTATTGAATTAGTTATTCGGAATTTCCCAGCAGAGAGACACACCAGAATGCTTAGAACACAACCTTAAATGGAGAGAAGGTTGCTGGGACAGAGTTGGGAGTAAAATATGCTGGTTTTGAATCAAAAATCTTTCTTAGTGAAATTAGACATTGTTTTTAATAAAGTAAATCATGATGGGTAGAAATGCATTGGCTAAAAATATCAGCTCATTATCACTTAATGACCTCAATTGAAGATAGGGGATATAATATAAGAATGGGTGATCATATATTTTAACCATGACAATGTTTTGTAGATTATAAAGGAAGTATATATTATTGTATTAGATTCTACTTAGGGAAAATAAGGTAATAGTTGTAATACAAAAATACACAAATGTATTTAAGAAAATAAAGCAAGGCATTGTAGAATTAAGGATATTGCATAAGGGATAAACCTTCAAGTGTTTTAAGGGGGAAATAGATGCTGTAAATAATATATAAACAAACAGAGGATAAAAAGATGTAAACAGAAGGAGCTGGAGTAATAGTAGTACAGATTGGGCACTTGTCTTGCACATGGCTGTCCGAGTTTGATTTAGAGCCCACCAGTAGTAATCCCTAAATATATAACCAAGAGTAAAGCAGGCACGCTCCTTCGCCTACACACAAATATGTAAATAATAAAAATTTACTAATAAATTTACAAATTTTCTTTAATTACTAATTTACATTTACTAATGTATCTAATAATACAATGTAGAAATATTATCAAAGATACATGTGATAGGGAATATATAGCAAGAACTCTCAAGTACAGATATTAAAAGTCACATAGGTCAGAGAGAACCTCAGATGCTAAGGGTTCTACTGTTTCCAGCCCCCATTTGATCCCCAGTACCACATGACTCCCCACAATATCACCTCGTATAATCTTTGAGACCCTCAGCACTGATGGGGTGAACCTGATAGTTTCCGTACCACAGGATCTGACCAGCTTAGCATACTCAGGTCTTGTAATTGAGCTACCATGTTTCAGATCAAATAAAGCATCCTCCAAAAATAAGACCTACTTATATGTTTCCTTCTGGGTTAAATATAAATCACCCCCAGAAAATAAATCCCCCAGACTCTGTCTCAGATTGAAAATTAATTTACCTTAAACTGGTACCTAGCTGTGCCCCGACTGGTGTCTGTAGGATTCACAGTTTGTCTTGTTTGTGTTGACAACTACCACTACAGTACTGCATACAGGTAATAAATTTTCTTTATTTTCATTTAACAAAAAATGAATATGCATTCCTATTCATGGAAAAATCAGACATCCTCTGAAAACAAAACCTAGCAAGTCTTTGGGAGCAAAAGTTAATATAAAACTATCTTTTTCTCGGGAAACAGGTTATCTACCTAGTTGACCAAATATCATTGATAAAAAATTCTCAAATCTTGGAAACTATTTGGAGCACAATCGTACAAAATCTGTAAACTTAAGGTAATAAAAATGTATTGGGGGGGGGGGAACTGGAGAGATAGAACAGCAGTAGGGCATTTGCCTTGCAAGTGGCTGATCCAGGACCAATGATGGTTCGAATTCTAGCATCCCATATGGTCTCCCGAGCCTGCCAGGAGCTATTTCTGAGCACAGAGCCAGAAATAACTCCTGAGAGCCATTGAGTCGAGTGTGATCTAAACAAAAACAAAATACAAAAAAAAAAAAGAGTATTTCTTTTTAACAGTTAAATGATTATGATGCACAAAGCTCTTGGGTATAAGTGCTAGAGATATAACAATAAAAGAAAAATTCTTATATGATATTAATTTGAATTATATTTTACAAAAACTGGAAAAACATATTATGCATATATAATTCATACATAGCATTTTTATTTTTAATACAAAGCAAACAAAAATCTAAGAGTGAAAAGGAGAAAGTTAAATTTGGGTTGTGACGTTCTATAAAGGTTCATTGAAAATGTGACATTAAAACCATTGTTAAGAATGAATTGAATTAAATTGGGGCCGATGAGGTGGCGCTAGAGGTAAGGTGTCTGCCTTGCAAGCGCTAGCCAAGAAGGACCGCGGTTCGACCCCCGGTGTCCCATATGGTCCCCCTAAGCCAGGAGCAATTTCTGAGTGCTTAGCCAGGAGAAACACAAATGGGTGTGGCCAACAACAAAAAGAATGAATTAATTAAATTTAAATAAACAGAATAAAGAATGGATTTCTGGAAATTCAAATCAATAAGTAAAAGTATAACATTGCGAGAAGAAATGAGATGGTGTTGGCTAGAAAATATGATTATCAAGTACAGTGGTAAAAATATACTTTGGAAAAAACTATAAAGAAAATTCAGTGCCATATTTACAAAGTATTTATACAAAGGAACGTTATGAGACTGCTTTTAAACCAAATCTTTCAAACCATTTCAAACCATTTCGTCTAGATTATACAAAGACTACTCTAGTAGACTACTCTAGTAAATTCATAGAAAATATAAAGAAAATATTTTCAGAAAGATAAATCAGAGAAAATTTGCTTCAAAATTCTATAACTGAATTCATTTTGCAGCATCTCTTTTTATATTAAATCTCCACTTAGAGTTTGGTTTAAGCAAAGAGCTTCATACATTTTTTAAAAGGCCCACGTCCAGCAGTGGATCTATGTTGGGGTGGACATATATATATATGGATGGACTCCATATTTGGCCTCAGGTGAAGTTTTGAGAGTTGAATGATATGCCTCACATTTCTGGAGTCCAATCTATTGATGAATGGGACATATGGTAGTAGGAATTGAATAGTCCCTATGTGTTTCTCCTCTTTGAACCGTTTTTCTTGAGATTCAAAATTATTAAAATAATATTTATTACTCAAAACTAGAAAAGTAACTGCCTATTAAAAGCATACGACACACATAAAGGCAAGTATACCTTTGGAAGAAAATATTTTTTAACATGAGGAACACCTATTCAGAGAAATAATCATTTGTAGAAATGAAAAAATTAAAAAAAATAATTTCATAAATATAATAAAAAATTTTCTGCACAATGAATATGGACAATGACATGCAAGGTAGACAGAAAGCCTGGTATTAAACTACCAGGTTTAAATGCAAGGTTTGGATAGGGTGATGGTATCAGTCACTGAGATAAGGATCATAGATTGAAGAAAAGATAAGCAGCAGAACTCATCTGATTTTATATGCTTATGCTCTATGCATGGATTTCAAATGAATAAAGATATATGGGCAAGTATGTAAAGATGCATGTTAGACATTTGGGTGTTCAACTGCAGAATGATGGACATAAATGCCTAATAACCAAAGACAGAATTAATAATTAACATTAGCTAAGTAAAATTAACTTATGATATCACTAACAGCCATGTATTAGCTAACATATTGGCAAGTGAACACTGTGAATAGAGAATATTTCTATAGATAGGTAAACATATGCAGCAATTAATATCTGGAACAGAATTTCCTTTATTGAAAACCAGGTTTAGTTTTTTAAGTATTATTATGAGGCCAATTATATGACCTCTCTTTTTTTTTCTTTTTTTTTTTTTTGGTTTTCGGCCACACCCGTTTGGTGCTCAGGGGTTACTACTAGCTAAGCGCTCAGAAATTGCCTCTGGCTTGGGGGGACCATATGGGATGCCAGGGGATCAAACCGCGGTCCTTCCTTGGCTAGCGCTTGCAAGGCAGACACCTTACCTCTAGCGCCACCTCGCCGGCCCCTATATGACCTCTCTTTGTTTTAATATTAAAACTAAAATACAGGAATAATTCATTGATTTTCAAAGATAAATTGTTGGAAATGAAGAAAGGAATAAAAATTGTAGTACATAATAAATGTTCCATAAAGGTGTGTAATTTTTATTTTGCATCATTTTACAAATAATGGAAGCTGCATCACAAGACATTAAGTGACTATTGAAAGGCACATCACTAAACAAAATGCCAGTGCAGGCTACTGCAAACCTACTTTAACTTTTTACCCTAGCTTTATGACTCACACAGAGAAGAGAAAAAGGTCAAGATTGTAACTCTGTGAAATTTCCACACTTAATCAATATGTAGAAACCAGAGCTCTTGTTAAATGGCATGATCAGACTACTAGGAAAGGTCAAGAAGAATAGTGTTGCTAAGTTTTTAAAAATGTCATAAAAGGGGTGCTATATTTATAAATACAAAATTTGGGGGGAACTTTTAAAAGAGAATTTATCATATTAAATAAAGCAAACATCAAGTA
Organism: Suncus etruscus; assembly: GCF_024139225.1. NCBI lineage: Eukaryota > Metazoa > Chordata > Mammalia > Eulipotyphla > Soricidae > Suncus > Suncus etruscus. The sequence continues at coordinate 82,194,454 of NC_064859.1, forward strand.
GAGCAATTTGGGAAATGAATTAAAAGGCTGGAGGAAAGGAAAGCAGATATAAATAAAGGAAGGATGTCCATATAAGTCCAACATAAGGAACATAAAATACAAAGTATAACATAAAGAACATTTTCATAAATATAGGAAAAACATAACTATGATTCTTGGTAAAGTAAGTATTTATGGAGTGAAGATGTTAGGAAAGGACTGATGATAAAATCTTAGCAAAGAATGATGTTGTCATATGTATGGAAATGCTACGCCTTGATCTTGAAAGCAACCCAAGTAACTGAGAAACAAAAGAAAATGGAGGTAGTTTATGAGGGAAAAGAGGTATGATGGAAGAGAAGCTTCAGAGATGTATGTGTGTGTGTGTGTGTGTGTGTATACACTGAGAAAGAAATGCAAAGTCTTGAGAAAGAATAAAATATTATCAACAGGGATGAGAGTAATATTGCTGAACAACCATGAAGACCCTGCTAAGCTTTGAGTAAAACAACAAATGAAGCAACTTTCAGGAGGAAGAGAATGCTTTGCATTCAGAGTAAGCTAAAGAGAAACAACCTGATGTAAGTAAGTTACAGAAGTGTAAATGCTCTTTTTTAATACATATTTCATGGAAAGAAGAAAGAACATGCTAACAAGTATTTGAATAAAACATAATACAAGAGAATATGTAATAGGACGTCTAATACTTATCATGGAACTGCTGTCAGAATGCTGCCAAGGCAGTATCATTTTCAGACACTTCATTTAATGACATCCGGATAGAGACTTGTAAAAACTAAGATTCCAATTCTGACTGCCACTAATGTTAATATCCTAACCAGGTCAAACTCTATTCCTTTGTGTGGTTTTCAATGTCTTTGCCTGCAAATAAGACTTAATTAGAAGTTCCCTAAAGATTGCTCTAGTTTTAAGACTGTATGAGTGCATTACAGATAACATACGTACCTTCTCCATTTCCCATGCCTACAGTGATATTTTTCAGCGTTTAGCTTTTGAACTGATATTAAAAGGATATATTACTTAGAGAGCTAAGAATGTAGGCATAGTGCACTGACCCAAAAGCAGGTGTGCAGATTGGGTTCAAAAAGATGTTGCTTCTTTCTTATCTCTCTCTCTGCAGCTTTCGGTTTTATTTAACTTGCATGGTGGAAGATGAATGCACCAAAGCTCCAGAGGCTTAAAGGATCATTGCAAATGATAAATTAGTATCTTTGAGTGCCTATTCCTTATCCTCTGTCTCTTCTAGTTCAATACATACGGGATAAAGGAGCAATATCACTGTGTGTGTCTGTATGTGTGTGTGTATGTATGTGTGCAAGCCTACATTATAGACTGACCGAGTGTATCTAAGCCATGTAAAATCCGCTATGAGTATTTAGATTAAGTGATGGCAAAGTAAAATACATATGATCAAAACTTCCTAGATGATTTTGCTTTAATATGAGCAAATTGTTCTGTTGTACAAGGAGATACACCCCATCCCCACCCCAAAATAGTTTTCTACATTGCCATCTTTACTGCATCCTTTACAATTGACAAGCTCTATTTTCCCCCCAGAGGATCCAAAACAGTCTTTCCATCACCAGTGGTTTCAAATTTCCATTTCAAGCCTCAAGAGATATGGTCGATAGATTAAGGGCACATGAATTGAGGGCTTTAAAAACTGTAGATGCTCATGAAATTATTATAGAAAAGATTGTGAGTGACCCACTCTTTATCTTTCAGTGTAGATATCACATTGAAATTTTAGTCAAATAAAACACAAGAATCCTTTACTGAAGTAGAAATAAATTTTTAATCAGTGGTGATATTTTACTTGGATTACAAAAGTCAAATTCTATCTAGGAGTCTGATAGTTTAAACCCACTGCACTGATTACTGTGAATTTTTGCTAACCCCAAGTTGAATATATAATATGATATGATATGTTGTCATATATGATATGATATTTATTCCATTGACCTTACTCCTTGCTCATAGGAAAAATCATAGGCTAAGGACATTAGTTGCTTTAAAAACTACTTTTCACATTGATATACTGAATAATTTTAGCTGCTAATTATATTTCTTATCCTAAGGCAAATGCCCAGATATAAACAAATGCATTTTTTAAAAGTGTTTTCTCAAAACTAAATAATTCCTGTTATATTGGATAAGTGTGTATAATTTCCACTTGAAACTGCCATCACTGATTTCATTTACCTTGAAGGAGGTACACTAATTAATTATTCTGACATTAATTAATTTATATGAATTAATGTTTGGCAATGGTTTCACTCAATACAAACAAAACAGAAATATCCATTCACAGAATTTTTGGTCTTTAACAGGTTGCTTATTAAGATAATTTCATATACATCTAATTCCTAACCCAGGTAAAATTATACTAGAATGAGGTAAACTTAGGCCTTGAATGATTGTTGTCACTATTTAAAAGCTTAATTTAAGCACAGTACAGTTAATGTTATTTGCAATTTGATGTTTTTCTTCTCTCTGTTGCTAAGAGACCACTATATAAAAAGTCAAATATCTTGAAATCTCAAGATATAAACCTATAATTAAATATGAATAAAGACTGATCTTCCCATTCCACCTGTATCATAAAAAGAGAAATAACAGTTTGATGATTCTTTTGCTTAAAAGCAATGTTACATTCTCATCGCAGTCTGATCTGCTTTCCACCTACCTGTCTAATTATTTCCCTCTCTATAACTGAACCAAAAAGGATTTTACTCTTTTCTCTACATTCCTCTGTGGCTCATGGCATGTCCTCAATTTAGAATGCCTTTTCTCATATCTGTATCTGGAAAAATACTATGCCACCTAAAAGGCCTCTTCCTTTATAAAATTCTCCCAGAACATAGTTTCCTGGACCAATGGGATGTTTGTGTTTAATTCATTTCACCTAACCTGCCACTTTGAGGAATAAATTAATTTTTTCTATAACTTTATAATACCTATAAAACTCTGCCTGAAAAAAATCCGCCTGAAGATAAAATTAATTGATTTATTTGCTAGTAAGCTGCTTTATTACTCTAATAAAAGCTGAAGTCAGACACTAGCTCTTATTATTTCATAGCATTTCAATTTCCTCACAGAGAATAATCTATTTTTGAAATGAAATCATGTTTGTCATTAGTTAATAAAAGTAGTCCTTGAAGAAACTAGCCCCATAATGGTGAATTTAGAAATAAGTTTCCAGCATTTTGCATTTTCAATATATTCCACAATGTTTATAATTTCTAATGAGGGAAAACTAATATTATAGAACCAAGGAATTGTGAAACTATTCTTGATCATCATAAGAAAATATTCTAGGGGCTAGAGCAGTGACGCAAGAGATAGGGCACTTGTCTTGCACAGGCTAACCTAGAACGGACCTCGGTTAGATCCCACAGCATCCCATATGCTCCCCCTAGCCAGGAGTGATTTCTGAGTGCATATTTCTGAATGCATAGCCAAGAGTAACCCCTGAGCTTTACCGGGTGTATCCCCAAAACAAACAAACAAAAAAACAAACAAATTAAAAAAAATAATTCTAATATACCTAAGTGGTACATTGTATTTGGTGTTTGCTTTGCCCCAAGCTAAACTAGGTTTCATTCCTAACTCCCTAAATGGTTCTCCCAGCCCTTCAAGAGTGATCCTTTAATAGAGGGAAATAGCCAGAGTACTGTTGGGAGGACCTCAGAAACAAACAAATAGACAAAAAAAAACAAAGAGCTAAACGTATTGAATTTCCCCAGTGTGTGCCCATCTGAACATAATTTGGACTCAACTTAATTTCGAATAAAAGAAACTATATCTCATGTCTCTGGAAATAAACTCTTTGTCACATTATTTAAGAAAAGAAAAGATGGGGTCGGCGAGGTGGCTTGCCTTGCAAGCGCATCCCATATGGTCCCCCCAAGCCAGGGGCAATTTCTGAGCGCTTAACCAGGAGTAACCCCTGAGCATTAAACGGGTGTGGCCCGATAAACCAAAAAAAAATTGTTTAAAAAAAAGAAAAATAAAAGATATAGTAGGCCATCTAAGACAATCACAATTTATTTTAACACTCAATATATGGGCAAAAAATAAGATAAAATAAAAGCAGTCATAAAAATAATATTATTCATCTGCAATGGTATTCTTTCACCCACTATCACAAACATTGAATAACAGAACCAAGAGTCTAATCTGTCCTGAGTTTTTCTCTCCATGGTCTATCTAGTTAGCTCTAACTCTAAAAATACCTGGAAAGAATACATAAATCTATGAAATTGTATAAGCAATAAAATAGTATTTCTGTACTTTTCTATTTTATCAAAATAGTTTTAAAAGTAAAAAAAAATTGGGTCGAAGAGATAGCATGGAGGTAGGACATTTGCCTTTCATGCAGAAGGACAGTGGTTTGAATCCCGGCATCCCCTATGGTCTCCTGAGCCTGCCAGGAGCGATTTCTGAACATAGACCCAGGAGTAACCTCTGAGTGCTGCTGGGTGTGACCCAAAAAACAAAAACAAACAAAAAAAAAGTAAAAAATTCAATATAAAATAAATTAAAATGCAAGTTAAATGAAATATTCTCTAGAATGAAAATACCAAATTCACTATGGAATGGACAAAAACAGTGATCTATGTATTATCTCAAATTTTTCATAATTAGGTATAAATGCTTACCTAGATAGACTTCAACTTGAAAATATTTTAATATTTTAATTTAATTTAATATTTAATTAAAATGTATTAGATATACTATTTTTATGCTGTTGTTATTTTTGTTTTTTGGGGGGGGGCCACACCCAGTGATGCTCAGGGATTACTCCTGGCTATGTGCTCAGAAATCTCTCCTGGCTTGGGGACCATATGGGATGCTGGGGGATTGAACCACGTTCCTTCCTAGGCTAGTGTGGGCAAGGCAGATGCCATACCACTTGCACCACCGCTCTGGCCCCCTAATTTTATGTTTAAAAAAATTTAACCTCATGCTTATATTTTGCATGCAACCTATAAAATAAAGTTAAAAGGCTTAAATTGATGTATAGTCTAGGCAAGGCTATAACTTGCTTCAATATTTCTTCATTAAATTGCCTGGCTGCTTCTCAATGATAAATACAGAAATGACTGTGTAATGCTACATCTCCTGTTCCTTGCCTAAGGGTTGTTTCTTCTCATTTTAAATGTATTCACTATTACTATGATCATAACCTGCACATTTTGAATATAGGAAAAAGGTCTTAATTACTCTTCTCATTCTTCTTCCTAGCATCCAAAATGGCTGCCAAGATGCAGAATGAAGAAAATCTTGATTTAGATATTGACAAGTTTAATATTAAAAAATTGACTAGCCAAGGCATTGCTATTTAATGAGAACCATACAAGATTATGAGAACAATTTGTTAACCTGTAATAAATATCAATGATTTTTACAAATTAAGAGAAAAATGAACTTCAAATAACTAATTTTAAATGTTTCTTCCTTAGATACTTCTCTGGTGGATAATTTCTAAGGGCAGTGATTAATAGTTATACATTTAAAACCATTGTTTCTTCAGTTTCAAATGAGTCATCTAGTTTGGAATAAAGCAAACTCTCTAAAATGGTGATAAAGGTACCTCTGTAGGCAGAAACTTCTTTCTTCAGTAAGTTTTATTTGTGAGGAGAGAGTTAGGTAGGATGAACCATAAGTAAATTCATATAATTGAAATTCTCTCTGTTCGACATGGTTCTGATAATCCTCAACTGTGGAATACCCACAAAATTCTGACTTTAGTCAGAATATAAATCTTTCATGATGAACATGTCCTTATGGTAATAAAATGTCTTCTCTGTACATCACTAAAGATTATATGAAAACATGTGTCTGCTATCCACCCATAATAATTCTACAAAGTTGCCCAACCCATTAGAACCGATTAAGATAGTTATAAAATACAAGTTGTCATGTGGCATGATATGAGTACACATGTCTTAGTCATTAACACATATACTTTGTGAGAAAGATACCTGATATGATGAGTTTTTAATAAAACCTGGGGCCTGGAAAATAGTACAGTGGATAAGAGCCTACCCTGATTTGATCCCCTACACCACATAGTACCCTAAGCATGGCCAGCAGTGGTTCCTGTGTGCAAAACTAAAAGTCAGCTTTGACCACAACTGGGTGTGGTCCAAATTCCTAAAATAAAAAGTGGGGAAATATGTCAAATATTTTATGTACTATCATGTGTATAGAAATCTAAAAATTACAAATTCACATTAATTATAATTTAAGTATATTATATCATCACTACTTTATATTTAATGAGGATTAGGTGAACATTGATTAAATAAATGAAAAAAATGAAATTATTTCTTTTTTGGGGGCCACAAGCGGTGTAGCTCAGGAGTTACTCCTGGTTCTGTGCTCAGAAATCCATCCTGGAAGAGTTGAGGGACCATATGGGATGCTGGGGATCGAACCTGTGTTTGTCCTGGATCAGCCAAGTTCAAGGCAAACACCATACCACTATGCTATCACTTTGGCCCCAACAACTATTTCTAGTTAGGTATAAATATCAAAAACTAGAAGAGAACTAAAGAACTTGAAAAAAAATTACATGTATTTTTTAGTGCAAAAATATATTTGATATCATAGAAGTAATACCTTAATAGCAATCACAGCAGAGGTTCATCAGAATTGCTCAATTGAGCATATAATTAACCCTATGAGGCATACTATAATATCTAAGCAAGATATGTACCCTTGAAAGCCATACTGCATCCTAAAAGACAGTATAAAAAACGAAACAAGGAAGTTTCAAACAGATCATGACTTAATGAAATGCCCAGATGAACAATCCTCAAAAGTACTAGAATCAAAAAAGAGCTCTAGCTCATGCTTTAGGAAAATCTATAGAGTCTTAAGCATTCAGAAGTGGAACATCCATTTTGCTTGCTGCAGCAATTAGAAGCTGAAGCTGAAATCAATGCAGCAGCTACCAGAGCAATCTGCAGGTCTGGGATGCAGTTCCTTACATCATTGATTTTCCATGGTTTGGGGTTTAGGTTCATCTCACTCATATTATCTCAGACCCTCTGTTGTTCCCAGGGGTTAGACGCAGAATCATTGCTTTTTTACTGAAAAATTCTCCAAGATAAATATTGTGCTCACAAGAGACATAGAAAGGGAAGAAGTCACATAAACACTAAGAACCTCTGGCCAGTCAAATGAGACTTTTTTTTATAATACAAAGTTCAAATTTATTTGCAGCAATTCAAATGGTTCTTCATCCTAACCAAAATTCCACAATTCTACATTAGGATGACCCTAAATAGTTTCTGCTTATATCTCTTACTGCATTATCTTTTTCACTGCCTTGTCCTATAAATTAAGTCCAGATTAGTTCACTTAACATTCTAAAATATAACTTTTCTTCAAAGGAATTTTCTCCCAAGACATTCTTTAAGGCCAGACTGATAGCACAATGGTAGGGCCTTGCACTGGCTAACCTGGGATGGAACCAGGTTTGATCCCAACATCCTATATGGTCCCCCAAGCCTGTCAGGAGCAAATTCTGAGTGCACAACCAGTGGTAACCCCTGAACACTAAAGGGTATGACCCAAACAACAACAACAACAACAACAACAACAAAGATCTTGATCAAGTTCTACCCCATATTATTCATCTCAACTAACTTTGTCTTCTCTCCTCAAACTTATTATAACTTTATTATATACTATTATTTTCCTTGGTATGCTTTACCAACTCAATTATTAGTGTCTAAAAAGCCTCAGATAATTAACCTAACACAGTATTTGTACACACATAAACATAAATAAGAAAACAGCTTTATACCAATGGTGTTTATTTGGGTACCATAATTAAGGTGTTTTAAAGCATAATGTCTACAATATCAAGTTATTGGTACATAACCATATCTGGAAAATTACTAACTTGATTTTGTAGATGAGAAAAAATGTTTAATCATGAATGTCAGACACTACATTTTGAAACCTATGGAATGAGACCCGTAAAAGAAATTACTCAATGGCACTATCAGTGAATTATATAGAATTAAATTAGAACTCCAGGGCTTTAGGAAGAAACAAATTGGTCCTGACATATGCTCTTTTTTGCCTCAATGCTTACATTTTGGCCATATTAGAAATGTTTTATTTTTGCACTACAGTTTTATGATGGGGCAGAGAAAGCTGCATGACTGCAAATGACTTTACACTGTTTTTCTTCTGTTTTTCTCAGAATTTTAAGTAAAAACATATTAGAAGATAAAGCTTGGTCTCTGTGAACTAAGGGGGAGTTAAAGAAATAGAGAACAACATGGGAAAATAGGATTTCCACTTTCAAGCCTGCCATAACAGCAGTAATCAACAAAGGAAGTGCCAAGCAGCTTAAAAAGGAGCTGAAGAAAGGAGGAAAAGCACAACATACAGAATGTGCCATGTGGAAGTCTCAGAAATCCTGGTGTGAGGCTTTTGAAAACTTTAACTTTTAATAAATTAGTTTTGATCTTATGACATAATTTGTTATATCATTTATTTTTAAAATCATATTAGCTTAACTTAACAAATAAGATATATTTACCCCTTCAACAGAACAAGTATTAAAAAAATATTTCCTGAGTGGGAAGAATTCTTGCCCTGCACACAGCCAATTCAGGTTCAATATCTTCCTCAGTCCATATAGTCTCTCAATCCCCTACAACAGTGATCCTTACGCCTAGAGCCAGGAATGAGCCCTGAGTACTGCCAGGTAAAGCCTCAGAAAACAAACAAAATAATCAATGAGTAATATTTCCTGTGGAATAGGCAATATATTTAATAAATTCTGATGATAATTTAACTCTTAAATCATAACTGTTTCACAAATCCAAGTCATGCTATGTCAAAAAAGCTTCAAGATACAAATAAAAGATATTAAACTTGATATCACTTGGTCACTGAACTTGATTCTGTAGAAACTGTCTGAGATTGAGAGAGAAAGAGAGACAGACAGATACAGAGAGAGACAGAGACAGAGAGAGAGAGGAGAGAGAGAGAGAGAGAGAGAGAGAGAGAGAGAGAGAGAGAGAGAGAGAGAGAGAGAGAGAGAAACTTAGCTGGGGGAGGCTAGACCCAGGTTCCAGGTTCAAGAAAGATAAAGGGATAGAAACAAAGCACCTCACTAATTATTTAAATCTGCTCTGTGGCAGACTCTGCTCTAGTCACTCTCCTACCCCTAACTGTCCAAGTTGTTTTTTTTTATACCTGGTGTGACAAGGGGGAGGCTTGTCCACGGGGCCTGTTCAGGGGCTTCTCTAGGTCTAACTGTTCCACAGTGGGGTTATCCAAGGAGCATGTTCAAGCCCAACTGCCATTGCATCAACAAGTGTCCACTCGGGAATTCAAAAGTTATAATGCACTTTTGCCCAGTAAGACTGAACTGAGGTTAACGCGGAGATATAGTGAAGGCTGAGGGTAGCTCCAAGCTTAAGAAACCTTTGAGCAATACATAAAAATACAATATGCATAGTTTAATTCTGGAAAGTAAAGAAATGCATCTAGCAGTACATAAAACTGATATCAATGTTACCAATCTGTGTCCATGTTCTAGAAAACATTCTAAATTCAAAACAGACACATGTTCAAGGAATTTTATCCCAGTAAGAGAATGTAGGATGTACAAGCAGTAATTTCAGTGTGAGAGCCACATTTGATAGTGTTCATTAAAGAATGTCCTCAGAATACAGAAAAGTTTACTTCCCATAATGTGGGTAGTTGGGAAAATTTCTAGGAAAACATCTTTTCCATGTGCATTTAATATTAACTAGAATTTGGTCATAACAGAAAGAAAACATTTCTCTGGTCCAAAGGAATTGAAACAAAAGAGCAAGTTGACTGGTAAGAAACCAGGGAAATAAGCATTTTCCCTCCAATCACATAGAGAAAATTGCAATTTATAAAAATGTAACACACTACACAGGGTTCTCTGATTAAAAATTTTTATTCTGAAATTTAGCAGGAGATATGCCCCTGTTGGTGCTTTGTAAATGTTATTACAGATACATAAATGAACAGTATCTAATTGTTTTTGCTGCTTCAGTGATAGAAAAAAAAACTCAGCAGTGAAGATATTAGCAATCCAATCTATTTTAATGATGATAGCTAAGGGGCTGTGTAGAAGACAGATACCAAAGTGGTTCTTTGGTAAAGTCCTTTTCCTGGAATATCATTCCCAGTCCAAAGAGCCCAGGCTAAAACTAAACTATAATTATGGTTATCAAAGGATCTGATGAGAAAAACTGTTTTTCTGAACAATGAATGCCCATCATTATTCCTGGGAGTCTTCAAATTATTTACTTTACTGTCATAACACTGTATTTGGTAAACAAATAATATAAAATAATAAAAAACACTGAAGCATACCCAATTTTTATAGGCAAAGACAAATATAATAATTGCAAAATATATAAAAATATAGTACTCTAAGATCATGGAAGAACATAATAGCAAGTAGCATGGGGTTTGGGGTTTGATGGCAAAAATATGAGAAATGTTAAATATTTATCTTTAGGGACACCTGTATATTTCAAGCTAGGGATCACATTGAGCAAGATGGATGTCCTAAAGCTGAACTATTTGAGATGAACTTTTGTGGTGTGACAGTTGAACATATTTTACAACTTTGTAAGAAATTTAGGGATTCTTTGAATGCCACATTGTACATTAGAAATTTTTTTCAGAATTCTGTTCTTCAATGACTGAGAAATCAGGAGGTGGGCCAAAATATTAATATTCCTACTGTTCAGTAATCTCTACCGAATTTTACCAGACTCCTTGGAACCCAAAGGCTGCACAGTGACTGTGCTATACCAAAGCATACTACTTTGGGAGACGTATGAGAAAGCAGATAGCTACATATTGTTTTAGACTGAAAATAAAATAATGAGAAAAGAACTTCAAAGAGTTGAGGTGATTTAATTAATCATTCATTTCAATAACAACTCAAGAAATTTTAACTTCAAAAAAATTTATCAAGTAATTAGTATTGCATTTATTATTATAATTATAAACTTTTTCTAACAAATTTTTATGGGATTGTATTCCTTTTTATATGAATAAGTAATAAAACATTACTCACAAAATCAAAGTTGACCTTTTTCTTAATTGTGAAAAATCCTGAAACTCGATTTTAAAGAATTTTCATAGTATTTAACCTTTAAATTGTAAAAAAAATATCAATATTTACCATTGAAATTGATGATAAATAGTAACACTGATATCTCAGAGTGAACATACTATCTTCCTATGTAATGAAACTCATCAACTGTATCTTGTCAGTTGTATTGACAAACTCATAAATTGTATTGGCATATTATATCCAGATTTTACTCAGGAGAAACCATATCTCTGAGAATAGTAAAGGGTAATATAAGTAATTAAACGTGCATTCAAAATAAACCATTTTGACAAGAGAAGTAGACTATTAGAATACTTCTAATATATTAGAATATATTCTAATATATATTCTGACCCTGTTCCTTCCATAAATTGTCTGTATGTTCTTCAAATATGATATTGCATTTAACATCAAATAATTACTATTCCAGTGAATTGCTCTAGTAGTCACAATTGACATATTTATTTAAAATTTATTTCAAAGTAAATTTAAAAGTCTAGCAAGCTGAGAACTTTCTAAGTTCATTATAATATCATTGTCTATTATTACGTTCAAGCTTAGCAGAACAGTAAGAAAATATTAAGAAGAGATTTCTATATTCAGATAAAATATTGAAAGGTATTCTTCTTACTATATTAGGCTACTTTAGTCTCTCCCTTCAGAAAGAGTTGCTCATCTAGAAAATGCATTTCTTGGTTCTAGCACATTGATTTATAATTTACAGTCCCCACTCTCAGCAAACACTACTTTGTATCATTATCTTGATAATAACCAGATAGCCTGACATTCATGTCAGTGTGGACATTGCTATCTGTTTCAAATTTTATTGCAAATCTCTTACAGAAATAACCTCATAGACACTCAAGTTCATGTTAAACCAGAATGCTAAGCACCCTAGATTCCAATCAAGAAGCCTGGCCCTAAAATTTACTATAACATGTTATTCATACTGTCTAATGAGAGTTTTTTTAATTTACTAATGCTTCCCTGCATCCTATTTGTTAGTTTTTTCTGTTTTTTCTTTAAGATTTTTAATACTTAATTTTTATTTTTATCAACTCTTACTAAAATAAATGCTGACAAAATTCTGATATAAGTAAAGTGAACAACACAATAATTTGATAGACAAATATATTGTAAAATGACTCCTACAGTAATGTTATTTACCATATTCCTTAGCTCACATAGTTAACCTCCTCTTCACATCATATTTTCAAAATGGTTCCATCTTTTCAAAGAAAATTAATACTCTAATCATCAAGACTAAAACCAAACAAAATGTATCAATAAGTGTTGGAAGTACAATATAGCAGGTAGAGCATTTGCTTTGTATATGAACTATCAGAGTACAATACCTGCCATCTGAATATTGTCCATTCTTCACTATCAGAAGCAATTACTAAGTGCAGTCAGGAGTAACATCATTGGGTCAGACACAATGGCAAAACAAAAATGAGAGAGAGAGAGAGACAGAGAGAGAGAGAGAGAGAGAGAAAGGAAGAGAGAGAGAGAGAGTACTCTTGTACTTTCTAGTCAGTATAATCCTGGAAGTCTTAGCCAGATAAATTAGTAAAAAAAAAAAAAAGTAAATTTTATTGCATCCAGATTAAAAATTAAGAAGTAAATTTTTTCTTTAGTTGCAGGTGACAAATCTCATGAGGAAAATTTTAAATATGTCACAAAAGAAACCTCTAGAACTAATAAACTCAGTATAGTTGGAGGGCACAAAACCAACTTTAAAAATTAGGACATTTTAATAGTTAAATATACAAGAATAAAAAGTATAAATTATAATTTAATCAATTAAAATAAATCAATTCTATTTATAATTACTCTTGGAAAATGCTGTCAAAATATTTAATAATGAATGTTAAAAATTATTGGACACCAAAAATTATGAAAGATACTGAAAAAGTCATAAGTAGAAAAATTGGAGATTTGGGTTCTTCTTTTGTGGTTATTGTTTTTTTTTTTCTTTCACAAAAGCCACCTTTAAAAAATTACATTTGAAAAGACAATGGGTAAGCCTATATTTCCTTTATAAGTTTAAGACCTATATAATACTAACTTTTAACCTGTTGACCCCCAAATGTAAGGTAGTCTCCTGTATCAGTTTGTTCCCATAATATTTTAAACTTATTTTTATTTATTTTTTCTTTATATATGTGAGTGTGTATGTATATATATATGTGTGTGTGTGTGTATATATATGGTCTTGTTTCTGTTTTCTCTTCTTCCTTAACTCCACCTGTTTTGGTTCTGCATGATACAAAAACCTACAAGAAAAAGTCTTGCCTGGGATAATACCACAGGTCAAAACCAGGGCACAGAGATGATGGAGCCTGACACTCTCATCCCCAAATACACCAGCAATATAATAAACCACCATTTCTTCTTGCAGAGGCATACTAAAAAAGGGGAAATTTTACATATAAAAACAAGCTCTTATCTACTAGTGATAGGAACTCATATACTTCACAATACAGGGCACCTTCCACCTTGAACATATGTCATATGGTCCCAATTTAGACTCCATGTGATTAGACAGTGACTGTCCAACTCTGAACCCTAGCTCTCAGACATATAACTGACACACTTTTCTACAACAGCTCCAGGAATCAAACTCCCTCTGGGCCATTCTTAATACTGCTTTGACACCAACATGTGCCGGTTTTGATATGACATCCTCATAATAAAGAAATGACAACAACTTGGTCTAGGCTTTGATTGGTACAAAAGCCAACTTCAATATGTACAGACTGACTGTGATAACCATGACTGGGCAGAACTTATCCTGGGACCAATAAAAAAAAAAGAACCTTAGTCTAGGCCTTGGCCTATGATCTGAACAACAACCAAAATCTAACGCCAGAGTTCTGACTGAGACAACTGTAACCCAGCAGATCCTCTGGAAACATAAAGAAAGACTCTATCCTATGCTTCATCCTAGAATCGGGACAAAAACCAAGACCATCAACTACAGAAGACTGATTAAAACAACAGTGATGGAACAGAACTCCTAGAATCATAAAGAAAGACTTCATCCTAGGCTCCATCCTTTGACCTGTGCAAATAACAATATCTCTAGATATAGAGGCAGGATTTTATCATCCATGATGGAGCGGAAAGTTTCCAGACATCACCAAAGTACCAAGGAGAGAGTAAAAGAACATGTATTGAGACTGTAGTTACTCCCATGACAGTATACTTCAAGGGCGGAGAAATCCTGTATCTCTTAGGCCAAGGGAATTCCCTTTCTAATTTCCCCCAATATTTACTGTGCCTATGCAAAAGAGAGAGAGAGAGAGAAGCACAAATTAACATTTTTTGGTTTTGCTATTTTTGTTGTATGTTGTTTGTTTGTTTTTTTCCCTCCGTGGGTTTTCTTTGTTGTGCTTTGTTTTGTTTTTATTTCAGGACAGTGGTTATTGTGTGGTTGGTGTCTTTATTGCTGTGGTGCTTTTTCGAGTTTTTTGTTTATTTTTTTTTTAATTTTTTAGTATTGTTGTTATGCTTTTTTTCCTTTTTTCCCTTTCTTCTCTTAAATTGATATTTATAGCCTCAGAAGGACTCCTCCCATCTTTAGCTTGTTTGATTTTTGCCCCATTTCATTTTATTTTCTTTCCTTCAAAGAGAACCACATAATTTTGTAGTTCTTGTTCCACCTCACAAACTGAGGGGAAAATAATGGAGGGTACCAAGACCAGACAGTCATATGAACATTAGTAGAAATAAAAAAATGACCAGACTTAAACACCAAATCCAAAGCCAAGTACAACAGCATCAACACCCAATCTACAACATGCTAGACACAGAGGGGACAACTTATACTAGCAACCCGGGGGTTAAAGGAGGAGTATATGGGATGCATGCTGGGAACAGGGGTGGAGGGAGGAAGCATTGGTGGTGGGAATGCTGCTGATTCAATGTCACTGTGTACCTAAAAAAATTACTGTGAAAGATTTGTAATCCATTTTGGTCAAAATAAAAATTTAAAAATAATTACTTTTGAATTACTGGGAAAGAGTTCAGAGGTGAAGCATAGGTTCCTTTTATTGGGGAAGCCAAGATTTCATCTGAATTATGGTCCCCCAAGAGTAGCCCCTGATCTCTACTGAATGTGAACCCCAACAGTATAAGCAATAGCAAAAACAAACAAACAACCTCTTTATCTAACTAAAGTTTATTAGTTGTCCTCTAAAAGAAAGTTGAGGACAATTCATCAAGCCCCATGCTGGGCTTTCTGGAAACCAGGCAAGTTTCTGAGACTTGTTTAGGGAGTCTTTTATAGACAGTAATTCCCTTTAGGACTCTGCCTTTTTCCCATTTCTAATTACTCTGTAGGTAAGATCTGCTTATCCCACTTTAACTCAGATGGGTTCTTGGGCTTCGATGTTTATCCTGCCTTATTTTAGGCCTTGGATGATTACAAACACCAGGATGTGCCAAATCCCTTTTTTTCTGTTGGCTCTCCAAGGGCTCCTTAATATCCTTGACTATATTGGCCTAGAAATCTCTTTGAAGACATTTACTTAATGGCCAAAAATAAAAACCTAATTTTGAGCTGGAAAAAAAGTGTTGTTCTTCATTGGGTAGAACTACCTGATATGACTACCTTACAGCCTAAAATTTATAAAAGAAAGAATAAATTCTACAAAATATAAAGTAAATAAAATATAATATTTATTTAATAAAATAAATTCATTTAATGAAATATAACTTTTAAGATATAACATATTTAATAAAATATAAATTTTTGACTTAGCCCATATACTCTTTGTTATGAGTGTTTTAGACACAAAGAATACTGGCATCACAAATATCGAAAGGATTAAAAAAAAACAGGAGAGGTTTAATTCATTTTTCATCCTTTTATATTATACACATTCTTCCCCTAAGGCATCCAAAAATGATTACCCCTTTATGCAGGCTCAACATTTAAGACTATAATTCCCAGGTACCCGATATGCTATTTACCCAGGTGTTCAAGACTTTCCACATCTTACAGTTTAAATGAAAACCTTCCATACACAGGAAAAAATCACTCAATATACCTGAACTGTACTTCACTGAGGTAAAGCTCATTTATTTATTTACCCTTATAGAGTATCCACATTTTCATATGTTTTTAAATTGAAGTAACTATTATATAACGTGGGGTTTGTGTGTGCATCGTTGAAAAGAACACATGAACATTCTACATTTAATTTGCCAGTAAAACTATAGTTCTTCATCATACATTTGTCTCTCTGTCCCAATTTAACCACCACTCTTCTCTTTGAGTAAATATTTATTGATCTTATAGCCCAACCATTCATATTTTAATAATTTTTTATTGTGACCAAAGTTAATTACACATCTTTCACAGTAATATTTAAGGTATATAGTGACATTGAATCAGGGGCATTCCCACCACCAGTGTTGTCCTCCCTCCATCCCTGTTCCCAGCAGGCATCCTATATCTCCCTCCTTTGCCTCCTGGAATGCTAGTGTAACTGGTCCCCTCTTAAACAGCTTGTTGTAGATTGGGTACAGATTCTGTTGTGCTTGACCAAACATTCATTTATATTATTTAGTTTACCTGTTTGCATTCACTAGATGACATAGATTAGTAAAATCATACACTGCTTTTTCTCCATCTCTATTTAACTTAACTAAACATAATACGTACCTATATTTCTGCAAATGACAGGATGTCATCATTTTAATAACTGAATAATATTTTTCTGTGGATATATACCTCATCTTTATTTTTCTGTTGTTAAGCTTCTAGGTTGCTTTCCAGTTCTTTTCTTTGTAAACCATGTTGCAATAAATACAGAGATGCAGCTATCATTTCAAATAATTGCCACTATGTGTTGGGATAAATATCCAGAGGGGCTGGGAAGGTGGTGCTAGAGGTAAGGTGTCTGCCTTTCAAGCGCTAGCGTAGAACAGACTGCGGTTTGATAGCCTGGCATCCCATATGGTCCCCCCAAGCCAGGGGCGATTTCTGAGCGCAGAGCCAGGAGTAACCCCTGAGCATCAAACGGGTGTGACCCAAAAACCAAAAAAAAAAAAAATCCAAACAGAATAATAAAATATTTGAAGTGGGTTATAAGCCACACCCAGAAGTGCTAAGGGATGACTCCTGTCTCTGTACTCAGATATAATCACTGGTGATGCTCAGAGTACCATAATTCCTTGTGCTAGGAATAAGGATATTGCTCAGTGGTGAGCACATGTTTTACTCTAAAAAGTCTTGGGTTAAATTCCCGGTACCATACAATGCCTTCTACCAATTTCTATATCTGACAACAACCTTTAATTCTTATGAGAGACAAGAAACTGTGCTATCTACACATAAAGAATTCTGTATTAGAATGTTATGAATAATATAATAGAATAGCATTCTATTCTTTTATAAAATAGTATAGTAGGGGCCGAAGAGATAGCATCCAGGTAAGGCATTTGCCTTGCATGCAGAATGACGGTGGTTCGAATCCCAGCATCCCATATGGTTCCCCGAGCCTGCCAGGAGCAATTTCTGAGTTAGAGCCAGGAGAGTAACCCTTGAGCATTGCTGGGTGTGACCCAAAAACCAAAATCCAAAAAAAAAAAAAAAAGTATAGTATTTTTTTACAGCTATATAAAAGATAAAATTATGCAATTTTTAGCTACATAGATGGGATTAAAGTAATCATTCTGAGGAAGTCAGAAGGAGAAGGAAAAGTACAGAAGAAGGATCTTTTCCATATTCAGATCAAAAAGAGGCAATGTATGGAAATAAAAGTTTCACAGCAGCAGGACCAATAAGATGGGCTGCAGAGCTTATTGTACCAACTGACAGTAAAGAGTAGGTAGTGAATTACTTTGAGGCATTTGTAGAAGGACACATCATGGATGAATGTTGTGTTAGAACATTTTATGATTAAAACTTTATCATTAAACATTGTAAATGACAGTGCTGAGATAAAGTTTGAAGAAAAATTTTAGTTGTCTTGAAATAAAATTAATAAACATTTTCATTTTATTTTATTGCACATGTTAATTTTAAGTTTCTTGACTATTCTAAGACTATTTCAGTCTGGGGAGAGGGCTAAGAAATACAGAGATAAAAAGACCCTCCTAGAGCTACTGAGAAAGAGGATAATGTAGAAAATAATCATTTCACCTTTCGATTTTCTTATTCCAAACAACCTTAAAGTTGTATACTAACTCTCTCTCTAACTCTAGAAATCTGGAGAAATTCCTATTATTTTTATCCTCAAATAACTAACATTTTTTATGCAAGTCTTGATTTGGAAACTAAAGTAAAAAGTGCAATTTTCTTTTAGAATTGCTACCTTCCACATTCATATTCACATTTATATTCCAACATTCCACAATAAACTCCTAGTTTACCTTCCTCCCAATTATACTATATTCAATTAAGCATTCATAACAGTTTCTAAGACATCTATGAGGGTTATAGAAATATAGGGAAAAATATAACCTAGAATCTATGTACCCTAATCAAGAGTGAATATGAATAGAATCAGCTGTAGCAATTCAATTTATAAATTTAGAATGGAACAAAATTGCAGGAGCATAATAAATAATAAATTGTAATTTCAATTCTTCCCCTCTAACCCTCATTACAAATAAGTAATGCAATTAATTTTCTTATTTTCCCTTTCTCTTTTTTACAACTCATGTAATAAGGTAACACATGTATAAGAACATTGTATAATTTTTAACTATATTATAAATATGTGTCAGTCAGAAATTCAGTAAAATTTATACTTATATTAAACATGTGATGAAATGTATAGATGGTGATTCAACTGATACACAAAAAGTACTAATGAAGTGGTCATATATATTACTCGGTCACACAAATTAAAAGAGGGGTTAGTTGGTTTTAGCTAAATCTTCCTAATTCAGAAGAAAGGCTAGAAATTGTTGTGGATGGTGTAGTCTTATTTCTATAGAGCACTATCCATTAAGGGACTGTTGAGCTTAATTTCTAAGATACAACATAATCTGTTTATTAATAAAAAAAAGAAAATATAGATAGTCAGAAATATATATACTCAAAATATAGCAGGATATTTCTTGCATCTTTACAGCAATACCATTTTACTTCTAAACACTTTAGACTAGAGGAAGAATATTTATGGTCCTTCAATGTTTCCCACTGGCCCTGAAAGAAATTGGATTTCCAACCAAATACATTTACAGATAGAGAGCTATTCATTCTAATAAAACCACATGGTAAGTATTAAAAAAATCTTTTGATGAAGAGCCATTATATCCACAAGAGAGGCAGCAGTTTTAGTGACAGTTAAACTTGCTGCTTCTGAGTTTACATGAAAGTTCTCAACTTTTAAACTGTGACAATAATATGTAGACTACTTCAGAATTTCTCAAGGTCAGTTAACAATAGGTCCTATTTCAGTCACTTGGGACATGATATAAATTACCAAAAAGAAAAATATCCACGAAACTTGAAGAATATTAACTCTCTATAGCTATGTGTTATATAGCCCTAAAGCATAATAACATGGGAGATATAACTTAAAAATATGGCAAATTTTATTTACATTTGAAATAATATTTATCTATTTGAAGAGAAAAGTAGCATACATAACTGAAGAATAATAAAATTTAACAAAACTGACAGTCTACAAACAGATTTTTTCAACTATGGAATGAATTTCAGGCACTATCATATAAACTACTCCATAGAGATAATGGCATAAGAAATAAGAATTTTAAAATATATAAGAGTGTTATAAATATAGTAGAGGTGGTATGGCAAATGGCTAGCATGCAACTAACTTTGGTTTGATCCTTATATTACTTATGGTCTATGAGCCCTTCTAGGGATCATTCCTGTAGACAGAACCTGAGCACTGCTGGATGTGACACAAATTTCCCAACCACATATTTTGAGGAATATGAACAGTTTAAAAATGTTAAGATGAAACACTCTTGCTGTCTTATTTTATGCGGCCTGCCCTTTTTCTCACACACCTTCCCCTCAATGCAGCCTGTTGCATGCTATCAAATTCAGCTCTAGAAGGACCCCCAGCTCGAGGACATTACCTAATTCTTTACAGCTGCAAACCATGTTTCAGGCTCAGTAAGACCACAGTGTGGGATGAAAATGTGCCCTGGAACTTCCCCACCACCACCACCACCACCACGGCTATGTCATAGACTTAATTGAGATATCTACATTTTCTTTGTATGTTTAATTCCTTAATAGTTATACTTCTTAGTGTGTTTATTTCTAATTGTAAAGGTAGCCTCCTCCACCCACCTACCCCCCTTTTCTTTGCTTGTTTTGGTTCTGCTTAGAATAAAATTCTAGTAGAAAAGTCTTGTTAGGGATCAAAGCTCAGGTCAAAACCAGGGCACAGAGATTGCATAGCCTGTCATTTTTACTTCCAAATACACCATCAACATAATATAGCATCATTCCCTTTTGCATGTGGACACTGAAATGGGGGAAATCTTAGGTATAAAATCAAGCTCTTATCTACTAAGGATCAGAACCTGTTGGAATGTACTCTTGTTGGAATACACTTTCTGTTGGAGTGTATTAAATAATAAATATTAAATAATAAGTTTACAAGTTTAGTAAGTAGGATTAACCATGCTGTTAGTTTCTGTTAAGTTGATTTTGTTAAGTTGATTTCCAAATTCATAAAAGGCTACACACAGGCTCTCTGTCCTTGAGGGCCCCAGCTGCTTGACAAGGAGATGCATGTGAACTGTCGACTGGCCCAGAGAGATAAGAGACAGCTGTGTGTGTGCCTGCAAAGTATTGGAAACAATTAGGTAAAGATTAATGTAGTTTTTAGCTTTATCATTATTTGCCGACTCGAGGTTATAAAATATAAAACACCAAGCTCTCAAGGAGAAGACTAGCCAAGACTCTCCCAGGATCTTCATACTACCAGGTTAAGGTGCCCCTAAGAAACATCTGGAGAAACAGGCCTTATCTTACAAACCATAGCGATATGGCTGACATCAAAGGAATATCTGGGGGATACCAGACATAGTTCCAAAAGACCACCAGAAATGGTGCTGGAGCAAATGATGCCAAAAGGGGCCTGAGGGATCATGCCTTTTTCTGTTAACATTATTGGATAATTTGAACTGAAATACTTATGTGACCCTATGAAAAGTTTGAAGAATGTAACAGTATGTAATCTCATTATCATATAAATTTCTATAAGAATCTGGAGATTGCTGAGTTCAGGGTTCCTCCTTTGAACCAGTACCTGCTGTGGCAGGTTATTTTTGGGGAACCCCAGAACTCTGGAGAAAATAAACTCTGTGTTGCTTTTGCATCTTTGAAGGTTTGGAGTCTTTCTGAGGTGGTGGGCTCATCCTGGACCCTGAGCTTTCCCAGGCCCTAGGCTTCCTTGGACCCGTTCACAGAACCCACAAATTTTAGAATACAGGGGAGCCTCCCACCATGAACATTTGTCTTGGGGACTTGACTTAGACCTCATGTGATCAGAAATTGATAGTCCAACAGTGAATCTCAATCCCAAACTTAGAGCTGACAGAGCTCTCTGCAACAGCACCAGGAATCAACCCCCTCCCCCCAAGGGGAGTCCCTTATAAGGCTCTGGCACCAACTTTTGCCAAGCTAGGACATCCTGACTACGAGGAAACACCAACAACTTGATCTAAGGTCAGGTTTTCCTATCTCATCACCTAACGATGAGATGAAATCAGAAGATACTCTGTCATTTGATTTGTGCAAAAACCAAGATCACTAATTACAGGAGACTGCCTACAACAACTGGGAAGGAATAGAACTTCTGGAACCATAAAGAAAGACTTTATCCTAGTCTTCATCCTAGGATCCGTAGAAAAACCAAGATCTCTAATTACAGAGGATTGACTTCGACAACTACAACTGAGCAGAACGTTTTCTGGCACCATAAAAAGACCTTATAGTTGGACAATGAACATGTATGGAGCCCATAGTTGATCCCATGGCAGTATGCGTCAAGGATGGAAAAATCTCTTAACCCAGGGGAATTTTCTTTCTAATTACCCCAATACTTACTGTACCTATGCAAAAAAAATAAAAGAAAAAAGAAAAAAACCTTGCCACACCAAACACCTTTCATTTTATTGTTGTTGTTTTTGTTTTTACTTTTTTTTTTGATTTCTTGTTTTGTTGCATTTTGTTCTTTTTCTTTCTTCTTTTAAGTTTATATTAATATCTTCTAGACAGGGACTCCTCCCTGCTTTATTTTTTCAACAGAACCATAGAATATGAATCATCTTGTTCTGCATCATGCATTGAAGAAAAAGAAGAGGGAGAAAAAAAGTGGATTCTACTAGGGGCAAGAAGTGTCATGAACATTGAGTGGAAGTAAAAAATAGTCAAACTTAAATACCGAACCCAAAGTCAATGACAATAAATCAAGAGACCCAAACACAACAAGCTATAAACAAAAGGGGCCCTGTTACATTAGCAGTCCAGAGAGCTAAGGGTGAAGGTAGAAGTATGGTGGGAATAGGAGTGGAGGGAGGTCGATGCTGGTGGTGGAAATGACACTAATTCACTGTCACTATGCACCTTAAATACAACTGTGAAAGACTTGTAATTCACATTGGTCTCAATAATAATTATCAAAAAATGTAAAGAAGAGAAAAAAGGTTATATCCTTATTATAACAAGAATTGGTGAATAGTAGCAACATTCACTGAGTCTTGGAGAATAAATTAAATAAAACCTGTAAGAAAATATAATGTCAAATGAAAAGTCATAGCCTATTATAGTAAATACAAAAGTTCCAGTTCAGAGGAAGAGGACAGATGGCAGAGCTTTTTGGAAAACTAAAAAAGAATATTTGATGACAATAAAATATGTGAAGACTAATACAAATTATACTAGAAGTAAGAATGGAAGTGTATTTCTCTCATGATGAGAAGGAAACTATTAGTCAATGCTTAGTGTTATCCAGATTTGAATCAATACATTTTTCTCATTGAGTCTTATAATGGATTAAAAATGTTTAACATTATATTCTGTGCAAAAGGCACAATCATTGAATTAATATATCTGTTCCTGTGCTTAACTGACAATATCACATAAACTAAAAAAAATAAATATAGAAAGCAAGGATGGTATTTGAAATCTATCTTAGTAGGTCATGGACTTCAACCAATTAGAAGGCAATCAATAGCAAACAAATCACAAATATGCTGCCATAATGGAGACCAATGAGGACCAGCAGAAATTCAACCTGTCTGGAAAAATTAGTAACTCATTACTAAATGAGACTTAACGTACTTTTAAAGGGTCATCATTTTTAAGAAAGCTAAATAAATGCTGCTGCGTATAAATTACTCTACTAATATCCATTTTAAACCTAATGGAATTTGCAACAGAAAAATTCTTCAAAGCTCAGTCACAAGCTGCAACCCAAATCCTGAAGATTATCTCAGAAGTTTCTGACTGATTTAAAATTTTCATTATCTTGGCTACAGAAACCTGACAACAACAGTGACTGTGTGAAAAATAAGTGTATTGTCACTACAGACAATGACTTGGGTTGGACAACCTAATATGCCTAAAGCGTAGACTTGGTCTTGTGCCAAAAAACTTCAGGGGTAAGGTCTTCTTGTATTTAGGCCTAGGCATTTTCTTTCCATGTCCCCTATATTTTGCTGAGCCTATGCAAACAATTTCCACACTAACACAGTCTTTGCTGTGCTCCTTTGACTCATTCTTAATAAATTATTGTATTATGATCAATTGTGTCAACAATACTACAACTTTTTTTGGGGGGGGCACACCCTGTGACGCTCAGGGGTTACTCCTGGCTATGCGCTCAGAAGTTGCTCCTGGCTTCTTGGGGGACCATATGGGACACCGGGGGATCGAACCGCGGTCCGTCCTAGGCTAGTGCAGGCAAGGCAGGCACCTTACCTCCAGCGCCACCGCCCGGCCCCAATATTACAACTTTTAATGTTAAGGGAGTTGCATATTTTTTTTGGTTTTGGATTGCTTTGTGTAAGAAAAATTGTAATGTACTACAATCTAGGGGCTTGAAAGACAAAGTAAATGTACATGTTTAAACAAATAAAAAAGAGTTATCTAAAACCAAAAAAAATCTGGAGTGGCCATACTAATAGAAGATGACACAAACCTTATACTCAGAAAAGTTGTAAGGGACAAAGATGGACATTATGTACTAATGAAAGGATATGTACAGCAGGAAGAAATCACTCTCCTAAACATATATGCACCCAATAAGGGATCAGCAAAGTATTTAATACAATTGTTTATAAATCTAAAAAAGGATATCAATAATAACACAATAATTGTGGGAGACCTCAACACGGGCCTGTCAACACTTGATAGGTCAACCAGATTGAAACCCAACACAAATATACTAGACCTGAAAAGAGAAATGGAATAAAGAGGCCTAGTAGATATATATATATATATATAGGACACTCCATCCTCAGAAACCTGGATACACATTCTTTTCCAACTTACATAGGTCATTCTCCAGGTTAGACTACATGCTGGTAAATAAAAAATACCTCCATAAAATAAAGAAGATAGAAATTTTGCAGGCTACCTTTGCTGACCACAAGGCTCTGAAGTTAGATGTGAACTACAAAGGGACACACAAGAAAAATTTTAACAGCTGAAAAAAATTTTTCATTATCTCTCCTGCCATCCTTACATGCCTGAATTTTTCTACCCCAATGGAACTAATTTTTCTATCTACAATTCTCATCTTTTGCATTTACTCTCACACCATTTCCAGAGAACAGCACTAAATTCATTAGTTATCTGCATAAGATAACTACTCACCAAACTTAAAGCTTACATTTCTATTTAAGACTTATTTTTAAACTGTTCCCAATATTTCTTTTCATCTTTAGCTCTACAATTCTTTTTTATTACCACCACTGCAATAATGTCTGCAAAGGAGATAAATCCTCGTATTTCATAGACTATGGTTCTTCAGCTAAATACTCTTGCTGTTGACATATATGTCTTCCATGTTCTTAAGTTTTGGAACACTTAATCAGAGTTCTTCATTACTCACTTCTCGTTTCTATAAGATTGTTCCTTTCTGAAACACTGATTGTGAAGTGTGAACAGAAAAATAACTTTTCTTAATGTAGATTAAGAATCATTATATAACTCTGACATCAATCTTTTTCTTTAGCCATTATTATAACATGTCCCAATTAGGGGAAACCTTCTCAGTTTGGATGACAGAATTGAACACTCTGGTTGTGAACTGTGGTAAACATACTCATATCCAATATAAAGAGCATCATTTAGACTATTCTGGCAGATTATTTAGCAAAGAAAAACTGAAACAGAGATATGGTTGAAGAAGACTAAAATGCCAGTTCCAGTCTTGTGTCAATCCTAAATTCTTCCCAGAACCATTTTATGACTTACTTCAACTTACATATTACTCGATGTCTTCACATATATGAATTCTGCTTAAGTTCTTCCCCATGCAAAACCTAGACTCTTACCATGACTGCTTTATAGGTCTCTAAGAAATTGAGTCATATTCAACACTTCCTAAATTTGATTATGTTGAGAAAATTTGGGTGTGTGGGATACTACCAACTTTTCTATGCAGACTTCTGTTCTTACTCTGTCTTGGTGTCTCATATTCTGAAATTCCCTCAGTCTTTCTGTGGTGTGAGATCCTCTCTACCATCCACAGTGCTTCCCTGGAAAGGTTCTTGTTTTTAACATATTTTTATCTTATCACAAACTCACAGAGGATCTTCTTTCTTTAGATCTATTTCATCATTTATTTAAACAAAAATTACTTGTTATGAAATCATGTGTATATAATACTCTATGTTAGGAGATAATATATAACACCCTACCAATCTTGTCAATTACAAAGCACTTTTGCAGATTTTATTTTATCGTATTACCTCATTTTGCTTTCAGTTTCAGTGATGACAAGTATGATGACTCACACACACAGATTTTGCACTCTTTTTTAAAAATTTTGTTTGTTTTTTGGGTCATACACGGCAGCGCTCAGGGTTACTCCTGGCTCTAAGCTCAGAAATCACCTCTGGCAGGCACAGGGGACCATATGGGATTCCGGGATTTGAACCACCCTCCTTCTGCATGAAAGACAAACTCTTTACCTCCATGCTATCTCTCTTGCCCCAGATTTTGCACTCTTAAAGCAGTGCCAAACACAAGGTAAGAGGTCATTGCTATCTGTTTGTGAATGATGAATAAGCAAAATTGACTTGCCAAGAATCATCTGTCTTCAGAGTTCAGGATTGGGATTTTAGTTCAAGTCTCAGCAGTTTCTAGTGATTATCTTACTTTCCAGACATACAACACTTTCACAATGTAATAGTATATAAACTGTTCATAGAAAGAGTTAAAGTACCAGACATGTAACAAACAGGAAGATTTTTAAAAGCGTTTAATCTTATACTCTGAAATCTGTTAAGCATATCTATAAAGTCATATTTTTCCTCTGGAATATATTTTGTTTACGTGTAGATATAAATATTACAAACTTATCAAACTGAATGTTCTATAGAGAAAAAATTAGATTAAAATACCAAAACCATAAATTCTGTAGGAAGATTATGTCTTCTTCACTCTGCACTGACAGGTGACAAGATGTTTGTGGCTGTCTAATAATGTTTCTTCTTTGGTGTTCTTGGGTTTTCAAATGAAAGAGTATTTGTAATTTTATAAACAATAAGCTCTCCATCTTGGAAGGCAAGAATCACTTTTGTTTAGTTCAGTTTTTTAAATGCTTCTTTATTCTTTCACTGCCATAATCAAAGGCAATTATTATTTACCTAGAAACACATAACTTAGGGTCAGATGACCTATGTGGAGGCATGGAGGCTTTACCTTAACTACTTATTGACTAATTGACCTTATCTGAGGCATAAAGGTTTTAGGTATGTGATCTCTAAAACAGTATTAATAATAAATGTAAGTGAGTATAAGAAAAAATAAAATAAGACTGAAGCTCTCAAAATCAGAGACACATAAGAGAGGCTCAGGGTGGTAGAAACCTAGAAAGTAAAGTCAGGGGGGGGGGGGTAAAGTCACAGAAACTCCCCTTTTTCTCATGCTTGTACTATTGAACATTCATATTTAGTTTTGCAATTTCTTCAAATTCTTGACTCAATTATTTCTCCCCCACACTGTAATTCTGTCCAGCCTCCACATGTCCTCATATTTGTCCAATGTTGACAAGTTATCAGGGAATATCTGTATACGTCACTTTAGACTGAAATCTTACTGACATAATAAATGTAACTTTCAAAACTGGAGTGAAGGAGAAGAAAAACAAATGTGAAATTACAGGAGAAAAAGGCCAAGGGGACTGAGGTGCTTTAGTGGGGTTAATAAATGACAGAACTAAATAATTAAGCAGAGCCAACAACAATCATGATACCCAAACTTTGACAACTAAACTTAAAAACTGGCCTGTTACAATGGCAATCAGGGGTGAGAAGTGGTGGCGTGGGATGGACTCTGAGAATATTGGTGGAGGGAGGTTTTCACTGGTGGCAGGATTTTGCTGAAACATTTTATACCTAAAACCCAACTGTGAGTAACTTTGTAAATCACAAAGTTTAAGTAAAGGTTTAAATAAATTTTAAAAAGAATTATCTTCCTAACTTGGAAGCTGAAAGACTGTGTGAGACCTTAAGAGTGATCCTAAGGTACCGAAGTGTCTTGCCTGAGATCCCAGAATGAGGAACCAGCACCTCCCAACCTGGAGGTGTACTCTTCCTGCAACTCGGAGCCCCGTTCCCAGCTCTGCACTCTCAAATACACAAGATAGCATCTTTAATTTGAAAACTGTTTTCCTGTTTAGATGACCTATCTTCTCACAATAAATAAGCCACATTCTCATTTTTCTTCAAAGAATAAAACTTCGGGCTTATCTTAAGAAGAAGGTGAATGCATTGATGGGAAATGTGATAACATTTAGAGCATAGCCCATGTATCTATATCTAAAACCAGAAAGGACACTGTGTCTAGAGCCTGTCTGGGGATCATCATTCTCATCCAAAATCAACACTCTTGGAGGCACAATGTTCCGAGATGGAAAAAAATATTTCAGCAACAAATGTTACCTGATTGTCTTGTTAGTGATAGCATCTCTGTTTCTCATTTGAAAAGAATTGCTATTTGGCTTTGTATTGCTATTTGGGTTTGTTGTTGCTGTTATTGTTATTGTTATTATGCCTATTGTTATTTTTCCTTAAATAACATTTATTTCCTCCAAAATTTCAAATGCCTACACATAGATTATGTTAAGACATTTTCTTTCCATGCGAAATTCATTCATCCATTTTTTTTTCAACAGGCAGTAACCACCTACTCTGTGCTGGAAATAGGCAACAAGAGTTGTGAGAATTCTGTGTGGGAAGACTTTCAACCTGCTTTTCAGCAATATTTTTTTGGTGGGGGCGGGGGGTAAGACAGTCCTGATGCCAGTTCAAGAGTAGAGGAATCTCAGCAAGTAAAAATAGGGTGAGGCACATTCTATGGAGAGACAGTTCATGGAAGGAAAGAAAAAACAAGGAAACTGTAAAAAAATAATAAAAAGCCAGGTTGTGAAAGTATGGAGTCTGAGTTTCCATTTTGATTTCACATGGTTCATCAATCTTTTAATATTGGACAAGTTACTTGGTTTTCTACCTCTACCTGAGCATTTTAAATGAAAATTAGAATTGATTTCTTGGTATTTAAAACATGTATAAATACAAACAGCATCAAATAGAAGGTCAGCGTCAAATAGAAGGTAAAATGTGTGGAGTTCATGACTTAATTAGTCATGTGCCCCAAAGATCCTCTGGTTATGGACCCAGAGTGAAACATCAGGACCACACTACTGATTAAATTTACCAGGAATTATTATATTATTTTTAATAAAAACATAAAGTATTATAGTATAATATTACCAATATTACCACTGTTAGAGTTGCATACAAAATGAAATCTATTGTTTTGCTTGAATTTGGGGATTGACTTCTAAAAAGTTCCTGCCTAACCTTCCTACTAATATAAATATATTGAATGTCATAATTGACAGGCTTTAAAAGTTGTTCTGACATGAGTTACCTAATAACTATTTTTAAAACCACTTAAGAATTAAAGTTCTACATTAAAGACAACTACTATAAAATATTTCAACCTCTCTGGAAACCGATATGGGCACATGTCAAAAAAATTAAGAGTTTAACAATCTAGCAATTCCAATTATTGCCATCTATCCAAAAGTCCAGAAGCACTATTTTAAAAAATACTTTTTTAATTTTTATTCTCATTGTGGCACTGTTTACAACATTCAAAATCTGGAAACAACCTGTGTATCCCAGAAAAGATGACTGGATAAAGAATCTGTGATATACAATGGAATATGCCTTAGCTATA
Organism: Suncus etruscus; assembly: GCF_024139225.1. Classification (NCBI taxonomy): domain Eukaryota; kingdom Metazoa; phylum Chordata; class Mammalia; order Eulipotyphla; family Soricidae; genus Suncus; species Suncus etruscus. The sequence goes on from NC_064859.1 coordinate 82,224,018, forward strand.
AGAAAAAGTAAAATCATGTTTTATAAACTCCAATGTCTAAAAGGATAAATAAAAAAGAGAGAAAAATAGTGAGAAGGAGAGAGGGAGAGAGAGAAAGAGCGAAAGAGAGAGAGAGAGAGAGAGAAGAAAAATGTTTGCCAAAGAGACAGGGGGAGGGGCATAAAAAAGAAAAAAGAGGCAAAAGGGTGCAAGAAGGGAAAGATAATGGAAACTGAGGATATTGGTGTCAAGAAATGGAAGGGATGGGTTGTTGGACATTGTCTGACTGAAACTCAATCATGAGTAATTTTGTGATTTTTATCTCACAGTATTTCAATGAAAGAATTGCTTTATTAAAATAAATAAATAATAGAGAAAAAAGTGAAACCACACAATTTGCCAATACATGGGTGGAATGGATGGAACAGAATGGTTTCAGGCTTAATGAAGTCATCCAGAAGAAGAGGGACAGATACAAAATGATAGCTCTCAGGTGAGATATCAAAAAAATAATAGCATGATAATAACAAGTGGCCAAAGATAACAGAACATAAAAATTGGTTGACATAATTAGGCTTACCTAGTTCTTTAGTGGTTGGGAGGGGACCCTCAGTCACTGAAGAACGGAAGAAACACACTGGTAGAAAGCATGTGTAGGCACCTAGTGTGTATGGTACCAAATTAACAATAGCAAGCCATGGTGCTTCAAATGGAAAATTCTTATTAAAAATCATTATCAATAATAATCTATGCCATAACATAATGAATTAAATCATCATTCAACACCTCAAAGACTTTTAATTACTTCATATTATTTCTTTCTTTGTTCTAGTAACCTATTAGGTAAAGAAAATTACACTTCCTGGGGCGGGCGAGGTGGCGCTAGAGGTAAGGTGTCTTCCTTACAAGCGCTAGCCAAGGAAAGATTGCGACCGAGGTTCGATCCCCTGGCGTCCCATATGGTCCCCCCAAGCCAGGGGCAATTTCTGAGCGCTTAGCCAGGAGTAACCCCTGAGCATCAAATGGGTGTGGCCCGAAAAAACAAACAAACAAACAAACAAAAAAGAAAATATGTGGCCAGGGATATGCATTATAGTAGTTGAGCATTTCCTTGCATGTTTAAACTCTGGTTCTTCTCCTAACACCTCAAAGTAAATTCATCTAATTTTTATCCAATTATGCAAGTAAAAAATAACGTGGAAGCCATGTAAAAACAGTAAAAATAATAGTAAAAATTATAAGAAATATATTAAAAATTAATATTTAAAAACAGAAAGGTTTCATGGTATAATTTGGTGTACTTATATTGAAATATAGATGAAATTTTCAATAATCAATAATATAAAAAAGCGAAGAATAAGTTCTGGAAAGTCATTAAACTTACCCAAAAAAGAATATCAAGGTTTGTTTAGAAAGCTGTAAGAATTAATGCATGTTGACATAAGCTAAAGAAAGAGGAGCAGAAAAGATCTTGCTGCAGGTGTATAGATTCTCTTTGAATGCAGGTGACCCAGATTCTATTCTTTCTACTGCTTATGGTATTTATATTTATGTTATTTTCGAGATCCTCATCCAGTACCACCAGGAGTGATCCATGAGCACAGAACCAGGAGTAAGTTCTTAACACTGCTGGTAGTGGCATCAAAAAAACAAACAAACAAATTTAAAAAAAAATGAACAACTATATTACTTATAGAAGGATTTCAAAAAGTCAGTTTCCAAATTTATTCCCTGTAGATGTCTGCACTCCATACTCTTGGTGTATATAATAGCAGTAATTGGGCCTCAACTCTGAATTCAAACTCAGAATAAGATTCTCACAGAGAACAGAAATATGATTAGTAACATTCTCTAAAATCAGTATTATCACCCAGCAATGTTCTCAGAAGGTGATAGTTTATTCTACCTGTGACTTTCAGGGACAGCTTTCAAATTAGAATAGACTTGTTCAAATGGAGTAAAAACACATGATATTAAAATATTTACCGCAACTCAAAAGATACAGCCACACTGTTAAGATACATGTTGCCAAAGGACAGCACTATCATCACATAGCAGGCTAGTCATAGACTCAGCTGACTTTAGAATCAGATTTCTTTTTAATTCCAAGTCAGTAATTTTCAGAGCGGTTTTGTTTCTCTTTTCTCTTTTCTTTCTGCCTCTCCACCATGCACTCCAACTGCCACAGTGTTCGTGTTTTATCCTGCAGAAATAACCTTTGGTCCTCAAGGTTATTCTGAGTTTACAAGTACTCCCTTTGGTCATCCTCAGTTCTCCTCCTCAGATAAACTTGCAGAGCCAAGACACTTCACCCGGAGACAAACTGTTATTTTCAAGATCCTCACCCAGAACAGAAGCTTTAATGAGGAAAAAAAAATGTAAAAAAGGAACTTTCTGGAAGTCTCTAGGGAACCAATTAAAAGTGAGTACTTTGAACCGAAGAAACAATCTACTTAAAATTGAGAAGAGTAATAGCCCTCCTTTCCTTAAAAAGACAAAAAAAAAAAGAAAGGAAGCTTTTTTTAAGCAAGAAAATTTTATTCAGTTCTAGGATCATGTATTTTTAATGCATAAATAAATTTGGAAAAGATGATTAGAAAGAGAATGTGAGAATCGAGAGAGAATCGTCAGGGCTCCGCTGACCTGTCAAAATGTATTATCTCAATTCGACACTGGCCATAAAATAATCAGTGAAAAGGAATGAGTAGCATCTGATAAATATCTCAAAGAGCAGAGATTAATCAATTCATACGTGCCCTTCTTATACTACTCCATTCTGGCCCATCCTGGTACTCACTTTCCCTCATATGTGCCCGCAACCACCTACCTGTCTCCAGGTGTTTCCTCTATTTAAAAACCTCAAAGTAATTTGTTTGCCTTCATATAATTCTTGCGTGGTATGGTTTAACAATAAGTGTTCTTTTCTAATGAATCAAAAGTTCAAGTGTCCCTCTCATCTTAGGTCTGTGTGTTCTTTGATCGTGTGATGTTTTAGAAATATGTATGTTTCCATATTTTATACAAATCACAGCATATTAACTGTTCATTACCTTAAGAAGTTCTGCAGCAGTCTTCTTATCTATAAATGGGAGAGAAAAGAAGGGCCAAAGTCATAGTATAGAAGAAAGGTTGTTTGCCTTGCAGAGTCAACCTGGTTATGACCGCTGGCTGCACATACAGTCCCTAAACCCACCGAAAGTGATCCCCAAGCTCAAAGCAGGAGTAATCCCAACCACTATCAGGTGTGCACCTCACCAAAAATAAATGAAATTGAAGAAAATTAACAGTCCTGGAGTCATTGGTTTTGTTGATGACTAAGTGAGATAAGAGAAATACACAACGCTTAGAATTGTAACTGACTCAGTAAGCTTTATAAGAAAATTAGCTATGACCATCTTTATTATAATAATTATAATTTTTCATCTCCATATATATTGATTATCTGAGTCAGTATACATAGCAGTGGAATCCAAGGCCTTTAATAGAAATTTATGGGCTAAATAGCATCTTGACTATAGGCATAAAAATGCAAATTTCTCAAGTCCAGTTAATGAAGAAGACACACTTAGATATTGCTTTATGACAGTACTTGGAGCTATGAGGACCATGAGGGACTGAAATCTGAAATACACATTAATGATTATAGCTTTATGCGCCATATATTTGGAAGCTAGAGTTAGGAACAAAGGCTCAATGTGCCACAGGGAGCAAGGAGTGAGCATCAAACTAGTAAATACTTACCCATTCCCTATGATCACAGAAACTAAGACAATCCATTTAGTACAGGCTGTGATTAGAAAGGGTACAAGAAAAAAAGAAAGGGTACAAAAGTATTAGAGCTCTAGGTTTTATCTCAAGTTTATACTAACTAAATAGCTTAAATACTTGTAATCAAGAACTGAGGCTATAATTGATTTTGCATTATAAAATCTTTGGGGACTTGGAAAAGCCATCTGTGACTTCATTCAATAAAGAGGCTTGTACTGACTAAGGATTATGTTGAAGGGCCAAATAACACAAGGAGTAAGGCTGTGCTGGCTGTTGACCCTGGCTCAATGGAACCATTTATGATTACCACAAGCACTATCAGGTGTCATCTCTGAGCAAAGAGCCAGGAACAAATCCTGAACACTAATAGATATATCCCCCAAACAAAACAAAAATAAATCTCAAAACTCTATGACATGTCTACAACATTTTTCATGAAAAAAAATGTTAATACCAGGGAGGATAGAGCGTAGACTTATAATCAGAAATATTCAAAGTAAGAAAATAGGGATAATGGAACTTTACAAAAGAGCATGTGAGATGTTCTAGAAAAAAGACATATACAGTTAAAGAAGAAACAAAACAGATTATTAAAGAAAATCCAAGTATAAAATATAAGTTAAAAGATAAGCTCATTAGGAAAATAAAACAATACAGGCAAGGATGAATAAATTTGGAAGATATAGAAAATCAGCAAATTTATATATTAGTTAAAGAGGTAGATATTGTAACAGAAAATCAAAAACATAAAAATCTGGTGCAAGTTCTAACAATTTTAAAATGAGTACTCTGGTATAAGAAGAGGTAAGGTGGTGGGGCCAGAGTGGTGGCACAAGCAGTAAGGCATCTGACTTGCGCACACTAGCCTAAGACAGACCACGGTTCAATTCCCAGGCATCCCAGATGGTCTCCCAAACCAGGAGCAATTTCTGAGTGCATAGCCAGGAGTTAACCTTGAGCATCACCGATGTGGCTGAAAAACAAAACAAACAAAAAAAGAGTTAAGGTGGTAAAGATGCTTACTTGCCTGTGTTCAAATGAGCTCACTTAAAATCCCAAGATTGCATGGGTAGTTCCAACCAGGAGTGATCCCTGATCATATAGCCAGTAATAAATACAGTGCTATTGGGTATGCCCTCTTTCCCTAAGATAAAATAAATGTATTTAATTAAAAAATAAAATGAGTTTCAGTAAACGAGTGTAAAAGGGAGAGAGGAAATTTAAAGAAATCATGATTGCAACTAAAAAACATAGCTTTTCCATTTAAATGACAATACAAATCAATAGAAATCATTCAATATACTCTACATATTTATAAAGTTACAATGAAAATATTTACTTTATAACTATGTAATAAAAATTTCTTATATATGAACATATTTGTGAATAAATGTGATCAGTTCTTGTATATCTTGTTCTTTGACATTGATTAAAATTACAATTGGCTTAAGTTTTTCCAGTGAGAATAAAGTTAAGGAACTAAGAACTCTCTGATTAGGCAAAGTCAAATGTGCATTAATAAATCACAGTAAAAAGGTGATTATAATTATGATATTTAAATTATATAAAATAAAAATACATTGCATAATATGTAACCATAATATTTACATTTATAGTTTAATAAAACACAAATGGTAATGATCTGGTTTCTTGGTAAATTAAAAGTAACAGGTTTGGAATAAATTATGTTATGTCAAACACACAAAACGGGCAAAAAAATAACCCCCTTAACTCATTAAACTACACGAGAAGGAAAAAACTTACATGGGAAGACAAACATCAAAAATACAGTCTGGCCAGAGATAGTACAGGAAGAAAAGTGCTTACATTGCACTTTGACCCATTTAATCTCTGGCACAGTAAATAGTCCCAAATACTACCAAGAGTTGTGATCACTGAGCACAGTGTCTAGAATAAGCCCTGAGCTTATTTATGTCCCTGAAGCTAAATAAATAATGTACAAGGCTATAACAAACAGATCACAATAATTCTATTGCTATTATAACTGAAGAAAATACACACACTAGTACACACTGTAGAAACTAAACCACACCTGCAGCCCCAGATAACACCTTTATAGGTTGTTGCTAAAAGAGCCAGATTTTATCAGTCATAATAAATTCTTTGGGATGATCAGATTTTCTCAAGGACTCTGAGTTTATTGCTTAAAAATCCTATTGCCCCAAGAATCTTCTAATGCTTTGCACACCAGGACAACTTGTTATGCAAAAAAATCGCTATATATTTAACCAAATGTTTACCCTCCTGCCAATTTATAACAAGGCGCTTACTAAAGAAACTTGTTAATAAAAACTAAAATTGAGCAATTTAGGTGGCTCAAAGAACTGGGTGTAATCCTGGCAGGTGAAGGTCCCAGGTTCAATTCCCAGTATATATTGGTTTTCCATGCTTAGAGAGGCTGAGCTTAGAAGGCAAGCCCCACACCCTAAGAGCACGCTGGGAAATCTACCCCCCCTAACTCCCAACAACAACAACAACAACAATTAAGCCTCTTGCTTAATAGCAAGGTTTGAATAACCACTTCCCATATCTTTGGGAAGAGGTTTAAAAGTATTGTTCTGCCTCATAAATTGGGAGGAAGTGGATGTTACCAGGAGCAAACAGTCTTATGAACATTTAATGGAAATAAAAAATGATCAGACTTAAACACCAAAACTCAAAATCAAAGACAACAGAATTAAGACCCAATCTACAACAAGCTATATACAGAGGGGACCCAGTTACACTAGCAGTCCAGGGGACAAAGTGGGGAGATATAGGAGGCACGCTGGGAACAGGGGTGGAGGGAGAACAACACTAGTGGTGGGAATGGCCCTGATTCATTGCCACTATGTACCTTAAGTATTATTGTGAAAGATTCATAATTCACTTTGGTCACAATAAAAATTATAATAAAAATGTCTACATGCATAAATTAAAACAGTACCGTGGCATGTGTTGCAATATCATTCTGTTATGAAAAAATATCATAGAATTCTCACATTGGCCTCATTTTTTCTTAATTATGGGTAAAAATGCTGTTTCTTGCCAAAATCATATCTCCTGATAATTGCCTGGCATCATGCATTTTCATGTATCTGTGATAGTGATTGCCATAGCAATACTTTCATAAGCACAGATAACAGATGAGTGTGGCCAGGAGAGGAGGCATTTAGCATATATTACGTTACTTATGCTAAAGATAATTTTGCTATGTAGAGTAACATATATATGAGATAGTTACAACACTATGCAATGTGTCATTTGTACAGGCAAATTAAAAAGACTCAAAGTCGTTGGTGTGCCTAACTACAAAATTCAACTGTTTAATAATAATAATTTATATTAAATTTTACTTTAAGAAGCTTCACATGAGTCATCAGATATGAAGTTGAGGTTTTAGTGTTGATTAATTTTTAAATCTAGTTATTTCTTTAAACACTCATTTCCATTCTGTGTTGAAGAAACTTAAATATGACCAAGAGTAATTTAAATTAGAGGGTCTAATCTATTTCATCGAGGCATACAAGTGTCTCTTCTATAGATTCCTCCTTAAATAGAAATTGCTTTAGATAAAAAAAATTATAGCGAAAATAATTATATAGCTTCTAGGTGAGTCATTCTGCAACTTTTAATATGTGAGAAGATGCCATATTTCTGGTTATCTGCTATGAATTAGGTTACAGCTACCCACTTATGTCCTTGGTAAAATTACAGCCTATTATTAAATACATCTTTTACTTACTACAGTTGAGTATGTAGCAAGCTTATAGCTAAAGATTAAAATAATGCCAAAATTACAGTATAAATCTGAGCTAGGTCTTTAAGTAGACTTTTCAGATGTTGAGCAGCATTTTTTTTCATTACATCCTGGGAAAAGACTACATGTAGCTCAAATTTCTCTTGATTCGATTTCATCCACCATATTACTGCTTTCCTTTTTCCTAGAGAACCCATTTTCACATACACAGAAACAAGATATTGCTTCTGTTTCAATGAGGTCTCCATTTGAGAGACATGCCAGCAAATAAATTAATACGTGGTGTGATCAATCTATAAGTAGATGTGTGTCTAAACTAGAGAAGTGACACAGAGCGGGAAGTTCAACTTCAGGTGAGGAAAGAATATCAGTGAGGGCTCCCAAAATGATATTTTGAAAGGGTTGCCACATGAAAACCTCTGAGAGGTTCCAAATCTAACTTTAAATTGAATTGATTTGTTCTCTTTCTCTCACTTTGCTCCAACATCCGAGTATTGACAAGTCTCCCCTATTCAATCCTTTCACCAATTCTATCTTCTCCATATATTTACAATTCAGAAACAAATTTCTTAATTCCACTTTTCTGATATTGTTCCAACCTACTAGATTATTGAGAGATGCTACTATTCAATGAAAACGTCCTTCATTTCAATTGAATATACAGATTCCCTCTCTCTTGAAATAACACTTCTTGCTATGTAATGTCACTCAGCATTTCTTTTGTTTGGGTTACTGCATTTATGACTCGATATAGGATGGATGGTCTGTGAAAACAAAGAACAGATTATTAAAGAGAAGTACCACCTTTTCACTTTATCTCATCCATCACTGCACTACTAAACCTAATATCTGCAAACATATATAGGTTCTACATACAGAAACCTTTGAAATAGGTCATTTTGCCCGAGTTATGAACATTTGTATCCAATAACAGGAAAACTTTAGAAGAGCCTTTTACTCCCTAAAGCAGATATGCTCATTTTACGGGATAAAAATTAATTTGTAAATAAAATCTAATATATAAATGTACTAAAATACTCCCATTTAAATGAATTATTTTTGCATGAAACTAATCATTGGATAATGCTAAGTGTTTCAGTGGAAGATATTGATTTTTCTGGAGGATCTACATTACTCATACAGTTTAGTTTATGGTGAAATACTAAGATACAGTGGATTCTTAGCTTCACCCAGAATATACACAAAATAGAAATCTATATATTTCTGGAAACTTTAGAAATGTAATGTAAAATATAGATAAAACAAAATGAGTGTTTTTATGGTTTTCAAGGAAAAACTGAGGAATGTCATTAGGTTTCATAAAGAAAAATAATTTAACAAAATCAATCACAGTTGATAACAAGCTATTTGAACAGAAAAGAGGAAAAATAAACATTTTTAAAGATAAATGAGTTTATAGTATGTAAAATACCTTGGTTAGAATAATATATTCAGCTTGTGAGATAGGTTAACAAATAGTCCAGTCTCCCAGGAGAGAATCCCAAAATGTCTTATCTCATTTCTGAATGATCATAATAGTTCTTTCTTTTCAGAACTTATATAATAAACAAGGTAAGGTACTGTTATTTATCTGGAATATTTTGGAAAAGCTATATTTTTATATAAAATTATTTCATTTAAAGTCTTCGCAGTAATAATGAATTAAAATAAAAAATATTCTTAAAGTATTTATAATGTAACAAGTCATGAATTCTACTTTATTTTAAGTCATCTTTGATTTTTTGGGGGGCCACTCCCGGTGACGCTCAGGGGTTAACCATCACAACTACATTTAGATTTCAGATTCTCTGAAGCTAAAATAGCTGTTTTGGGGTCAGAGCGATAGCACAGCAGTAATTGTGTTTGCTTTGCATGCAGCCAACCCGGGATCAATCACCAGCATCCCATATGGTCTTTCTAGCCTTCCAGGAGTGATTTTGAGTGCAGATCCAGGAGTAAACCCTGAGCACTGCCAGATATGACCCCAAGAACAAAACAATAAAATAAAATAAAATAGCTATTCACTTGTGGGAAGAGATGCTTGTACTCATCCAACTGTTAGAATCAAATCCCATAAGTTTAAAATTTAAAATAATTTATTTTGACAATTAAAAAATATTTTCAATTTCTTTCTTGTCCTTTAAATCCCAGGAGGCTCTACTGGTTTTGTAGATATACTTTATTTTTTGTTGAAGCAATACAGAATTTGTGTTTCATACATAAGCACAAGTTTGATACACAAAAATATTGATGAGTTTCTTAAATATTAGTCTTTTGCTGGAAATTCATGTAAATAAATATCAAGTATTCAAAAAATAAAATTAAGAGCTTCTCACCAAGAATTTATTGGCAGGCTGTTTGTAATAAACGCCAAGAAAGAAGATGGGAGGAATGTGATGTCAAGAGTTCAGGATGTAGAAGACAGACTGAGATCATCACAAATTATTCAAATACAAGGGAAATTAAAAGTGTCATAACAGTGAAACATAAAATGTTATGTGCATGCTTAAATGGAGCAAGGTCTTGCTTATTTGAAGGGTGATAAAGTTCTTCCAGAGAAAGTTACATATGAAATGGGTTTAAATGGAGTAATATAATTTCAAGGACTTCAAGTGCAATGAAGCACCTGGACATGTTTTACACAGCAGCAAGTTCAATAGTGTAAGGAGAGAGAGTTCCTGTGTAGAAGAGAATAAGACACATGTCTCATGTCACATAGAATTTACATTTGAATTAACTAAAAACTTTTGAATGATCATATATTTAATGTAGCTGGAACTTAGAGAAGATTAATCTTATAGTGTGTGTCAGTTAAGTCAGATGTTCCCGTTGAGAAAGAGAAGAAAATTATGTGGCTGTATGTTATTCTTCTCAAGTTACATGCTCTTATTGGGGAGGAAAAGACAAGTTCAGAGAACAGAAAGGTTTTGGAGGTTTAATTCAAAAAACATAGAAAAATCAACAAATTGAGCCTAAATTGAATAGGCATTAGAAATTCAAAATGATACACTATTCATTGCAAAGTTTGTATATACATTGCATGGCCCTTAAATTTTTCTGTTAGAGAATTTTATTTGATTTCTTTTACTACAAATTTAATTACTTTCAGTGTATCCTGATATTGTGTCCATTCTGCCAAGAAGGAATTCAGTATACAGTGAAGTTGCCCACCAGGGCAGATTAATGTGCTCCAGACTCCACTAAAACTGCATGACCTCTTGCCTTTTCCAACTACTGACCTCTGACTGAGTGGTTTCAGACATTTTCAGAAACCAAGTAGAATGTTCTAAGTGAGTTTGAACAAATTCCTTCTGAAATTAGATTGATTACAAGAGAGCAAGTAAAACTTCTTTGTAATTTATCAAACTCTGCAGGTGCAAAGAATTATTATTTTGGCTCTCACCCCTATCAAACTCATTTAAATCAAATTTCAACATCATTAGACAATAAATATTCACCTATTTTGGAATATAACTTGGTCTTGTTTAAAGAGAGATATCACAGCAAAGCAGGATATTTTCTGTATGGGTTTTGATATTAATCTTCCCAGATTTAAATTCTACTTAACCATTTTACTACCCAAGTAACTTTGAACAAGATATTGAACTTCTCAGTACTCTGATTCCTAGACTGTTAGACTAAGCTGATAATAAAGTAATTTGTGTTATAGGATTTTTTAAATTTACTAGGATCAATCAAATAATACATTTAGGTTGAAGTAAACAAAATTATCCTAGAGAACATGTTTGCACTTCAGAGAAACTGTAATTGCAACATCCAATAGATTTCAATGTCTAAAAGGGTAATAAACTCCCTTCATTGAAAAGTAAACTAATACATTTAGAATACCATGGAAATTGGTATTATTGAAGGAAATTGCTTGCTACTATTATTATTATTTGTCTTCAAGTTATATAAGTGATGTAAGTATACTGATAATAAGTTGAAGAAGCATAAAAATAAAATTTTGCTTATTACCAGAAGTTGACCCTGAAATAAATTTCTTGTTAAATGATAGCTTGAATTTCAAGAACAAATCTGTGAAAAATTGGAAAAAGAATTGAGCATTCTTGAATGAGCATGTAACCCAAATTTATCAATACCCACATATGTGGGGCCGGGTAGGTGGCGCTGGAGGTAAGGTGTCTGCCTTGCAAGCGCTAGCCAAGGAAGGACCGTGGTTCGATCCCCCGGCGTCCCATATGGTCCCCCCCAAGCCAGGGGCGATTTCTGAGCACATAGCCAGGAGTAACACCTGAGCATCAACCGGGTGTGGCCCAAAAACCAAAAAAAAAAAAATACCCACATATGTGACATTTATAAATCCCACACACATACACACAATCTTCCAATCAATCATGCAGTTACCATATTTTATAATGATTATTGTAATAACATCAGTACAGTTTATAATAGCCACATACCACTTTTTTTTCCAAAAAAGGCATATAATTTCCTATTATGTGGTGAAATATGGTAACTATTAATTCTTTATCAATATCACATAAAATACTTAAAATTTATGAAACAGAAAGTGGAATGTCTACATTATCTATCATTGTTGTTGGCCTCAATGACATCTAAAACATGTATGCGTGGCTTCTTATTTAATTAAATATTAAATTTATTTTTTGGTTATTTTAAAAATATTTTAAAAGCTTAAAAGTTATAAAACATGTTCAAGTTTTACTCTTTTAGCTCAAAGAAACTTGAATTAAGTGTTAAAAATGCATTAGTTGAGAGATCAAATATATTAGTTGCTAGATAATTCAATGATGCAAAACAGAGAGACAAGAAAGTTGAAAGGTGAGAGAATACCCTTCACGCTATTTAGAGGAAGAAATTACCCCCAAAAAACCCATCATATGAGGGGATGGAGCAGTGGTGCAAACAGTAGGGCTTTTGCCTTGCACTTGCTAACCTAGGACAAACCACAGTTCGATCCCCTGGTGTCGATTTTGGTCCCCCAAGCCAAGAGGGATTTCTGAGCACATAGGCAAAAGCATCATCCTGAGCATCACCCTGAGCATCCCCAGGTGTGGCCCAAAAACCAAAAAAAAAAAAAAAAAAAAAAGAAAAATCATATGAATAATCACTGTATCTAAAAGTCATATAATTGTGGAATAGATCCCCAACAGGTTGTTGGGGACAGGCAAGTGAAACTAAAGAGCCAATCTAATTAGATTGTACTAGATGCAACTAAGTCTTGGTAGAGTGGGCTAGGCAAATATAATTGACAATAAAAATCACTCTACCCTCAGTATTGAGCCTTAAATGAATAGAATAATAAAAAGCTGTTTGTGTGACAGTAAAACATTGTACTATGTATACATAGTGATATATATATATATATATAAAGATAAAGTTAAAATGACTGCACTCTGTTCACCTGAATGTCTTCACAAAAGAAGAGGGGGAATCAGCCCCACAGCCATCACCTTACTATGATGACAATTTTAACACTATTTCAATTAAATCCTCATCATGAGCTTTTGATGTCAATATTATTGCTATTTCTAAACCTACAGGGACAAAAATTGAACAGAGAGATTTGGCCCCAAACATAAATGCTTCAAGTGATAAGTGGTAGAAAAGAGAACTTGAAACTCTCTGAGTCAGTTCCTGCCCTCAATCACTACTGCACAGTGTCTCTGGAGCGCTAATTCTTCTGAAAGGTAAATGCAAATCTCTTAGCAGGAGGTCATTCAGCTTAAGACAGAATAAGAAACTCATGGAGCATGAATCACTCAAGGTCTAAAAGAGCCAAGTTCCTCACAAATGCAACAACGAGCCCAGGTCCAGTGTTGGGATCTAGGGGATCAGAGGGAATCAATGTAGTTGGCCCTTTGATAAGACAGATTTTGGGATCATCATAGAAAATTAGTCTCAAATAAATAAAGGAGTTTTAATTTGTGATGAACATCTGTTTCTTCCTTGTCCCCGTCCCATTTTCTAATGTGATTTGATTTTCTGTATTTTAGTTCACATAGCTTATTTTTTACTCTTACTTAGATTAAGAAATTTTGAGAGAGAGAACTAGTCAGAGTAACTGTCATTCTAAAACTGCCAATGAATATCTTTTGCCTGTGTAATGTTAGAGCCACAAAGAAGTGAATTTACCAATAGTCATGACTCTTCCCTAAAGATAAGCACCAGAAACCAACCTTTGTAACTAAAGAGTAAGAGCAAGTAAACAACATAGAAGTGACCTAGGGAGATGGCTATCACAACTGAAAAGACTTGGGGTTAAGGGCTGTACATCTGGAACCCAAATTTTCCTATAGGGAAACTATATTCTGTCAGTCTAGCAGGAAATATTTTCTGCTCTGCCCTTCTATCATCTCTGCCCTAAGATCCTTCCTGGGGGCCTTTGTGACCCTGACTGCCTGGTATTCAGATTGCCTTTTCTATAAAGGCCACTTCAAATGCCACTTCCTCATCAAGATGCCTTGCTTGCTCATCTGGAGTCCTTCCCTAACTTCCCTGCCTCTCCTTGATATTTGCTTTGTGTTCTTCCATGTTAGGGCTGGGTCAGATTTATTTTTGTGACTAATATGAATCATGCTGCAGAATAGGTGCTCAAGGTTCCTGTTGAAGCAAGCATCTAAAATCATTAACAAAATCCCTGGCATCCACTGCAGCACTTGAACAGATAAGTGTTAGGATGGGTGACTACTTGAAGTAAAATAATACAGAAAATGTAACTATAGATAAAAATGATCAAACCATTCTTTTTTATCATTTGGAGGCATTGTTCATGTATGAGGCACTGAATTTCTGGAAAAAAAAAACTATAAACAACCAAACCTGAATATTAACTTTATGGAAAACATAGCATTGACTTCAAACAAGATGAAAAAACTAGATTCAGAAAGAATGATCAAAATGAAAATGACATGACAATGATAACAACAATATAATGACAAGTAAGACAAAAAAAATCGCTCACAGGCTAAAAGTGCCTGTCTTGTTAGTGCCTGTCTTGTAAGGCTACAAATTCCATCCCTAATCTGTTTGTATGATTGAGTTCTGTAAGTCCTCCTGCCTAAAACCCCTATGGCTGCAATCGAGTTTGCAGTCTCTGGTGCACAGACAGAGCTTATGATTATCAAAACTAAAGTGTGCACCCTCCAGGTAAGTAAGTACTCTCCTCAAGTAAGCACCAAAAGGTATGGAGGCCCATATCTAGAGAAGTGGAAGACAAAGGAGGAAGGTTTTCATGAACTACTATACGAAATTCTAAAGAAGAATCACCTCTGCATAAGTGAATTACTTTTTGGCTTAGACACTTATAAAGCTCTTAGTACTGAATGATTAGGTAGCACCTGTAAAATAATAATCTACATAGTACTGGCCTTGATTATGGTTGGACCATACTCTTACTGAAATTCTCAGCATGTTTTATTCACCTTTAGGACAACATAGATTTCCGATTTCTAGAAGCTAAATTTTCTAACTCACTAATACAATAGGAAGTCAATAAATCTTTGTTTAAACATGACATCTTTTCTTCCTAAGATTATAGTATGCCATACTCAGTAAAGTGTTACTTAATTTTCCAGATAACAAAAAGATTGACTGATAGCTCAATTGATGATAGATAGATTAGATGAAATAGACAGACACAGACAGACAAACAGACAGCCAAGTAGATCAGGAGTCTTTTATTTAATCAAAACTATGCATCAAAACTGTGCTGTCTCAGCTGGGAAATTAAAGATTTTGGACTGTATGTTGAAGAAACCTTGACTTCTCATGTCTACAGCTCCAGTACAAATTCTGAAACTATTCTTACATGGCCTTCAACAATTTGCTTTCTCTGGAGATGTGATTTCTCATTATCTTTTGTTTTTGTTTTGGTTTTTTGGTTTTGGGGCCACACCCATTTGACACTCAGGGGTTACTCCTGGCTATGCGCTCAGAAATCGCCCCTGGCTTGGGGGACCATATGGGACGCCGGGGGATCGAACCACAGTCCATCCTACGCTAGTGCTTGCAAGGCAGACACCTTACCTCTAGCACCACCTTCCCGGCCCCTTTTCTCATTATCTTTAAGTTTTCTTTCAGCTCCAACCTTTTAAGATTTAAGCTTAATTAATTCTTATAAACCAATGAAAAGTAACCACCTCATGAGAAGAGTTGCAAATGAAGGCTCTAATTGCACAAATTAATAAAATTTATAATTTATAATTTGGAGTAAGAAAGAGACTTATGAAGCCATCTATTTGACTATCAATGAGGCAGTTTTCTGTGCATTCAGTGAACATAATTCTATGTCTTATTCTTCCTAGTTCCAAACAAAATAGCTGACAGAAAATGTGCCCAATTATTCAGGTGTGTAAGCAAACTTCAGGGAGCATTAGAATCCTGGCAACCATAAAGGCAAGGCCTTAGCTGATGGAAGGTTTTGAAGTTACAAAATGGCCAAATTCCTTTTGTTGTCAGCTTGTTGTACAACAAATTACAGACAAGCTGTGAGTCTGAAAACAAAAGGTGAAGGGGAGATCCCTAACTAGATCTACATAAGAGAAAAACAACTGCAAGTACCTGTCTAGAGATATTAGTGAAAGATAATACTTTTAAGTAAATTTCTCAAGAAACTAAAACACTTAGTTGTCTGACACTCACAAATATCACTTTAAACACAATTTAATAGAAGATGAGTCACTAATACCAGGAAAACTGTGAAGGGGAAAAAAGAGCAAAGTCTTACACCGGAGGCAAGCTTTGGAGTGCTGGGTGTTTCTGAACTGTTCTTGTTAGATTATTCACATGAACTCATTCAGTCTCCCACCCCAATATCCTTCCAGAGCCAACATCATCAAGTGCCAAAGTAGGCCAAGTTGTCTGCCAGGGCCTTCTAAGAATTTGGCTACTTAAGAAAAAAGTTGATATAATTTAAGTTTCATCCCTAAAACTGGTGAACAAAAGATCTAGAAAAAATCTTGGAATCAAAATTCTTCATCCATTGAGGAAAGTTCAGAAGTGAGCAAGTTTGGTATGAACATACACCAGAGTGAAGTCAGACTGGGAGAAGAATTAAAGTCTCCATTTCATGTTTGTCTTGCAGATAATTATCTTGTCTTATTGGATAATTATGCTGGGAAATAAAATCACCACATTCACTGTGTGAATGTGAGGCTAACTTCACAGTAGTTCAAAGGACAGTCATGATTTGCTTAGGGCAGCTGGTAATGTCTGCCAACCTGACAGAGACCATCCTTGAAAGGAGCCAAATCACCACTTTCAGTCATTCTGATGCTCAGTGTATAAGTAAAGGGGTCTGATATATGTCACTAAATGACAAAAGATGAAAAGAAAATGTCTATGTATTTTAGTTCATTTCTAGGATACTGCGGGAGTTACATCTCTGAAAGAAGTTCTTCATTTCTCCCAAGGCTATTGTTCAGTCAACACCAAGTTTCCTTAATGTACTATAAATCTGCTTTAAATTCTTCTAGGACAATGCTAAGAACTGCCCAGAAGTGATTTTTTAAAAAAGAAAACAGTAGGCACTGTCATCAAAAGAGTCAGAATCTCTGTTGAAAATAGCTTTTCTGTTTTCCTGGATAATGAGTGGTAGCACTTTGAATTCTCTGAGCAAAGTTTCTTCTTTGATCTTCAGGACCTCACATAGGAGCCTTCTCTGCAAACAGAGTTCACTGTTCTAAACTCTGCATCCCCAAGAAGTCACCAACTCATAATTTAGGTGAACTTTATTTTTTTTTGTTCGTTGAGCCACCCCAGCACCCCAGGCAGTGCTCAGTGTCTATGCTTGCCATTGCAGAGGGGGTCAACTGAGAATTTGAACCAGGGTCATGGCCTCTCCTACAGGCCAAATAAGTGACTTAACCTTTTCATTGAAATTGTATCCAACTTTCAAATCTAGATGCACTTCCATATTCGATATGCATATTTACCACACATAATTGAGCAACCTTCATACCTGGATGCTTTGAATATATGTTGTAAACCCCTGAATAGAGCTGTGACATTGTCCCTTGCTCTAGACTCTAGACTCTAGAGAGTATAAAAATGAGCATAATCTCACTTGCTTGTATCATCTTAAAAAACATCCAACTTAGAATAGGAAGTAGAATAGAGTTTCCTAAATGCTGGTAACTAAAAGTTATCAAAGTATACAACTGTAATTTATAAGTAAATTTTGTGAGTTTTGGAATCTTGTAGGCAGCATGTTGAAGTATAGTTAATAATAATATAACTCATGTCTAATGTTGCATAGAGATTTCAAATTATTGCTACATAAGCACACAAAGTAATGGCTTCATAAGCAATGGATATGCTAATTTATTTGATTTTTGATATTTATTTTAAAATGCCCACTTACTAGCAAAAGAATGCATTTTACCTTAAATGTGTATATAGTTCAATTATCAATTCTACCACAAAACCAGAAAATAGTTTTAGACATGTCAAATTTTACACTAACATAATGTTTTTGCTTGTTTGGGAACCAAACCCAAAGTGCTTAGGATCTACTCCTTGCTCTATGCTAAGAAATACTCCTTGTAGGATCAGGGGAAGAAATGTGATGCCAGGGATCTAACACAAGCCAGCTGCATGCAGGCAAACACCCTACCTGCTGTGCTATTGTCCAGCCCTAAAATAAATATTTATTTTAAAAGTCTGATAAGCTGCTTCATTCTCTGAAACAAGTATATGAACAGTAGGTAGGTTTTACCTTGAGGGAAATAGCTAAGCTTTATTAGTCGAAGAGTTTTGCCACATCTGTTCATGTCTCTTGGGTGTTCTTTTGTTACTCTTGGTTGTAATCCAGAGAAGATATTGTTATTCCAAAGCAATTCCAGAAGAGCACAGTTTTGCTCTGCCCATACTCACATGTATGCACACACATGCATATACACAGAAAAAAATCTATTTAATAAGTTGCATTTAAATATTACTAAATAATAGTCATGTAATTTTTATAATCAAGCATTCTATAAAATTACAAATTATTTGAGAAACCTATATTGATGCAATAGCTTATAATAGAAGCTACACTTACCAAGTGCCTAGGACATGTTCTCTGAGAAGGCCTTTCTATGTCACACCTTACATAACATCTAACATTCGAATCAGTGGTGACTTCAGAAAACCTACTTAAGACAGAATATGGAAGATCAAATCTAGACACTAAAGAGGTAAGAGAGAAGTCACTAAAAAGCAGGTAGAGTTCCTGTCAGAAGTATAGCTGTAATGAGAAAGAAGTAGATATCATGGTAGCTAGAAGAAAAGTTTGGATTTAGGTCACAAAATGTTTAAGGTGTGTCAGTTAAAATGTCTGTAGGCCCATAGCAAGGATGTTATTGTGTACAGAGTAGAGAGGAAGGAGATAATCAATAGCTCCTCTTAACCTCCCTATATATAGAAGAATCAATATGAGGAGATAATGAAGGGCTGAGACAAAATAAGCTGAGAAATACAAGAGGATTAGTTCTCTTTCGACAGGAAAGGCCAGAGAAACTCTCCTAATACTGTAATGATCAGAAAAAAGACTTGAAAAAGGTGCACTTAAATGAAAACTAAGAAGGAACATTTTCTAAGACTGATTAACCTTCATTGTGTTTTTTTTTAGACTTGTTAAATCATTGTATTAGTGAAGATGTGAATTCTTCTCTGTCCTTTTCTACAATTCTAACAAGCACATAGATTGGCACTTAGAAAATAGAGATCTAAAGCTTAGAAAATAAATAAACGCTCATTATCTCTTTCCATTTCGCCTTCCAGTCTGATTATATCTCTATTTGGAACAGTAAAAGAATGTTCCTATACATGAGAAATTCTCAAACTTACTTGGGAAAAAAGTTTACTTGCAAACCCCCTCCTGAAATCTACTTTCTTTAAGCAAATAAATTAAAGTTGCCCCACAACCATCACCACCAGTTGCAGCCAAAGCTTCCATCCCCCCTCTCTGGATAATTACAGTACAGCTCTGTGGGGAGATGTTAACCTACTTAGTAAAAACTCTACACAATATAATGCTTGAACAAAAATCAGTGCAACTTAGGAATAGGTACAATGTCCATCTATCTACTTTATAATAGTATTGTGTAAATAAAAAAATAGTGAATATAAGATTATCTCATGTATCATATATATAATGATACATGTTGGGTATAATATGACAGGGCGTTTGTTTTTTTGTTTTTTGTTTTTCAGAAAATGTAAATTCAAAGCAGCTTGTTTTTAATGAAGAAAAGTATCAAAAGTTTTAACTTAGGAGACATCAAATTGTGGTTCAGTGCAATGAAAGAAGAGTACATACTTAATTTCTTGATTCCAAACCAGAGAGTAAGCAAGTACTGAAATTCAGAGCGATAACCTTGAGGCTTCCAGGCAGGCAGGGAGCCCAGCCAATGAAAGAACTGTCAAGAGAAAACAGGAGAATGGCCTTCAGCCAAGTATAGATCTGACTTTCTATTCTGAGCTGTACTTAAATCTCACTTCCCCTTTTGGCTTATGTCCTATCTTTAATAAAACAAAAGACAAAGTCTGTGTAAGAAGGCAAGCTTCAGGAAACATTTTCAATGACCCAGACTGACACTGCCCCACCACACACACACACACACACACACACACACACACACACACACACACACACACACACACACACACACACACATGCACCACAGGAAGAAACTCACCTCCTCAAAATCTGTATAAAATTAATTGAATACAAAATTCTGCCTTTTTTATGATTGTTGCCATTCTACTCAAAATAACCAGCTGAAATAAGGGTCTCAGTGAGACTTTATTTTCACTTATGTTTTTTCTTAGCTTCTCTAATACAGTTTTTTAAACTTATGAATGTAATAGGTACGATCCATTACATAATATGAACCAACTAGCAAAATCCATATTCTAGAAATATTTTCATGAATAACCTCCCCTGGAACACAAAGAACTTGTACCTGGCCTACAAGTAACGTTTACTTTTTTTTATTTTTATAAATAGAAACAAAACATAATGCCTTCCACATCTAACATAGTTTGGCCACAAGAACACCCTAAGCGGGCCGGGAGAGATAGCACAGCGGCGTTTGCCTTGCAACCAGCCGATCCAGGACCAAAGGTAGTTTGTTCGAATCCCGGTGTCCCATATGGTCCCCCGTGCCAGCCAGGAGGTATTTCTGAACAAACAGCCAGGAGTAACTCCTGAGCACCGCCGGGTGTGGCCCAAAAACAAAAACAAAACAAAACAAAAAAAAAAAGAACACCCTAAGCAGTTCTCCTAAGCACATATTCAAATCTGTAAGAGGGAGAGAATTTTAGATCAGTTCCACTTTTTAAGCATAGCATCAGAGAGATATTTATCCTATATCTATCCCTCAACTGCTGTAAAGTCAGGTGGCTTTGGATATTGGGATACAAATATCTATACATTTATGTACTAATCTGTTTTTTATTTTCAGAGGATTCAGAATTACTATAATGATTATTTCTTAGATAGAGAAAATGAAACAAAGAGAAGTTAAAATATCTCTTTAAGCCATTCATTTTGTAGGCTAGGAGACCTAGAAATTGAGGTAGGCTAGCCTAGAGCCACTACATTCAGTTGTCCAAAAAGAGACAAGGGGAAACAGCATGGCTCTTAGGGTTAGTAATAGTTGGACTAGATTTCATTCAACAAGCAAGTTGAAGGGTGAATATGCCTTGCTCAGAATCGCAAAATGCCTATTCTTTTTTGTTTGTTTGTTTGTTTTTGTTTTTGGGCCACACCCAGCGGTGCTCAGGGGTTACTTCTGGCTGTCTGCTCAGAAATCACCCCTGGCAGGCACGGGGGACCATATGGGACACCGGGATTCGAACCAACCACCTTTGGTCCTGGATTGGCTGCTTGCAAGGCAAACACCGCTGTGCTATCTCTCCGGGCCCGAAATGCCTATTCTTATATGATTACACTTTGTTTTGTTTTGAGGTCACACCAAGTGTTTCTCAGGACCTATTCCCAGCTTTTTACTCAGGAATCACGTCAGGTGCAACTCAGGGAACCCTATGTATACCAGGGATCGAACCCAGGTGGGCTACATGTAAGGTAAGTGCAATCCCCGATATGCTATAGCTTCAGCTACTGATAGTACTTTTCATTTTTACAGGTTACTCTGCCAGAAGATTGGAATGATGATAATAACAACAATAATCATCCATAATTATTATTATATAGTCATATTAATTTTGACAAAATATTCTAAACATTTTACATTAGAAGAAAGTGAGATTCAGAAATACTAGTATGTCAGAGACAAGGATTCAAGCCATCTTTCTCACAATGTTGAACTCTTCTCATAGTATTGTATAATTTCCACTGAAATGTGTGAAGGAGCCCCATTTCCTACAAATGGGTTCTTAAGATCCCAATAGTGATACAGAATAGTATTTTTTGGTCTTTCTTACTCTCCTGTTTGCCACCTTTCTTCCATTCAGAGTATAAGACAAAACCTGAAAATCAAGTGTATAGGAACACTGATACAATTCAAGTAACACTGACCTATCTTGTTTTTCTTTTATTCTTATAAAATTGACTCAGATATCCTTCATGTGTTATCCTACATCTTTCCAAGATCTCTAAGGATGTTGAATATCCTCTGCACATATACAGACCTCTACCTCACTACACTTTTATGTTTGATTGTTTTTATGTGTTTTTTGGGGGGGCATAACAGTCAGCAATGTTCAGAAGATAATTTCTGACTCTGCATCAAGAAATCACTCCTGGTAGGGCTCAGGGGACCATATGAATGTCAGGGATCAAACTCACATCGGCTGCATGCATGCAAGTGCCCTATCTCCTGTACTATCACTCCAGCCTCTGAGCCAATTCACTTTTTAAAGATTTCCACATGAAATACAGTCTGGAAGTATAGAAAATTTTGCTACTCATCAAGATATTGTCTTTCCTATCTTACTCCTTCAAACAAATAAAAACAATTCCACTTTGGTTTCTTCTGAATAACATAAATATGTATTCCTATCTATTCTACTCTAAGTAAGAGCATCCACACTAGGTCTTTTCTTCAACCCAAGGATAGTTCTAAACCTCTCGTTTATGTTATGCAATAGGTTGAATGCCAGATTTTATCATTCAACAATTTCTAATTTCCCTTCGGTCAGGACGTATTCCTGAAACTTTAACCCCTAAACACTAAGAACTAAAAGTGCAGAAGTTTACTTTTCTACTTTATTCTCTCATTTTTACCTCCAGGAGAAGCCTGGAAAGCTCCTGTAGCAGATATAAATCACTACCCTGGAAATAAAGACCTCATCTTTACAGCTTGCTTTTTTTTTTTTTTTTTTTTTTTTTTTTTTTTTGGTTTTTGGGTCTCACCCGGCAGTTGCTCAGGAGTTACTCCTGGCTCCATGCTCAGAAGTTGCTCTTAGCAAGCACGGGGGACCATATGGGACGCCGGGATTCAAACCGATGACCTTCTGCATGAGAGGCAAATGCCTTACCTCCATGCTATCTCTACAGCTTGCTTTTTTATCTATATCCCTCCATAGACTCAGCTGCCATGGGATTCAAACTAGATTATTTTTGACAAAGCATAATTTCCTAAGAATTACTG
Source organism: Suncus etruscus (assembly GCF_024139225.1). NCBI lineage: Eukaryota > Metazoa > Chordata > Mammalia > Eulipotyphla > Soricidae > Suncus > Suncus etruscus. The sequence goes on from NC_064859.1 coordinate 82,247,112, forward strand.
AGCAATGTGGCTTACAGTCAAAACAATGTTTATTTTTCCTTATCAAAGTTTTGAAATTCTGCCCCATGTATAATCCCTATTTGAACTGAATCTATACTTCTGTACATATCTAGATTTACTGCAGTGAATTCTCTAACATTTCCCTGAGTCATTACCAGCAAACATATGCTATAGACTCAAGTACAAAACTATTTTAATTTGTAAGTTTGGTTACAAATCATGTTTCTCCTTCTCCGCCAAAAGAAGAGGAGGTAAGGATCACTTCTAAATCTGATGTCCTGGACTATCAGAAACACAACCTTAAGTAGTAAAAAGCATACCCATATTAGTGTCTTTCTTACTCTAGACTAGGAATCCTAGTGTTGATCCTTGGTTATGCTATTCCCCAAGAGAAGACATCATCACTTCTTTCTCTTCTTTTTCAAAAATTAACCTCTCTGTAAGAGAATTAAAGAACAGAATCACCCCTTGAATATGTATATAGAGCTTTAAAACACATTCAGGAGTCTTAACTGAGTTTGTTCTAGGTTTTCTTTTCTTTTCTTTTCTTTTTCTTTTTTTTTGGTTTTTGGGTCACACCCAGCAGTGTTCAGGGGTTACTCCTAGCTCTACGCTCAGAAATCTCTCCTGGCTAGGTTTTCTTTTGTAAGTTGGTGTTGTTATAAATACTATTGAGAAAGCTATCTCACTTAGAATCTGCTTAGAGTATTTCACAGAATTTAATTTTGTCATAAAGCAATGTTGGCAGCCCAACAATCATTATGAGAGATATTTAAAATTTACAGATTCAATATAAGTTTTGTATACATTAAAGACTCATAGATTTCCCAACAATCAGCTTCATTCCCCTGCCTGATATTGCATTATTGTTATTATCTTGCATTATTGTTGTATCTCACAGTATAGTATCTATTCATAATTTACAATCTTCTCTCAAGTACCTGAGCATATACCCTCTCTCACATTGCATATGGCTTCTTCTAAATTATACTTACTAATGACAGGTGTCACAGGTGAACTCAATCACTTATCATTCACTTATCACTTGCTCATTCAATCACTTGATCATTCTTGCTCAGTGGTTTAATGAGTGGAAAGCATACTTATCACAAACCTCCAAAGTTTTAAGAGACAAACAATGAAAGAATGACTATAGTCTGGTGACAAAGATTCTTTAATGTCAATTGCCTAAATTTTTATATAACTTTATAAATAAATATGTACATATCATATATAAATTATTTTCTACCTGATATAGAGAGATAAAGATTCCTACTTAATAAATAAGTTCAGAATTGTTTTGTGAATTGCTCTGACCTTGGGGTTATTTTTCAAAGAGCAGAACAGTCCAGGTGGGTTAATGTGTCTTCTTCTCTATTATTGATAGCCATTGTAAGAATTTGTTCTGTTCTCATTTAAGACTTTTGTTCAAAATAAAGTGGGTATTATGCAAAAATGAAAGCTCACATAGAGAAAAAGTTTAACCCAAATGTTATTTGATGAGTTTTAGCTCATGAAATAGGCTTACATCCTGTAATTATTTCTAGTAGTGACCTTGGAGGAAAGAGTAGAGCATTTATCTTATGACTCATCTTTTGATCAGAGTAATACCTTCCATGATTTAGATTAAGTTTGGTTGATTTATTTCATACACAGAAGTCCTATTGTTATCTTTATTCTTTAATATGCTGAACACTATAGAGTGCCTTCTATTCCTCACTCCAGTAGAAAAATCACAAGTAAACAAAATAACTAACTGATAGATGAACACATACTTACATATATGCATATATACATACAAAGTAGAAGATACAAGCAGGTTTTTGTTGTTTTATAGTTGGAATCATGTCCCAAGCTGAGTCCCACACTAAAAAGGTATACAGATCCTAATTCATAGTCCTTATTATTATAAACTTAATTGAAACTAGAGTAATTTCAAATATTCATATTGAGTTAATTATGAAGGGGCATTATGTTCTTCGAAATTACAGAAATTTGGGCATAATAGTTAACCATATGGAAACTATACCATAAAGGCACATTAAAGTATTATTATATACTATTAGAGAAGAAATACCTGGAGTTGCCAAACATGTAGATGGAGAGTAGTATCTTTCTATGGATCTCTGAAGCAAGTCTTCCTTAAGCATTTTGATTTTAGACTTCAGGCCACCAGAATCGTGAGTCAAAACCCTTAAATTTGTTTAGCCAGCCATTTTGTGTTTAATTTTGTAAAGGAAATTCAAAAACATTGACACAATTGAGAATCAAATATTGATGAATTGAAGCACTGCTACAGTAAAGAAATTGGTTTAATATAGTCATGATAATAACAAGTTTAATTATTAAACATTCATCCTCTATAAATACTTCTCAACCACTTATAACATTTTAGACAGTAGCTCTCTCTACCTCTCTTTTTTTCTCCCCTTTCTTTCTGTGTTGATAGGCTGCTGACATTCCTATCTACTAGGGCTAGAGTGACAGTTCCATGGCTAAGGTTCTTGCCTTGCATGCAGTCATCCTGGGTTTTATCACCAGCACCCCAGATGGTCCCCCAAGCGCTGTCAGGATTTATACCTGAACACAGAGCCAGGAGTAATCCCTGAGCACTGCCAGGTATAGTTTAACAATGTAAAGGGGAAAAAATAAAGAAATACCTATCTATGAATTACCTAACATGATGTAATTGTCTCTGATTTCTGAACTCCAACCAATGGTTTTAGGCTTCAAATTGCTAGAATGCAGTTTTTCTGAATAAAATATTCACTTTCTTTATCTCATCATTGCTATTATTCACTTATTTACTTATTTTGGTTTTGGGTGCCACACCTGGTGATGCTCAGAAGTTACTCCTGGCTATGCCCTCAGAAATCGCTCCTGCTTGGAGGACCATATGGGATGCTTGGGATTGAACCAAAGTCCATCCTGGGTCAGTCACATGCAAGGCAAATGCCCTACCGATGCACTTCTGCTCTGGCTCCCATTGTTTTTATTTTTTAATGAATATTTTCATTAAATACTTAAATCAGTCCCTTACTCTCAGCTTATTTTATATCTGTTGTTCAAATTTTTCTGTTCATCTGGGGGGCGGGGTTCAGAGAGACTCTTTCCTAGGTTTGGTGCACTCATTTTAATGATCTGGTTTAGTAACAACCACTAAAATTACTAGCGAAGAATCCATCTTGAACCTTAAGGCTTGGTTTCTGCTCATTTCCTTCCCTTTTGCAGCTCTGTAATCTCTTAAATAACACATCTTGTGTCTTTGTTTCCCATATTCCCACCGGAACAATTATCTGATAGTTTTAACATGTAGAAGTCAGACAGCTCAGAATCCAGCCAGTGTTAACTCTCAAACTTCTTAGATATTAATTAAAATATAAATCAAAAAAGAATTTTCAGTTGTCTTTTCAATTAGTTTAAATTCTTATGCAATTGTTTTCTTAGAACCTTCTTTGAACTTTTTCCTTTATCCACAACATAATTATAAGTTTGTAAACCCATAGTTCTTCACTCAACCAATATTTATTTTATTCTGTAACCTTGGCTGTGACTAGGTACTTATGATTTTTCTTTCCTTTTCCAGGTTAGTGACCATCAAAGCTAAACCTTCAGAATAGTTAATAAAGAACCATTCTATTTTTATTATTTTTTATCTAGTTTTGATCGAATTTTTTGTTTTGGGGTAAATATTGAAGTAGTTGTCCATTTTTTAATTATATATTTACTTTTTCTTTCTTCTTTTCTCTTCTTCCTCCTTGCGCCTCGTCATAATATTTTCTATCTCAAGACCATGGCAACTATGTGGTGCATATTTTTATGGCTGTAGTGCTCACTGAATATCTTATTTGATTCCTCTTTTTGAACTGCTATGGTGTTTCACCTTCTTCTTTTCCTCATCGTCCCTCAAACCAAGGATGAGAGCCTCTAGAATGACTCCGCTCATAGTCGGCGTAGTCGATTTTTACCCCATTATATTACCTTTCTCTTCCTCAAACAAATCCACATAACTTGATCTTTCTAGTCCCGCCTCCCAACTAGAGGGGGCAATAATGGAGGCACCAAGACCAAACAGTTATAAGCCCACTAAGTAATTAACTAGACACAGAGGGGACCACGCATTCTAGCAGCCCCTGGGGGGAAGAGTGGAGGATATGGGAGGCAGGATGGGAGCAGCTGTGGGAGGACAATTTGGTGGTGGGAATTCCCCTGATTCAATGTAAGTATGTACCTGGAATATTACTGTGAACGATATGTAAGCCACTACAATTAAAATTAAAATTTTGTTAAAAAAACATTCTTTCTGTCAAGTCTGGTACTGGAAAAAGTCATCCAGCTACTTCTTCTAACATATGTGTCAGGTCAAAAATAATCAAAATAAAAACAAATTAAGGATGATCCAGCTATATTACTTTTAGGGATATATCCGAAGAACACAAAAATACAATTCAAAAATCCCTTCCTCAAACCTATGTTTATTTCAGAGCTATTTACAATAGCCAGACTTTTGAAACAACCAAAATGCCCTTCAACAGAGGAATGGCTAAAGGAACTGTGGTACATATACACAATAGAATATTATGCAGCTGTCAGGAGAAGATGAAGTCATGAAATTTTCCTATATATGGATGGACATGTCATCTATTATGCTGAGTGAAATAAGCCAGAGGGAGAAAGACACAGAATAGTCTCACTCATCTATGAGTTTTTTTTTTAAAGTAAAGACATTATTGTAATAATCCCAAAGACAATAGAGTTAAGAGCAGGAAGGACCAGCTCACACACAATATAAAGTTCACCACAAAGAGTGATGAATGCTATTAGGAAAATAACTACACTAACAACTAGCATGACAATGTTAATAAATGAGAGAAGTAGAATGCCTGTCTAATACAGGCAGGAGTGAGGGAGAAGGGAGGAGATCATTGATGGTGGGAATGTTGCACTGGTGAAGGGGGGTGTTATATATGAATGAAACCCAACTACAATCATGCTTGTAATTTGGGGACTTAAATAAAGACTTTATTTAAAAGAAAGAAACACCATTGAAATAATAATGATTACAAATTGAATCTTATATCCTAAGATGTTGTAATTCCATTTACCTTTTTGTTGTAACAAAAAATATAAAATAAATGTTTGTGCCTGTAGGGGATTTGTTAGGAATTGTGAGTGGGAAAATGGGGACATTGGTGATGGAACATCAAAAGGGTGGTGGGACTGGTGTTGGAACTTTTAATGCCTGGAACAAATGTATTATGAAAAACCTGGTAAAACAATTTTTATAATAAAAATTTTATAAAAAATATTACCACAAACTTCTTTATCTCCCACTTTGTTCTTCTAAAACAGGAGTGGCAAACAAGCGGCTCTTGAGCCGCATGCGGCTCCCAGCCAAAATGAACGCGGCTCTTTGCTTCTTATCATGATTTTGTCTACTGTGGCTCTTTGCCAAGTTTGGATTTTGTTCTGCTGCTTCTGAGGAGGGACCTCTGAGGAGAGATCTCCGAGCTGTAGTCCCATCCCCAGGCTACATCCTCCTGTCTTCCATCCCTTGGAAACAATTGCACGGGCCAGCGAGCATGGGGGGCCCATGTGTCACATGTTGGGTTACATCTTACCATTAGTTGTGAGTGTGGAGGACGCAGCACACCCTCACCATCACTGCAGGATTTTTACCCTCACTCAAAATGGCAAAATGCAAGATGTGTTTAATAGATTATTGTTAAAATTATATGCTTTTGTGTGAGTGTTTGTCTGTTTTGGCAGGTCACTGCGTGGTGTGGCTCTCTGATTCTCACAGTTTAATATTTTGGCTCTTTGTGTCGAATTTGTTATCCACCCCTGTCCTAAAACCTCATTTGTCATTCTTAAATAAATCTGTGTTTTCTAATTTAAAAAAGTAACAGTCACTAATTATTAGAAAATATCCTTTTTAAGGAATCAGAAGCAGCCATGGTTCTGATTTCTAGCTCTATATTGTATTCTATGCGACTTAGGAGCAATGTTATATAAACTCTCAACATCATATTACTTACCTAAAAGATGAAGAAAATAATACAAATCTCATTCTTTATCTGCAATAAATGTGATTTCAATCCCACCTCTAGTTTTCTTTCTCTTAATTAACACTATATCAATTATCCAAGTTTAGAAGCATAATAAAAATTTTGAAGCTACATTTCTTTTATATCCTAACCTATGTTATCACTAAATATAGTTAAATATGCTTTTCAAATATTTTACAATTTATCTTATTCTTTCTGTCCTTTTGTTGAACTTTGGCTCAAGAGGCATACTTGAATGTATATACCAATAAAAATGTTTTTGTTTTTTTTATATTTTATTTAAACACCTTGATTACATACATGATTGTGTTTGGGTTTCAGTCATGTAGAGAACACCACCCATCACCAGTGCAACATTTCCATCATCACTGTCCCAAATCTCCCTCCTCCTCACCCAACCCCTGTCTGTACTCTAAACAGGCTTTCTATTTCCCTCATACATTCTCATTATTAGGATAGTTCAAAATGTAGTTATTTCTCTAACAAAGCTCATCCCTGTTTGTGGTGAGCTTCATGAGGTGAGCTGTAACTTCCAGCCCTTCACTCTTTTGTATCTGAAAATTATTATTGCAAGAATGTCTTTCATTTTTCTTAAAACCCATAGATGAGTGAGACCATTCTGTGTTTCTCTCTCTGTCTCTCTCTCTCTCTGACTTATTTCACTCAGCATAATAGATTCCATGTACATCCATGTATGTATTTGTCCAATATATTTTTAGGAATATTTTTAGAACATAATTTAGAACATAAAAATTTTCATGCTAAAAAAGACTTTTAAAATGACACCTAACGTAAAATACTCTTTATTTACTAAGTTTTATTTAGAATGACAGCTCAGAGACTTGAGTTTTGTGTTTTGCTTGTCCTGAATATTATTTTAAGAATATTTTAATTAGTCTGAATTTAAAAGATGAAGATTTTATATAAATCAAGATTTCTAATTAGATGTCTGCATTTTAAATCAGATTTAATATAAAATCCATATTTCCAGTATCTCTTGAAAAAATCATAAGAAATTTGTAGCACCATGCCTTTTCTTGGTGGCAGGAAGAAGTTGGGAAAAATTAGTTATTAAAAATTTAAATAAGGCACATCTTTCCTTTTTTCTATAGTACCAAGAACTATATTTAATGAGTCCACTTAATTAAAACATATAACAATTGATTCCAATAGAAATTTTGAATTCTTAACATTTAGTATTTTTGATTTTAGGAGAAATGAGTTGGGCTTTTTTAAGTTTCCTTGGGGAACTGAAATAATATTCTCACATATACAGTGTATCTATGATTTCATGTATATTTCTTTATTCTTGACAAACCATAGGAGAAATAAGCCTTATATAATTTAAAATTATGCAAAAATTATTTATAAGAATTCTACTATATACCTACTTATATGGCCAAAATATAAATACAATTCTGGTCAGGATGCAGAGCAATGGGAACTCTAATTTATTACTGTGGAATACAATAGTTTTATATAATATAAAGCAGTTTTAGGGTCAGAGAGGTAGCATGGAAGTAGGGTGTTTGCCTTACATCATGAAGGACAGTGGTTCGAATCCTAGCATCCCATATGGTTCCCTGAGCCTGCCAGAAGTGATTTCTGAGCATAGAGTCAGGAGTAACCCCTGAGAGCTGTTGGGTATGATGCCCAAAAATCATAAATAAAATAATTAAATAAAATAAAACAGTTTTGCCATATGTAACATTACATAAGTGTAACAATGAGTTATTCACTGAAAAACCTATGTACATTTACAAACCCTATACATGAGTATTTATATCATCATTATTCATAATAACCACATACTAAAATAACCAAGATATACTTGAATGTGTGAATGAGTAAACAAAAAGTACAATAGAATAGTATTAATATTTTGAAATAAGCCGTAATTTCATGAAAGGACAAAATGACTCTAACATAACATTTTATTTATTTGGGAAACACATTCAGCAATGCTCAGGGAGCACTCTGGCTAACTCAGGGAAGTATATAGAATGCTAAGGATGAAATTCAGGTCAGCCACATGCAAGGCAAATGACTTACTTGCTATACTATCTCTCCATTCCCTTTTTTTTTTTTTTTTTTTTTTTTTTTGGTTTTTGGGCCATACCCGGTGATGCTCAGGGGTTACTCCTGGCTATGCACTCAGAAATCGCTCTTGGCTTGTGGGACCATATGGGATGCTGAGGGATCGAAATGCTGTCCACACTAGGTTAGCGCATGCAAGCATATGCCCTATAACTTGCACCACCACTCTGGCCTCTCCATTCCCTTTTATGTATATTATGTAAAAAAAATGCCAATTTGATAAATAAGTATTCTATGATTCCACTGATAGGATATACTGAAATGAAAATTTCTATGTATGGGGCCGAAGTGGTGGCGCCAGTGGTAAGGTGTCTGCCTTGCCTGGGCTAGCCTAGGACTGACTATGGTTTGACCCCCTGGGATCCCATATGGTCCCCCAAGCCAGGAGCAATTTCTGAGTGCATAGCCAGGAGTAACCTTTGAGCATCACTGGGTGTGGCCTAAAAACCAAAAAAAAAAAGAAAAGAAAAATTTTATGTAGAAAATTTATTTTTAGATGTAAATATATTTATGGAAACCCATATTGTGCAGGAGCTTGCGTATGAGGGACATTTAGATAGTACAATATATTATTTTTGAATGTAATAGTGAATTCAGGACTTTGTAAAAAAAATATTCCCTGATGAACCCTGATGAACATTGATGCAAATATCCTTGACAAAATCTTATCAAACCATGGGGTCAGAGCAGTGGCACAAGCCTTAAGGCGTCTGCCTTGTGCATGCACTATGGGTCGATCCCAGCAGCCCATATGGTCCCCCAATCCAGGAACAATTTCTTAGTGCATAGCCACGAGTAGCCCCTGAGCATCATGGGGGGTGTCCCAAAACCAAAAAAAAAAAAAATTGATCAAACCAAATTCAACAGCATATCAAAAAAATTATACACCACAATCAAATGGAATTCATTTCCAGGGATGCAAGGATGGTTTAACATATTAAATCAATAAACATAATATACAACATCAGTAAAATAAAAAATAAAACTCTTATGATCACAGAAAATAAAACATGCAGAGAAAACTTTTGACAAGATCCAACATCCATCTATTATAAAAAAAAAACTCACCAAAATAATGGTGGGAGGAAGCTCCCTCTGTATAGTAGAAGAAGGGGTTACAGAGATGCTACATTCCAGTGTCTTTCTTTAATTTTTGTAATTTCCACCTTAGTAATTTTCATCATCTACTTAATATGCTGTATATGCATCATGAGGTGAGATTCAAATAGACTATATTAACTACATTACCTGGAATTCCTCCACTCCCCATCCACTTACACCATAATATTGACAATAGAGAATTTTTTTTCCTATTTGCCTAGATTTCTATAAACCACAAGTAAACTTTGAGAATGACTTATAGAAGTAATCACTAGATCCAACATAGGGATGATTTTGTTAAGATAAATTCAGGAAAAACCTGAAGAATATGAAGTTAAAATGGTACTCGGAGGATTAGGAAGAAACAGACATGACACTAGAAAAGTGAAAATGCTCTTTACTTGGGAATGAATGATACATATTAACTACCTGATGCAGATTTGCAGTAACCAGAACCCTCACAAACATTCACAAAGCAGTGAGCACACTGTTGTTCAATCTGAATAAAGACATAAAGCCTTTCTCACCATCTTTTATGCTCCCACATTCATCCACCCTCTATATATGCATAAACAAAAACTGAGAACTTTTGTGTGGCTTGTGCTAAACCAGAAAAAAATGTCTCTAAGAGTCCTATCTGGAAAGGTCATTTGTCTCTGACAAGGAACAAGTGGTTTCTTCTATGTTATAGAGTATGACCAACACTTCAGCTTTACCTAGAATTGACTTGTTTTCCTAGAAAACTGGACTTTCCAAGGGAAGTAGTTGGGTAGGATGGATCCCTTTGGCAAAGAGTTTTAGGTAGCAATAAAATCATGATATTATCTGAGAAGAATTACTCTGTCACCAATCTTAAAGGCAAATACATGGAACCCTTTAGAAATGATTCCCAAACAGGAAATGGGAATGGAGATTTCCTGAACCTAAAGTCCTTGTTCCTTGATAACCTCTACCAATATGAGTTTATCTGAATATTAATACCCAGTAGCCAGGGGAAAGGACTAAGAAATCAACTTTGCAGAAGAAAATGATGAGTGCACTTTATCTTGAGATAACTATTCCCCTTTACATCTGGAGTGCAACATTTCCCCTTATTTTATGGTGCACTATATCTGGGGTCCTCATATCCCAACTTGGTGTGTAATTTTTTTATCTTACTTTATGAGGTTCTCTCTTCTCTTTTCCTTTATATGTCTTCTAAATAAAAGTATTTTGCCTCAGTATCTTCTGAAATTCTTTTCTGTGGAAATTTACAATGAGCCTGGGAAGCCAGAAAAATTCAGAACTTTTATGGCCATGTTACGTAAGACTTCACACTGACATTTATAAGTCCTGACACCCCCAGTCACTTTGATGTCAGTGGAGGACTTTGGGTGTCTTTGTAGGAAAGAGAAAGGCAGAGCCCAACAGGGGAATCTACCATTTTTTCTTTCTCTACCAATGCTAACTAGGAAAGTGACTGGAGAGATCTAGAACTATCAATACTGCTTTCACAAGGAAAGTAATATCAGTCCTAGACCTTACCCAGGCTTGCCTTAACTCACAGAAAAAGAATTCCAAGAGCAGTGAGGTCAATACACGTTTTATTAGGAGGTACTGAGGAAATGGACGGAGAGGATAAATAAAAGCAAGAGTAATGCACTCTAGAGAAAGCATGAGCTACTCCAAAGGTGGAGAGAGTAGTCCATATTAGACATGTGCATGAGTCAAGGAGCACATGTGTGAACCTCCTTTGTTCTTTATAGGGTTTTCCCAACTTGCCTCATGTGGGGGTTTCTACTCAAGGGCTTTCCTATTGTTAGGGTTGCTGATATGTGTGGGGAAAGAGGAAGTAGGGTTGGGTTAGTTAATGGTCTTTTTTGATATTCCTTTTCTGGCCTTTTATCCAACTGGGGCTTCTTCCAGTAGGAGTCCAGTCTTCTCTGGGCCTGCAGTGGCACCAAATGAGATTCATCAATGATAAAGTAACTCCTCCAAATCCTATCTCTTCGTTTTATTACTGCTCAAGAATTTATTGCCATAGGGGTCCTATTTCTATCTGCCTACCTCAATTTCACAGGCAAGAGGTGCTGAGTCAAGCAGAAGGTAGTAACATTCTCTCAATGATGGCTATAGCTCCCCTTTCTTCCTACCAACAAAAGTTAAAACTAAGTGCCAGAAAAATCAGTATAAATTCATCACTTTCTAATATTCCAGCAAACAAGTGAAAAGCTCTTGTTCTTGTTGTTAGACTGATCAATGACCTCCAGTTTCTGTCATATGTTTAGAAGGATCAAATTCCTCATGGACTGGCTTGATTGGTTTTCTTTGTCCCTTTTACACCTCATCAAAGAACACTCACCTATGTCTTCTTGTGCATCTACTGACAGATCTGAAAAGAAAATATCCATATTATTACAATGAATTTGTATAATGTTTCTATACTGTCACATCCACAAAGTAAAAATTTGGGGGAATGTTGTGTGAAAATCAGATCTCTGGGCTTATAAAGCCAGGTTTTTGTAGACTCAAGCACAAGAGTAGTGTCACTAAGTAAACTCTACTTAGTACAGAAGAAACAGGCAGCAAAATACATAATTCCTTCACCAAACAAATAATGTGAAACAGTTAGAATAAGTTTTATGAAAGTGATGCAAAGAAAATACAGTGTCTTCCCAAAAAGTGGGGACTCTTAGATAAGAAGAAAAGAAAAGAACCATGGCAAAAATTAGTTTTGTAGATTTTCATAAGTTCTTGGCAACTTTAGTCAAATTATATTTGTAGAAAATAAAACCTGCATGAGAGAATTTACCAGGTTAGAGTGACAATAATCAAGATTATGCAATACAAATCACATCAGGCAAAAGATGATTTGAATATGAGAACAATAAAGCAGGAGAAATATAATAACTGCATGTTATCTTGAATTTTTATTAAGTGCTTGACATTGTCAAATAAAAATCACACTTGAAACATTAATTGCAATTGTCTCAGACTTAGACAAAACTTTCCAATAGCTTTGTGGAAAATAGCTATTAATTAGGTTGCTTGGGAGATGAGTGTTAGATGACATCAAGCCTAAGGCGAGGTCCAGCTCTGGTTGAATCTACATTAATGACATAATAAAGAAGCCACAAGAATTAAACTGATCCTGTTGACTTTGAAGGAATGATGGGAATCGAACACAGCCTTTTGTTGACAGACATGTTCATGCAGATTCACTAGCTGGTCCATAAAAACCCACCTGTTCTTAACAGAAAGGATATCACATTATAAAGTTCAATTCAATAGGAGCAATTTAGATTGTTGTAGGATCTGCCATGCCCAAGAAAGCATAGTATTTTGTTGTTGCTATTTGTTTTGGGTCCACATATGGCAGTGCTCAGGGATTCACCGTACTTTTGACTTTAAGAATCACTGCTGGTGAGGCTCCAGGAGCAAAATGGGGTGCAAGGGATCAACCCAAGATGGCCATGTGCAAGTAAAGCGCCCTATCTGCTGTACTATCTATCTAGCCCAAGTGGAACAATATATTTTTAAGATTATAGGTTCTACTGCAGAGTTTTACTGTAAAAGAAATAACTAGAGAGGATGTACAGAGTCTGAAAAGCCATTTTATTTTTAAGGACAAAAAAGTGACTCTGGGGGCTGACGCCGTGGCGCTAGAAATAAGGTGCCTGCCTTGCCTGCGCTAGCTTAGGACGGACCACGGTTCGATTATCCCCCGTTGTCCCCCATATGGAGCGATTTCTGAGCGCATAGCCAGGAGTAATCCCTGAGCGTCACTGGGTGTGGCCCCTCCCCCCAAAAAAAGTGACTGATTATTTTTGCTGTCATTATTGTTTCGGTTATGTGACTGGTATAGTAGAAAGAAATAGAATTTGGGAAAAAATGGAAAATGATATTTCACTGAAAAGACAAAAGGGTGTGACCCTTTCTTTAGAGCACTGAAAAGCACTTAATTGTAGTGGTGAGAATACGTGGGGGAAAGAAGATGGGTTGATTATTATTATGGAATTTAAAAGATCTTTTCTGACAGCTTTACAGGAATATAGGAAAATGCCTCTAGAATGTGACCTACCAATAGATACTGGTTTCTATGTCCCAATAAAATGAAAATCTATGGGTTTGAAGTAATAGTACAGCTGATAAGACATTTGCTGCACACCTGGCCAAAGCAACTATGATCCTTAGCATCTGAGATCTCTAGCATCTTAGATGGAGCCAGGAGTTATCCTTGAGCACAGAGCCAGGAGAATGCCCTGAGCATTGTGAAATGTAGCCCAAAAATAGCAACAAAATCTGAAGACATAAATTAATATTATGTGTTTAGAAACTATCATGAAATATAACCAAATGTTTTTACAAGTTAATTGAATGCAATATTAAAATGTTTATGTTTGTTGATTTTCTGTTCTTGCTTTCTACTTTATCCTTTCTTGCACAGAAAATATTTACTTCATTTTGCAAAAGAATCAGACTGGAAGTCTTTTTTTGTTTGTTTTCTTTTTTGTTTTTGGGTCTCATTTGGTGGCGCTCAGGGATTACTCCTGGCTATGCACTCAGATATCACTCCTGGCTTGGGGCTATATGGGATGCCAGGGGATGGAACCGCAGTCCATCCTGGGTCAGCCGCGTGGAAGGCAAACACCCTACCACACTGGCATTGCTCCAGCCCCTGGAAGTCTTTTATTTTTTAATTAGAAATGCAAAATGGGGGGGCCGGCGTGGTGGCGCTAGAGGCAAGGTGTCTGCCTTGCAAGTGCTAGCCAAGGAAGGACCGCGGTTCGATCCCCCGGCATCCCATATGGTCCCCCCAAGCCAGGAGCAATTTCTGAGCGCTTAGTCAGGAGTAACCCCTGAGCATCAAATGGGCATGGCCCCCCAAAAAATAACAACACCTATTATCACATCAAAGAAATATAATTAATACATAATTAAAGAGGTTCTTTTGTAGTTCTTCTGAGAATAGTAATAGTATGTTGAAGACTTCATGACTAGATCAGGGGCAAGATTCTTTAAAATATTAATCACTGCAACTGTAAAATGATTCTTTAAGAACTTGTTAATGCTTTTACTTGGGGATGCAACTATCAGGAAGACAATATTTGGAAGTTCAAAGAGACCAAACTTGACTGAAGTGGATAAATGATAACAAATTTACTGGTGTTTCCTTTTCAACTGTTTTCAACTTGATTATTCTACATCAACAGTAAAAGAAAAAAAATTTTGTCTACATATAGCAGTGTTTCAATTTTTTATAGTTGGCCTAACCATAAACATTAATTTAATTACCTATATTGTATTCATACATAGACTAACTTCTGCAATGATACATAAAATTCTGAGAAAGCAGTGTCATAGAAATGGAAACAAAGTTTTCATAATTAGGATTTTTTGGAGTGCCTGTAAGGAAAAGTCTCAAAGACAATGGCAAAAACAAAAAATATATTTATAACTAGGATGAGATAAAAATATATTTAAACTATCAAAAATTATTGACTAATGATAGCACAGATTAAATTAAGATAGGAGCTAGATAGATAGTAGAGAGTTTAAGGTGCTTGCCTTCATGTGGCCAACCTCAGTTCGACCATGGGCACCACATATGTTCTTACAAGTACCACAAGAAGTGATCACTTAGCATGGAGCTATGCAAAAATTGTGACCCTGCAACTGTAGATTCTAAGAAACAAAATAGATAAATTTAAAATGGTAGTCATAATGTCTTTTTGATAGTACCCATTTTCTATTCTGATATTCTAACAGATTAATCGTTGGCATTTAAGTAAAAATAGTATTATTTTATATTTGGTTAAAATAATGTAAATTTAAGTATACAGAAATTATTGTCATATACCTTCAGAAGACAAGAATTAAACTGTCTATATATAATAAAATAATTACAAAATTTTAGTAATGGAAGACACTGGTAATTTCTTTAAAAAAGCGACATGTTAGTCATTCTATATTATAGTGTCAGTTATTGAGTTGAAACCAGAAAGTATTACTTGCAAGCACCCAACATAGGTTCTATACAGAGCATCACATATGGTTTTCCAAGTCATTTCATGAGTAACCCTTAGCACAGAGTCAATAGTAAGTCCCAAACATTGCTATGTGGGCTCTAGTAAACAAACACAAAAAACAAATCAAAGAACACCATAGTGCCAGTATCTAAAACAAGTTTTTAAGAAATGCATTTACTTTTATTTTTAATTTTGTAGCAATAACTGACAGTGTTCAGGGTTAACTCAGGAGCACTTCTAAGGGGCTTGAGTGGCCATATGGAGTGCCAAGGGTCAAACCCTGCAGGGATGCATGTGAGGCAAGTTCCTCAACCACTCCCTAACCACTATCACAGATTGTATTTACTTTAATAAAAAGAATGATTAATGATCATTTTATTTGTACCACTCGGCAATATGGGCTTTCATTCCATTAAAATGAAAATTAAATCTCTAAGCCAAAAGAAAAGCAATTAAATTCAATAAAAGTCAGTCATTTGTAGAACTGCCCAATTAATTGAAAGTGGCTGAGAATATGTAGCTAAACAGTCATCATTAGATAAAATAGATAACTGGACGGAAGTAGTACTTGCTATTTTTCTACCAAAATACCAAGATATCCCATGTGTGTCTTCAAATTTGTTTTCTTCTTTTTTATTTTTAGATAATCATAATAATTCCCTTACTGAAATTTAAAATAACAACTTTTATCAGTTGAGTCTTTGGCAAGGATATTCATTATTACTTGTTGTCAGCTAAAAAAAAAAACAAAATTATTGATTTTTTAGAAGCATTTTGAATAGTGACTAAATCATATGGCCGTTACTAACAATGATTAGCAATGAATCAATAAGTCTAATGTTCTTTTTAAATAACAGTGCAGCTAATGATGAGCCATTTGGACCCTGAGCAGTATAATCTATAATAATATAAATTATACTTTAGCATAGTCCCACTTCCTTCCACTAATATCATATAAAGCTGTAATCACATGTATTATGTCTTATATTACTTCCCTCTGAACAAGATTCTATGATATATAGATACAGACCTACCATGATGGTTTGGATTTTACTGTGTTTTCCTAAATTCATGTATTGAAAGTCTGGTCCTCTATTTCTCAGAATAATACTGTGTTTGGAAATAAGATTTTAAAGAAACTGTTAAGCTAAAATAAGGTAATTAGGACTAAGGACATAGATGAAGTGATAGAGCATATTTGTAGTGTACAAGACCTTATGTTTCTACCTAGCACAGCATGCCTACTGCTTAGTACTTATGGATATAGCCCTGTAACAACATCACCAGATATTGCCAACTCAGACTCAGCATGATATTCTCTAGGAGTGGACCCTATAAAAAGTAATTAAATTAATTAAATTAATAAAATAAGGTTCTAATTAAGTTCAATCCATATAATAAGAATAAATTTGTATATATGGAGAAATACCAAGAGTACAGGCCTGCAAAAGAAGACCATAGATCAAAAAAAAAAAAGAAATAAAACTCCCTTGGGCTGGAGAAATAGCACAGTGGTAGGGCATTTACCTTGCATGCAACCCCGGTACAATTCCTGGCACCATTATGGTCCCCCAGCCTACCAGGGGCGATTTCTGAGTGCAGAACCAGGAGTAATTCCTGAGCATCGCTGAATGTGGCCCAACAACAATCAATCAGTTAATCAATAAATAAAGTTTAAAAATAATAAACTCCCTGAAAACCATAGAGAGAAGTCACAGGTTGAATCAATCGATTAATGCTTGAATTTTTATACTCAGTTACAGACTGTGAGAAAATTACTTTCCATTGTTTAAGACTTTAAGTCATTCAATCTGTGATTTTTTTTGTGATGGGATCATTATCAAACTAACACTTATCAAATATGAACTCTTCCTCTCTCTGGCATTAAACTTTGTACCTCAATCAGTGCTGGCATGGTTGAGTGGGGGAAAGGAACTCTCATTCACTGGTGTTGAGAATGCTGTCTAGTCCAGCTTTTATCGAAAAATATATGGCGTTTCCTCAAAAAAACTGGAAATCGAGCTTCCATATGATCCAGCTATACCACTCCTAGGAACACAAAAATGCTTTCTGCACACCTATATTCATTGCAGAGCTATTTACAATAGCCAGATCTGGAAACAACTCAGAAGCCTAACAACAGATGAGTGACTAAAGAAACTGTGGTACATATACACACTGGAACATTATGCAGCTGTCAGGAGAGATAAAGTCATGACATTTTCCTATACAGGGATGGACATGAAAACTATTATGCTGAGTAAAATTACTCAGAGGGGGGGAATAGACACAGAATAATCTCACCCATCTATGGGATTTAAGAAAAATAAAAGACATTATTATAACAATACCCAGAGACAATAGAAAT
The DNA here is from genome assembly GCF_024139225.1 of Suncus etruscus. Taxonomy (NCBI): domain Eukaryota; kingdom Metazoa; phylum Chordata; class Mammalia; order Eulipotyphla; family Soricidae; genus Suncus; species Suncus etruscus. Next base: position 82,264,754 of record NC_064859.1, read on the forward strand.
GAGAACTGGAAAGACCAGTTCATGATATGAAGCTTACCACAAAGAGTGGTGAGTGCAGTTAGAGAAATAACTACACTAACAAATAGCAAAACAATGGCAGTGAGTGAGAGAAATAGAATGCCTCTCTCAAATACAGGCAGGGGTTTCGGAGAGAAGAAAGATAGGGGGGCATTGGTGGTGAGAAGGCTACACCGGTGAAGGGTGGTGAAAAAAATTTCATATCTCAAATTTTATGATTCAAATCCTCAACTTTCTGACATGCATCCTCAAATCCATTATTTGCTATTGCATGTATACAATGTGGAATTTCTTATCTTTATTCTTAAATTAGAATGCTTCTAAGAAGGACCCTCCCTCTCCTTCAAGTCACTCAAAAAATATCCAAGTCAGGAGTTTGAAAAAATCAGGTTTATTCCAGCCCAGACGCATCATTTCCTATTCTGAATATTAACCAGCTATACTATTTTGAAAATTTAATTTTTCTTAAGATTTAAATTCTTTCTAATTTCATTGAATATCTCCAGTGCCTAAAATAAAGCATAGCATAAAGATACTCAAGAAATAATGGTTGAATGAATAATATACAGAGTTTATACATTTTCATAAGGTAATTTTCATATTTGATTTTCCTCATTGGCTAAAAATCCTCTGGTGTGTTTCTAATAATATGCTAATAAACATAGAGATGTGTTATAAATTTGGTGCTCAGAGACTCTAACACTAAATGCAGATAAGCAAACCAATCAAGTTTTGGTAAGTTAGTAGTTTTCATAAGCACTATCTTTTCTACGTCCTAAAGCTATATCTTTGAATAATTTTTGGTATGAGTGAAGGACAAAATTATATTATGAATACTTGGTAGATGACTGAGGAAAAATATAGTCAACATTAATCAGAGCCTAATGTTTTCCAGTCAGAATAAGTCAACTCTAGCCAACTGCTGGTTAAAATAATTATAACTCTTTCCTGCTTCTGGTAATTTCTCTACCACTTGACAAGTAATAATATCTAATAGGTAATTGAAACAGAAAACCAAGCCTCTTTCCTTTATAAAAGTTGCAACCTAGCCAGATAGAGTGATCAACTCCCAGATAGCCAATGAGAGACATGGTCAGGTCTAATGGCTCAATACAACTATTAATAGTTACTTTCACTTTCATAAGATCTCTAATTGAAAAATAAATTATCTAGATGACCTAGGGCCTAGGTAGAGAATATTATACTTGGAGAAGTTTCAAAACCAAGGATGGGCCTTTAATATTTTTCAAGTAGCTTAAGCTTGTTGGTTTGTACTAAATATCTGACTTAAGAGAATATAATGCACATGACTTCTTAAGCTTTTCTTTGGTCACTGTCTCTCTGCTTCCAGGCCTTCTGCATTGGTTCTTCTTCCAGACACTCTACTCTTCCTATTCTACTTTCTCTTTACCTAAAACCAGCATGTGGGCTCACACATACAACTTTGTAATGACGATTTTTTTTCTGGGTCTATGGGGCCTTCAAACAACTCATGACTCAATCATTGTCTCTCAATGGAGCACACAGACAGCTCCATATGTGTGGTTGTGTTCTATCTATCTATCTATCTATCTATCTATCTATCTATCTATCTATCTATCATCTATCTATTATATCTATTTATCAATATATTATCTATTTATCTATCTATTATCTATCTATATCTATATATTATAGTATCTATATTATATTATATTAGTATATTATATATTTATAATTATTATAATATAATATATTATGTATTTATATATTTATGTATTTATATTTATTACTTATATATTTGTTATTTATTTATATTATATATTATCTATATCTATACAGTATATAGAGATAAGAATATAGAACAGATAGATAGCAATCTTGTGACCCCTGTTGGGCCTTGTGCTGGAATTGAGAAGTTAAGCAGTATTTCATGCAGCTTAGCCACCATTGATAGTCAAGTTTATACTACAGGGTGTAGAGAGAGCAAAAGCACAGTGAGTAGGACCTTTCAAGCAGAGGACCTGGGTTCAATCCCTAGAATCCCTTATTGTTCCATAACCACACCAGGCGTGAACCCTCATTGAAGAGCCAGGAATGAATCCTGAGCAGCACTGGTAGTGCCCACCCCCATAAATAAAATAAAATAAAATAAAAACACAACTTCAGTGGGTAGGACCATTACATTTAACTCTCTCAGGAAAATCAAGATTAAGAATTGTATAAATAATATTATGCAGATAAGTATAGTTGGAGTCAAAGAGATTGCCTAACTTTCTGAGGATTCAGATTAATGATCATACTAGATGCAAGTATAAAGCTATGGGGCTAAGCTCCCTCTTGCTGCTCTGAATCACTGCAGTTATTCTTCTCTTAGAGGAGTATAGGTATAGTGAGGGCCAGGGAAATAAGGAATAGAAAAGGTTCTGAAGAATTTTTGATGGAAACTTTTGGAACCATTTGTTACTGAGAGTTAAATGTTATATGAAAGCACCTCTGACTTTGGTAATCAGCAACACAAAGAAACTCAGAAATTAAGAGATTTCTTGAAGGGTCTGGCTGTGTTTAAGACTTGTTCCAGATCCCAATACACCCCAGAATAGAGGAGGAGGTTTGGGTAAGATTGCTTAATAAAATAGTTGTCTATCTAGATGTAACTTGAATATAAACAATTAATGTTGTATTATAGGCATAATCTGTGTGTGAATAGAAAATTTTTACTTTTTATTTTGTTGAATTATACAGCCCTAAATTAAGAACCTTATATATGAATATTAAAGGCATCCTTGCCTCAGGAAGCAGATAAAACTGAAGCAAGAACCTAAATAAAATGCAACAAGCATTGGTAGAATTAGTGATTTTATATTATCCCTGGAAATTTGGTGAAGAAAATGGAGTTGACAGACTGTAGGAAGCTTACAGGCATAAACTTAGCTGACTGTAAAGCCTGAAATGTGATGTGCTTTCTGCTCTCACTTAATCCTATATTTAAAAATCAAATCTCCAAGGTAAATCCAAATACAAAATGCCTGTTTATTAATTGGCTTCCGCTTTGATAGATTTAATGCATAAGTTCCAATGTGGGCTAAACCCAGATTATCCTACAAAGTACATTAAGCATGACCTTGTTGTTCATATAGTAATTCCTCATAAAATAGGAGCCACACTCTAAAAATATACCCAAGGCCAACTTCAAAGTACCTTTCTAGAGCCCTGCAACTCTGTCCAAAATAACATTCCCTGAAATGTAGCCAAACTGATGAATTTCCAGAATCAATTTAAGCTGTTCCTATCCCTCAGATTTTATTTTTGTTAGTGCCCAATCAGGACAGCAACAGTAGAAGCAAATGACAAACTCTATCCATGCTTTTAGTCCACAACTCCATTTAGGAATGTATTTCATTAACTAAAATTATTAATACCTTGTAGTGTTTGTGTCACTTTTTCAGTTCTCAGAAAGGCAGACATGTAAATAACTGAAGCCTTAAAGGTTTATTGACAAGAAATGGTTATGACAATAGAAAAGAGAAATCAGGATCAAGCAGGGAAAGATATTCAGAAGATGCCAACTTAATATTTCACTAACTCAACAAGGAGCTCAGAACGAAAGTCTTCAGCAAAGAAATCTCAATAAGGGTAGAAATGAGTTGGTTCTTGTACCACAGTCTTGTTTATCCATTGATTAGAACAAAATATGGGAATTGCAGGACCATGCAAAATCCTAGCCAGACCCAAACAAAACTCTCAACTAGTCATATACTATGTCTGAGTAAAATGTCTTTTTTCTGGGCTGCTCTCTGGGCTGCCGTGATAGCATAGAGGTAGGCAGTTTGCCTTGCACGCAGCCGATCCAGGTCAATCTTGGTTTGATCTCCGTAGTCCCATATAGTCCCCCGGAGCCAAGAGCGATTTCTGAGCGCATAGCCAGGAGTAGCCCCTGAGCATCTCAGGGTATGGCCCAAAAAGCAAAAAAATTAAAAAAATAAATTTCATAGGGAACTATCAAATATCCAAAGACAATAGAAATGAAGAGTAGGATAACTTGTCTTGAGGAGGAAGATTGTCACTGAGATAAGGTTGGGAATAAGTTAGGAAAGGCAGCACTAGGACAATGGAGAAAGGAAAAGTACCTAACAGAGAAACAGATTATGGACAGATGAAAGCTGAGGATACTGGTGGAAGGTAGTGGACAGCGGTGAGGAGATTGGTGTTGCAACTTTGTGTACATGAAATGCAAGCATGAATATCTTTTTGATTCTGTAATTCATGATGGTTCAATTAAAACAATTTAAAGCTAAATAATCAATTATAAGCAAGACCACACAGGAAATAAATAAAGGCATGTTTTCTCAATTTCAAGAATGCCAAAAGAGGCCAAAAAGAGGCCTCAACTGACAATGTCAAGTTCTTTCTGAGGATGCTTCTGGTCAGTGTCAGATACATAAAAATGCCCCCCTAACACACAGAGTTACCCTCTGCCACCAGCAATTACTCAGTGTCAACTGCCAAAGGAGTCTTTTGACAGGAAGTATGATTTTCAACCTAGAGAGTCTAATTCAATGGAGTTGGATTTAGTGGAAGAACATAAGCTGTTCAATGAATGAGCTATGGAGACAACCTTCCAGAGACTGCATATGTACCACCAAGTTGATTCCAAAGCAAGCTGTGAGCTTTTCTGGAAATCATAAAGGGACATCATTTATTTAGCTATTAAGCAAGCTATTTACTCAGTGTGCTTATGAGCCAGGAACTATGCTATACACTGAGTATACAACGATCAATGAAAGAGTCCCTATGCACAATTCCTAAAAAGAATAGAGTAATACTAAATAGGTAAAAAATGGAAAATTAGAGTCCTTTAGAAATTTGTGGATGTCTGCATTAGCAAAGAGAAGAATCTGTCTTAAAAAATGAAATTCTATACTAGATTCTGTATTTTGAAACATTTGACAAGTGTAGTAAGAAAGGTTTATATAAAGAGGTAAACCTAAAAGCTAAATGAAGGGAGTAGAGACATTCGTCATCTTATGATGGCTTGACTTACAATTTTTTTCAGTTGACTAGTGCGTGAAAATACATGTGAATGTCAAATGACCTATGGTTTAAAGAATGAATTATAAAGGAACAAACTCTAAGACTAGAAAAAAAAATAACTATGAAAATGATTATTCTATATAAGTTAATAGAAGAGGGATAAAGCAACAAGAAAAACTATATAGGTGAATAAAACGGAAAGAAAGTGAACAGGAATTTATAACAAAGAGATTTGTAGAGACCCGAGACTATGGCTGAGGAAACTGTGTGGGTGAAACTGTCATTCACTAAGAAAGAAAATTTAGACTAAATATAGTAGGCTCATTCTCATTACTTTTTGTAATATCCAGATGCCATGCAGGAAAAGGATTTGAGATCTGTAATTCCTTTAGTTCAAAGATCAGCACCAAACCAATGATAGAAGAAAGTCATCATTATCTACATTAAAAAGAAAATTAATTAACTTACTACACCTATTTACTTATCTTGTGATTGTTATTGAGTTTTTTATAGTATCTTAGTCATAGAATTGTCAAAAATTATTCAATAAGTATATGATAAAAAGAGACTTCCACCAAAGAGAGTCTTAAAGAACATCAACATTTCAATTATTAATTCAATTCGAGAAAAGGTAGAGAAGAAAATTCTATTCAATATTGTAAATATTTACACTTATAAAATGCATATAAAATACTCATTAATTTTAATGCTTGGCCTAACCCTGATATTTTATTTTTATGAAAATCTTCAATTAATTTTAATGCTTGGCCTAATCCTGATATTTTATTTTTATGAAAAACTTCTTCCTCTTAAGTCATAAAAATAACAATGATTATTTCTTCTTCTTTTTGTATTGTTACTTAATTCATCATTTCCATAAAATTTCTTAATATAAAGACCTTATATAACCCACCTTATAATTATATAATTATAAGCTTAAAGGGGCAAGAAAGTAAGAAATTTATCACATCATTTGTTTTTATAGATTATTACATTTCCCATTTTTCTGGAAAATGCTCGCTAAAGTAAAAATTTCCAACTATTTACTGTTTCCTAGTAATCATGAGTAAAGAAACCTTATCATTGGTATTTTTCTACTCCCTCCTTTTAAAAAAATAAAAATTAATATTTGTACTTGGGAGAATATTATGTTTCCACATCATGCACATAATAAAAGTGTCAATATCTCTGTTTGGAGAACCATCACCTTTTGCTTCCTTTTTCCAATCTTTAGACAACCTCAGTTCTATGACCAAAAATAAGGGTTTATTTTCATTTGAAAAGTATCTCTTCCATTGTTTACTCTTGTCATATATTACAAATGAGTAATTTTTTTTTTTTTTTTTTTTTTTGCTTTTTGGGCCATACTCGGTGATTCTCAGGGGTTACTTCTGGCTATGTGCTCAGAAATTACTCCTGGCTTGGGAGACCATATGGGACACACCAGTGATTGAACTGCAATCTGTTCTAGGTCAGCACATGCAAGGCAACTGCCCTACCTGCTTGCAGCACCACTCTAGCCCCTTAAAAATTGTTCTTGAAAACACCACCGGGAGAGTAAATGATCCTGAACAGAGTCTATAGTTAATCCCATGACAATATATTCTAAGGACGGAGAAACCCCATATCTCTTAGGCCAAGTGAATTTCTTTTCGAATGACCCCAATATTTACTGTGCCAGGGCAGGAGGGAAAAAAACAAAAAAGCAAACAGCACAAAACATTGTTTATTTTTTATATATTATTTTTATCTTCATTTATTATTATTATTATTATTATTATTTACCTATCTATTTTTGGTTGATTTCTCTGTTTGGGTGTGGTTATTGAACTTATTGCCCCCAGTTATACCTATTTTTTCTCTGCTTTTCTTTTCTTTCTTTATGTGCTATGTCATGTTTCTTATCTCAAGACCATGGCGTTTGTTTTTTTTGTTTGTTTGATTGTTTTGTTTTTTGTTTTTTGTTTTTTTTTTTTTTGTGGTGCTTATCGTTATTGTTGGAGTCCTCACTGGATATTTGACACTTCTTTTTGTACTGGTGGAGTGTTTCGTCTTCTTTTTCTCCTTCATCTCTCAAATCAATGATGAGAGCCTCTAGAAGGATTCCGCCCATTTTCGGAGTATTAGACTTTTAACCCAGTTTATTACTTTTCTCTTCTTCAAACAAAACCACACAACTTGAACTAGCTAGTCCTGCCTCCCAATTAGAGGGGGAAATAAGGGAGGCACCAAGACCAAACAGGTGCAAGACTACTATGTAGTAGGATAGGTACATAGGGGACCACATATTCTAGCAGCCCTGGAGATGAGGGAAGAGGATATGGGAAGTAGGACAAAAACGGAGGTGTAGGGAGGACAATTTGGTGATGGGAATCCCCCTGATTTTATGTAAATATTTACCTAAAATATTATTGTCAACAATATGTAAGCCACCATGATCAAAATAAAAATTATATTTAAAAAAATTGTTCTTGATATTTTCTTTTCTTTCTTATTTTACTTGGAATGATACCCTACAGTTCCACTCATGTTGCAGCAAAAAAACTTCTAAATTATCTTATACCTTATTACCTCATTGTATATATTTACCTCAACTTTTTTATTTTTATTTTGGGGGTCACACCCAGCAGCGTTCAGGGTCTACTCCTGGCTCTGGCTCTACGCTCAGAAATCATCCCCAGCAGGCTTGGGGGATCACATGAGATGCCCGGATTCGAACCACCATCCTTCTGCATGCTGTGCTATCTCTCTGACCCCCCATAGTTTTTTTTTTTTAACAATTGATCATAATACATTTGTTTCAGGAAGAACTATTTACCACAACTTTTGTTATTCATCTGTCATTGAACACTTGAGTTGTTTTCAGATTTTTGCTAACATGAATTTTTCTTAATTTTTTTATTTTTTAAATATTTTTAAAAACTATGATTTACAAAGCTATCTATAGTTACATTTTATGCATATAATATTTCAACACCAATCTCACCACTAGAATCAACTCCCATCACCAGTGGTTCAACAGTCCATCATTCTCAACCTCTCCACCACTACCAAATATGCCAGCACCTTGATAGGCACATTACAAAGTTTTGTATTAAAGAACAATAACTTAGATCAACCATTTTGCACATGTAAAACAAGTATCCTACTGCTGACTTGAATTCTTGGTCAAAAATAGACCAAATATTTTAGTTTATCCAGATGAAATAGGCTCAAGTTCTGATTCTTTTACTTAGTCTTGTACAGGCTTGTATATCTTCCATATAACTTAGAATTGTTCGGTTTTTTTCTCCTAACTAACTAACTAACTAACTAACTAACTATGTATATATATATATATATATATATATATATATATATATATATATATAAAACATATATAATTTATAATTTATTTTGGTTTTGGAGCTATACCCAGCAGTGCTCAGGACATACTTTTGGCTCTTCACTCAGGAATCAATCCTGAATGTTTCTGGGGACCATAATGGATCCAGGGAAACTGGATCTTTAACATGCAAGACATGTGCCCTATTCTTCAGCCCATTAAATGATTGTAGAACCTTAATCCCACTGAAAATATAAAGTTCAGCTTATATTCTTGAATTATAAAATATATTATAGACTAGCTTTAAAATGTTTCTATTAGACAAATAGAAAATGACTTACCACAATTATCTAATTTTCCTTTTGTTAACATAATTGTTACTTGATTTGTTTATTTTCTTTGGATTTACTCTTCATTAATTCTTTTGTTGAAGTATTTTTACATTTCCCATTGAGCTTATTAACATTCTGTATATTTAGATATAGCAATTAAAAACCATTTTAGTTTCTACTTTATCATTCATTTTCAAAGAATATTTTTGGAATTGTTATTATTATTTTCTTATTTCCAGTTTTATTACATTCTTTTATTTTAACTCTAACCATTTGGATTATTAAGCCTAATTTTTATTTCTTAAAAATTTTTAAATATGTAAATTGTATTACTAATTTTGGAAGGTGTATTTTAAGACAAAAAATTTGGCTCTAAATCACCATTGCATCACACTGATTTTCTATATAATTTGAGAAATAGAATTTATAATACAAAAAATAAGGGCTTGCCTCTCAGTAAATACTTTAGATAAACATATTTTAACTCAATATGAAGAGTAGATTATCAAATAAGCTCATAAAAATAAGATTCTACCCATTTTTTGCTTGTTTAATTTTCACCCCATTTTATTATATTTTTCTTCAAACAGAACCACATAACTTGAACCATCTTGTTCTGCCTCTCAAATCGAGGAGGAAATAATGGAGGGTACCAAGACCAAACAGTTGTATGATCACTAAATAGTAATAAAAATGATTGGACTTAAACATCTAACCCAAAGCCAATGACATCAGAATAAATAACCAATCAACAACAAGCTAAACACAGAGGGGCCCACTTATACTAGCAGCCCGGGCGGTAAGGGAGTGAGGTATGGGATGCATACTGGGAACGAGGGTTTGGTGGGAGGACAACTTTGATGGTGGAAATTCCCCTGATTCAATGTCAATATGTACCTAAAATATTACTGTGAAAGATATGTAATTCACTTTGGTCAAAATAAAAATTATTATTATAAAAAATAATGCAACAGTATGTACTGTAGAAGAGATGCATGTTAGATCTAAACTATACATACATTAGAAGTGAATATGTGTGTGCGTTTGTGTGTGTGTATAAAAGTCAGAAAAAAGTAGAGATGGTTAAGCAATGCCAGATAATATAGAGCCCCGGCCAAAAACTGTCTCAACACTACATATAAAATAAACATAGACCCTGCAAGTACATACAACATCAACAGAATTGAGCTAAGAAATAGGAAGTCATAAAATAAAATCATTTTCAAAACATAAATTTATAAAAAATTTTAGGATACCCTTTAACAACTAATTAAAAACCAATAAAAAAAAGACGTTTTAAAACATATTTATAGGAGGGGCCAGAGTGATAGTGAAGCATACAGGGCATTTTGCCTTGAACGCAGCCAACCTGTGACTGGTCCAAATTTGATCCCGGGCATCCTATATGATCCCCCAAGACTGCCGGGAGCCATTTCAGAGTGCAGAGCCAGAAGTAACAGCTGAATGCCATCAGGTATGGGACAACCCCCCCTCCAAATATATTGAAATAAATAAAAATTAAGACAGTGTCTTAAAATTTATGTCATAGAGCAAAAGTAGGATGGCTGAAATTTATACATTTAAATGCTTATATCATATTTTAAGTAAATAACAGGCCAGATAGATAGTGCAGTAGGTAGGGAGTTTGCTTTGCATGTGGCCTGGACTAGATCACTAGCATCAGATATGGTCCCCTGAGACCCAACACTTCTCTGGATAAAGAGTCAAAAGACTACCAAGTGTCATCCTTCAAAATGCAAACAACACAAAATACAACAAAAATATATTGAAATAACAATGGCAAAATTGAACCCAAGATTAACACATGAAAGGAAACAATAAATGATAATAATAATAATGAATTGCAAAAAATAGATGCTACCACTGCACTATCACTTTGGCCCCTTATTTCAATTTTGTAACAAGCGAAAACAATTTCAAAAAAGACATTTGCTCTTCTATGTTCATTTTTTTATTTTTATTTCTATTTATTTATTAAACATATTCTTTGAATTGCCATAAAATGCACAGTCACAAAATTGTTCATAATTGAGTTTCAGTCATACAATGTCCAACACCCTTCACCAGTGTTTATTTCCCAATACCTATGTCCCAATTTCTCTCCAACCTTCCCTCTTCTATAGCAGATTATTTTTCTTCTCTCTCTTTCTCTCTCCCTCTCTCTCTTCACTCTCTTCTCTCTCTCATTTATTCTTTTAGACACTTATTTGCAATGTCATTACTGAAGGAATAACATGCCCATCACTGTATCTCCTTTCAGCGCCCAATTCTTATCCAGAGTGATCATTTTCAACTATCATTGTCATAGTGTTCCTTTCTCTATGCTCACTGCAATCCCCTGCTCTTTGTGCCAAGATTTCTACTGTGGGTTCGTGCTTCTGGCCCTTTCTATGTCTTTAGATATCATAGTATATTTTTCTATCCCACAGATAAGTGCAATCATTCTATCTCTATTCCTCTCCCTCTGACTTTAACGTTTACTACAGCACTACTCAGAGTAGCCAAAATCTGTAAACAATCAAAGTGTCCAAGAAAAGAGGACTGGATTAAAAAAACTATTGAACAAATACAAAATGGAATAATACTCAGTTATTTTTAATTAAAATTTTGTAATTTTATAGTAGCCAAAAATCTTGAAAAAATTAACTGGCAGGTGAATTTTTAAAAAAAACATGGTGTATATAAAGGAATATGTTCAATTTTTAAAGGAAGAACATTCTAACAATATATAAGAAGGATGAACCTGGGACCTTTATAGAAAAGTTTTATTGATTCCTCTTAAGTTTTATACTTTAGTCAATATTTACAGAAAGTAAATGGGTTATTGCAAAGGACTTGGAAGCAAGAGATTAGGGAGTTAAAATGAATTTCATGGATACATTCATGAGTTAATGAGTTTCTTAAGCTATTCTGCTTCATGGGCATAAAATTTCCATTGAGGAAAGTACAAAAGTTCTAAAGATGAATGATGATGGTTACTGCAGAATAATAAAAAAGTACTTAATGGCATAGAACTAAATAATTGAAATTAGATAAAGATAGACTGTAACCTATGGAAAATAATTGAGAGTCCAAAGAAAAATTCTAAATGTATGGGTATAATATGAACTGCATGCAATAAATGTAGCAAAATACAGTATCTTCAATGAACCATATTGAACACTGGATAGTCACATAGAGAAAACAAAAACAATTAAACCCCACTTTCAATCCTTCACAAAAATTAATTAAAAGTGCATTTAAGGGGGCCAGAGAGATAGCACAGTGGTAAGACCTTGCATGTGGCCAACACAGAAGAAAGCTAGTTTGATCTCTGGCATCCCATATGGTCCCCCAGCCAGCCAAAGGCGATGTCTGAGTGCAGATCCAGGAGTAACCCCTGAGTGCTGCTGGATGTGGCCCCCAAACCAATCAACCAATCAATAAATAAAGTTTTTAAAAAGTGCATTAAAGACCTCAAAATTAGGCAAAAATTCATAACAATCTACTAGTCAAAAGTATACAGGATAAGGACATCAGATATGTCCTTAATGATTTGATAGAGAAAGCAACAACAACAAAAACAAAAATAAACAAATTGAACTACTTCAAGCTAAAAACTATTTTGCATGGCAAAAGACACTTGAGCTAAAATATAAATACACCCTACTGAATAGTATGTTTGCACATAATACATAAACTAAAGGGCTAATATCCAAAGTATATAAATCATTCACAAAGCTCAACAACAATAAAAATCAATAGTCCCCTTTATAAATAGGAACAGAAATGAAAAGACTTTTTCCTAAAGAAGACCTAGAGGTGGCTAGAAAAATACATTGGACAAGTGAAATGCTGCCCGAGAAGTAGAAACTCTAAGTGTATCTTTATTATATATTATTTTAAAAATGAAAAGTCTTTTTTCAGCAAAGTTTACCTGACCAATGAAGATTTGCCTAGGAATTGGAAAACCTTCTCATCTGACCAACCAGTTTATATTTTTTAAGTGTTCTAACCCGTTTCACCTGGTTGGTTTTTCAGCTGCAACATATCTTCATTGTGTGTGTGTGTGTGTGTGTGTGTGTGTGTGTGTGTGTGTGGTGGCCATCTCTATGTCTGTCTAATGCCTGTCTGTATTGTACAAAATGCCTACGCTATATATAGTCTTATCCTGTTAAATATAACCATTCCTTTTCACCCTCCCCTGTTTACCACATCACAAATTATTTTCTATCCTTTTGCTCTCTCATTCCTGATTTATTTCTTCCTACTTAACTCTTTTTACTCTCAGTTATTACCTCCTCAGGAACCAGAATATTTTATGCACCCCAACCTTCTGCCAGTCTGCTCCCAAAGCAAGCGAACAACCTCCCAGCCCAATGTGCTTTGGCCCAGGAAGAAGCTGCTGATATTGCTCCTGCTGATTTACTTTCTATGGACCCTTTTCTCCCACTTTCTTTTTCTGTGGACTGTTGCTCACTACTGAATTCAGCTTTCAAAAGACCCTAGAGCCTAGACTCAAGGACATTTCCTGACCCATGACTGCCACAAGCTTTTTTTTCTTTTTTAATTTAGACACCACAGACCATGTTGCAAGCTGAAGATACACTCTGGATTTTATTTTACACACAGACTACTATAAAAGACTTAACAGGGATATGTATATTTTTCTAGGTATATTTCCTTAATAGGTATAATTTTTAGTGTGTATTTCCTTATGTAAATGTAATTTTCCTCACCTCTTTTTTCTAATATAATATCTTATGGATACAAGGATGGTTCACTATAAAAATCAATTAAAGTAGCATAGTACATTAATAAAAAATAAAAAGTAATATACTTTTCTATTGTAGAGGAAGAATTCAGCAAAATTAAAAATGATCTATGTTAAAAACCTTCAAGAAAATGGGTATTAAAGATATATACCTCAATACAGTAAAAGCTATATGCAAAAAGACCACAAACAACATTATAACAAATGATCAAAAACATAAAAGATTTTTAAGGTCAGGAGCAAGATAAAGGTATCCACATTAATCACTACTCTTTAACATAGTATCAGTAGTCTTAGCTACTAAAATAAGACAAGATATATAAAGATATTGAAATTATAAATGAAATCACTATACACAGATAATTTTATATTGTTTACAAAGACCCTAAATATGTAATCCTAGATACAATAAATCTATACAGCAAAATATATGGCCACAAAACAATGCACAGAAACTTATTAAATTCTTAAATTAAAAAAACAATGTATAAGAGAAACAAATAATTAAAAGTAGCATTCACTATATGCCAAATAAAAGCTCAATTATCTAATAATCAACTTAACAAATAAGGTGATTGACTCATTTAAAAAAACTGTTAAGTAACTTTTGGAAGAAATGAGATATAAAGAATGTAAACCCTTATACAAACTAGTATTCCCACTATAATTTATTAAAGAGAATTTTTGCTCTATTTCATGCTTTAGTCCAATTGAGGTAAATTGACTTTATATACATTTGTGGGCTTATCACAGACTCATAAGTTTATTATTTAATTTTTGATTACTATAACATCATAGTTTAATATAAAATCTGAGAATAAAATGCTTCCTATCTGTTTCATCATTAGCAATTTTGCTATTTGGATATTTATAGTTTTATACATATCTATGAAGTATTCTATGTCATTGAAAAACACATACTAATTTTTATGCAGAATTCACTAAATCTGTAAAGTGTTATGGGGAAGTTCGCCATTTTAATGAAAGTAATTCTTCTTTTTTCAGGTTTGTTTAGTAGGAAATTCTAGTAGACAAGGTACTCTTGGGTTCTGAGTTCATGTTAGAACCAGGTTATAAATTATGAACCCCACAGATAGAGATAGAATACTGCAAGCAGCAAGATCAAAAAGGGAAATTACATTCAAGGGAGCATCCTTGAAATTTACAGCAGACCTGTCACCAGAAACACTCAAGGCCAGAAGGCAGTGGTAGGATATAGTGACAAAACTGAATGAAATAAATGTTTCACCAGAATACTGCATCCAGTAAAACTCACTTTCAGGTTTGAAGGAAGTATACATGGCTTCACAGATAAACAACAGCTCAAAAATTTTACAGATTCAAAACCTGCCTTAAAAGAAAAACTGAAAGATATATTCTAAAGACAACAAACACACCAAACTTCTACACAAAGATGGCAATAAATCCCATGACAATTATCTCTCTCAATGTCAATGGACTAAATGCACCCATTAAGAGGCACAGAGTGGTGAAATGGATTAAAAACTGAACCCAACCTTCTGCTGCCTACAAGAAACACACTGAATAGTCAGAAAAAACATAGACTCAAAATCAAAGGCTGGAGAAAAATCATCCAAGCAGAATTTAAAAAGCGGGGGTGGCCATGCTAATATCAGATGACACAAACTTTATACTCAGAAAAGTTGTAAGGGACAAAGATGGACATTATGTACTAATGAAGGGATATGTACAACAGGAAGAAATCACTCTCCTAAACATATATACAACCAATGAGGGACCAACAAAGTATTTGATACAATTGTTGACAAATCTGAAAAACAATATCATTAATAGCACAATAATTGTGGGAGACCTCAACACGGGCCTGTCAACACTTGATAGGTCAATCAAAGTGAAACCCAACAAAAATATACTAGACCTGAAAAGAGAAATGGAAGAAAGAGGCCTAGTAGATATATATAGGACACTCCATCCTCAGAAACCTGGATACACATTCTTTTCCAACATACATGGATCATTCTCCAGGATAGACCACATGCTGGCACATAAAACATACCTCCATAAAATTAAGAACATAGACATTTTTCAGTCTATCTTTGCTGACCACAAGGATCTGAAGTTAGATGTGAACTACAAAGGGACACAGAAGAAAAAATTTAAAACATGGAAATTAAACAGTCTACTACTGAACAACCAGTGGGTCTGAGATGAAAACAAAAAAGAAATCAAAAATTTTCTGGAAACAAACGACAATGAAAACACAAACTATCACAACTTATGGGACACAGCAAAAGCGGTACTGAGAGGAAAATTTATAGCTTTGCAAGCACACATCAGGAAGGAAGAAAGAGCATACATGAATAGCTTAATGACGCAGATTTTAGAATTAGAAAATGATCAACAAAAGGAACCAAAAACAGGGAGACAGAAGGAAGTAACAAAGCTAAGAGCAGAAATCAATGAAATGGAAACTCAAAAAACAATTCAAAAGATCAATGAAAGCAGAAGTTGATTCTTTGGAAAAATAAACAAGATTGATAGACCATTAGCAAAACTCACAAAGAAAAAGAGAGAGAAACTTGATAACACATATTAGAAATGAAAAGGGGGAGATCACTACAGATACTGCAGAGATTCAAAGGGTATTCAGAGAATACTTTGAGAAACTTTATGCCACAAAATATGAGAACCTGGACGAAATAGATAAATTTCTGAACTCATATAACCTTCCACAACTGAATAAAGAAGATATAGCATATCTAAACACCCCTATAACTATTGAGGAAATTAAAACCGTAATCAAAAATTTGCCCAAAAGCAAAAGCCCAGGCCCTGATTGATTCACAAATGATTTTTTTCAAACATTTCAAGAGGAACTACTACCAATCTTGGCCAGGCTCTTTTATGATACTGAAAAAACAGGAACACTTCCAAATAGCTTTTATGAAGCCAACATCACCTTAATACCCAAACCAGATAGAGATGCTGCCAAAAAAAGAAAATTACAAACCAATATCTCTGATGAACTCAGACGCAAAGATCCTCAACAAAATCCTGCAAACAGGATCCAATGCCTCATCAAGAAGATTCATTCACTATGATCAAGTAGGTTTTCCTCCCAGAAATGCAAGGATGTTTTAACATCCATAAATCTATCAACATAATACACAACATAAACAACAAGAAAAATAAAAATCACATGGTCATATCAATAGATGCAGAAAAAGCATTTGATAAGGTTCAACGCCCATTCTTGATGAAAACTCTAAGCAAGATAGGAATAAAAGGAACCTTTCTCAATATAGTTAATGCCATCTACCACAAGCCAATGGCAAATATTATCCTCAATGGAGAAAAATTAAAAGCCTTCCCTCTAAATTTTGGTACAAGACAAGGCTGTCCTCTCTCACACTCCTATTCAACGTAGTACTGGAAGTACTTGCTATAGTGATTAGGCAAGAAAAAGATATCAAGGGAATCAGATAGGAAAGGAAGAAGTCAAGCTATCACTGTTTGCAGGTGACATGATACTCTACTTAGAAAACCCTATGGACTCTACCAAAAAGCTTCTAGAAATAATAGATTCATATAGCAAAGTGTCAGGCAACAAATTTAACACACAAAAATCAATGGCCTTTTTATACACCAATAATGATAGGGAAGAAATGGACATTAAGAAAAAAATCCCATTCACATCAGTGCCACACAAACTCAAATATCTTGGAGTCAACCTGACTAAAGATGTGAAGGATTTATACAAAGAAATTTTAAAGCTCTGCTCCAATAAATAAGAGATTACACGCAGAAATGGAAACACATACCCTGCTCATGGATTGGCAGGATCAACATCATTAAAATGGCAATACTTCAAAAAGCATTGTACAGATTTAACACAATTCCTCTAAAGATACCCATGACATTTTTCAAAGAAGTGGATCAAACACTTCTGAAATTCATTTGGAACAATAAACACACTCGAATTGCTAAAGCACTCCTTTGGAAATGAATATGGGAGGTATTACTTTCCCCAATTTTAAGCTGTATTACAAAGCAATAGTTATAAAATACAGCATGGTATTGAAATAAAGACAGATCCTCAGATCAGTTGAATAGGCTTGAGTACTCGAGAAGGTTCCTCAGACATATAACTACCTAGTTTTTGATAAAGGATCAAGAAATCCTAAATGGAGCAAGGAAAGCCTATTCAACATGTGGTGTTGGTACAACTGATTAGCCACTTGCAAAAAAGCGAACTCAGACCCCCAGCTAACACCATGTATGAAGGTAAAATCCAAATGGATTAATGACCTTGATATCAGATCTGAAACTATAAGGTATATAGAACAACATGTAGGTAAAACACTCTATGACATTGAGACTAAAGTCATCTTTAAGGGGGAAACAGCACTTTCTAAACAAGTGGAAGAAGTGATAAACAGATGGGACTATATTAAGCTGAGAAGCTTCTGCATCTCAAAGAAGATAGTGCCCAGAATACAAAAGCCACCCACTGAGTGGGAGAAATTATTCACCCAATAATCATCAGATAAAGGACTAATATTCAAAATATACAAGGTACTGACAGAACTATACAAGAAAAATACAACTAACCCCATCAAAAAATAGGGAGAAGAAATGAACAGACACTTTGTAAAAGAAGAAAGGCAAATAGCCAAAAGGCACATGAAAAGATGCTCAACATCACTAATTGTCAGGGAGATGCAAATCAAAACTACTATGAAGTACCACCTCATGCCATTGAGATTGGCACATATCACAAAGAAGGAAAACAAGCAGTGCTGTTGGGGATGTGGAGAGAAAGGAACTCTTTTTCACTGCTGGTGGGAATGCTGTCTAGTACAACTTTTATGGAAAGTGATACGGAGATTTCTTCACAAACTGGAAATTGAGCTCCCATATGATCCAGCTATACCACTCCTAGGAATATACCCGAGGAACACAAAAATACATACAAAAATCCCTTTCTCACACCTATATCCATTGCAGAGCTATTTACAATAGCCAGACTCTGGAAACAACCAAGATGCCCTTCAACAGATGTGTGGCTAAAGAAACTGTAGTACATATACACAACGGAATACTATGCAGCTGTCAGGAGAGATGGAGTCATGAAATTTTCCTATACATGGATGTACATGAAATCTATTATGCTGAGTGAAATAAGTCAGAGAGGGGGAGAAAAAGACACAGAATAGTCTTACTCATCTATGGGTTTTAAGAAAAATGAAAGACATTTTTAACAGTATCTCAGAGGCAAGAAAGATGATGGCTGGTAGGTGAAGCTCATGACATGAAGCTCACCACATAGAGTGATGAGTGCAGTTAGAGAAATAACTAGACTAAAAACTATCATAACAATGTGAATGAATGAGGCAAGTAGAAAGCCTGTCTCGAGTACAGGTGTGGGTGGGGTGGGGAGGAGGGAGATCTGGGAAATTGGTGGTGGGAATGTTGCACTGGTGAAGGGGGGTGTTCTTTACATGCCTGTAATCATACAACTATAATCATATTTGTAATCCTGGTGTTTAAATAAAGATAATTAAAAAAATAAAAACAAAACAAAACAAAAAAGAACCAGGTTATAGAGATTGTTCAGCTTATTATTTTTACCCCCGTGTGCAGCAGTAGTATCCTGTGGTATTGTTGCTTTTTTACATAGGCAAATTAAAATGGGGAGATCTTATGCATAGAAAGAATTTCTTATATATTAGTGATAGGAACTCAGAAATGTTTTTTTATTGCAAAGGGGTCTTTTACCTTGAACATGTATCATAGTGAACTGACCTAAGATTCAGTAAATCAGACATTGGCCATTCACGGGCTGAACCTTGGAACAAATCTTTGGAACTGGTACAGTTTTCTCCACCAGCACCAGGAATCAAACTTCTACCAGGGAAGGCCTTAATGCTGCCCTGGCACTGCCTTGCTCCAGGTGGGTTCATATGATACCCTGACAACTTTGATACAGCAAAAACTTGGTGTCAGGGTGGGTCTCCCTGCCTCACCACCTAATAGGGAGATGAAACCAGAGACATTTCAAGATACCCTATCTTATACAAAGTATCTATACAGAAAACAAGATCGCTAACTATTGAAACTGGACTTCAACAACCATGATTGAGAACTTTGTTTGAGACCATGAAGAAAAATTTTGGGGTTTGACAACTTATTGTGCATAGAGCACGTCTTATGGCAGGATGCTTCATGGGTAGGGACATGCAGTTTTTAGGCCAAAGGTATATTTCTTTATATTTTCCCCAACTTCTACAACACCTGTACAAAAAACTGCCACCCTCTTTTTTATCTTTTAGATAGGGGTTCCTACATTTTATAGAAACTTGGGACATGAATTACTCTGTTATATCCCATATTTCTACATTTTTCTATAAAATTAAGAGAGGGGAAGAAATTACAGGGGCCAGGGCCAAGTGGTCTCAGATACATTGGTGGAGATTTAAAATAAGACAGAACTATATATCCAAGCCAAAGACAACAACAATGGAATCAAGAGACCCAAGCTCTAACCATCTAAATTCTAAATGGCCCTGTTATACTGAGAGGCTAGGGGGCAAAGGGTGATGATATAGGATATATACTGGGAACATTGGTGGAGGGAGGTCAACCCTGGTGGTGGGATTCATTGTGTGTCTGTGTGGTCTGTATGTCTGTGGTATTTTTTTTTGTAAATCACTGTGGTTTATATACATAACATAATATTTACAAAAAGATCTTCAGGTGACTAGTATGCTTATAAAAAGTTTTGTTGGGCCAGAAATATAGTACAGAAAGTTGGACAACAGATGATCCAAGTTCAATCCCAGTACTGCATATGGTCCCAGCACTGTCAGTAGTGATGTTTGAACACAGAGTGAGGAATTATCTCTAAAATATTGTAGGTTTAGTATAAAAAAAAAGAAAAGAAGAGAAAAGAAAATAAAAAGTGCCATAGTAACTTAATAGAAAATGCAAATTAAAACAACAATGAAACATTCTCATGCTATGAGAACAGAATATATAAAAAATATTGGAAACAACTAGAATTGATGGGAATGCTGTGAAAAGGGAACTCATTCCATTTTTATAATCAGAATGACATCTGTTTTAGACTCTGAAAGCTGTATGAAAATTTCTCAAAGGAAGAAATAATAGGACTCTCATAATACTCAACTATTTCTCTTTTTGATATCTAGCACCAAACACAAAACTATATAGTTGAAAATATACCTATACTCTGCGGTGCTTAGCTCAACAGCCAGAATATGGGAGCAACCCAAATATCTCACAAGCAATGACTGGATAAAGAATTTATGGTATACACATACATACAATAAATGCTTAACAACTGTAAGCAAGGATAAAATCAATCATTTTATTGTAATGTGGATGGAATTTAAGGGTATCATGCTAGCAAAATAAGTCAGAGAGATAGGAAAATACCAGATGATCACAACCATCTGTAGAATAAAGAGAGAAAAAAATAAGAGAACATAAATACTAAACAATGACAAACCTTTACTTTGTGATACTGAGCCAATTATCAAGCAGAGGGACTTGGATGAGGAGTATGGTGGAAAGAAACCAAACTGAGTGACATAGAATGGAAGATAGTCATGAGGCCCTTTGGTAGTGGGGGGGTGCAATAGTATTGTACATATTAATTAAAAAAATATGCCATACTAATTTTATAACATTTAAAATAATGCAGTACTTAGCTAAGTTATAAAATGTTGCTTACATTTTTATTACAAGTTTTAGTAGTCCCAAGCATGAGTTTCCTCAACCAGAAAGTAAGATTCCAGGGGCAAAAATCATACTTCATTTACTATCCATTCTCAATACCCAGTCTGCATTTTATCCTTGATAAAAAATATACACAAGCTCATCCATTCTCTTTGCTTATACTAGCAGAAGTACAAAGCTGTAGAAAGTGGTAAAAAGATACTCTGTGAATGATTAAAAAACAGCATGGATTATACATGCATTTATTAAAATATTTTCTTGCTTATGAGATACTTCTATATCCATTTTCTATCAGTATGTTTGCAAGAACCCAGAGAAGCAAAATATTTACGAATGGGCTTTTATCATTGAGGTTCACTTTTTAATCCAAAGCTAGAGAATTTGAAAGTGATGATATTGAATATATAAATGTTACATTTCACGTTTCTTTGAAGAATTTTACCCATAACATTAACCTTGATCTTCTGACCTTTAAATGAAGGTAAAACAAAGACCATTCTCTTTGAAATTCAACACTTATAGTTGTTCAGCTGCAATTAGCTCTTCTTAATTTTTGAACTTCAGTATTCAAGTTATAAAATTGGAATTTCCTCAGAAGGAATTCTGGCTAAGTTATAAATTCATTAAAATACTAATTATATTATGAATGTATATTAATACAGCAAAATGATACTTCTATTTAATGTAAGAATATTAACCTTCATTAAGTCATTTTGCTAGTTTATTAGAAATAAAACAATAAAATGGAAAATATTCAAATTCTTGGCATAATATCATAAATAAATAAAAAATATACTATTATGAAGCAGAAGAATTTGAAGTCTATGTCTTTTCTGTTGTTGTTGTTTTTTTCTGAATCTGAGCTTTTTAAGATTAAACCATCTGCTAACTCAAAAAAGGCTTTAACAAAAATTTAGGAAGACATCAGCAAGGATCCTGATTCATTCTCTGCCCTGATCTCTAGGACTTGAGCTGCATTTCTGGTGCTTTACTTAGCCCTTCAATCCCTTATTGCCTTTCGGTGCTAAAGTAAATTTATGTAAAATCCCGCATGAAATCCAAAAAGTAAGCAGGTAAGCCACTTTGGATAATTCCCAGTGAGCTTTCTCTCTGATTGTCACAAAGAAAGGGCATATTTATTTGCTGGCTAGTAACCAGAATGTATCTCTAGCAAAGCACTCACAGTTTTATAGACAGACATCAGATGGTCTTTCTAGCTCAAAAGATTGTATACAGACAAATCTTTATTATTAAATCTTGCAAAAAGTAGTCCAGTTTGCAAAAACATGAAATAAACACATCTACAAAAATGTCAGAAATTCCCTGATTAGGACAGATGTACATGGATCAAATGCTGAGTCAAAGTCCTCCAAGGTAAGTCCTCACTCCAGCGCCTTTTCTACTTTTCTATTTTTATAATGAGACTATTTCAGATCATCTATTTGAATGTCTCTTAGTTCTTCTCCTATCATAAAAAGGTTACCAATTTTTATGTTTCTATTCCAACAACTGAAGAACCAGTTTAGCATAAATAAACATGGTATTCAAAATTACAGTGATAGTACCCTAATTTAAACTCATATTCCTCATTTAAATTCATATTTATCCAAATATGCTTCTTCTAAGACCAGCCTAAAGTTCACTGCCACCAAAAGTTCTTTGAGATTAAAACCCAGAATCGCCATATTCCCTTTTCATGATGAGTCATTCGCTACACTATACACTTTGTCCAGTGGTGAGTGTAGGTCTCCAATGTTCCTCTTCACTAAGCCATTGAATTTTTGACTAATTAATTGCCTCAACTGGCACATCATTAAGAGCCAATGGAAATAATATTAAAAGTTATTCCAAGACAATAGATGACAAATAAAGATGTACCATCAACTAATCATTTCTCACTATGTTCAATATATGGTGTTAAGTGGAAAAATCCAGAAAGCTGTGGGATATATCCAAAGTCAACTGGAGTATTTAGAAGATTCAGCGTTAAGTTCTAGTCTAATTTCAAAGTTGCTATTGTATTACCCAAATAGTTTCACATAAATACTAGCATTTTGTATTATTTTGCTTTATTGTTTTCAGTCTATCCCTCATGTTCTTGGAGGCTACTGCGATGCTTTGGGGTTGTTTCATATGATATTAGGGCAACATGCAATGTCAGAGTATGCAGTAAGAGTATGCTCTACAGCCCATTGAACTATTATCTCATTCTAAAAATATCATTTTAATTAGAAAAAAAAACAAAAAGGCTTGTTTTTTTTTAACATGTTCAGCTCACTAAGTAACATCCTGTAAGGAAAAGAAGTGCTGGCTGAGGGGTGAGAGCAGAACTTAACACTCAATTCACCCACTTTGACTTCCTTTATTCTTCATATTTCATGCACATACTTTGAAACTAGATATAATCAGAATGTTTATGAAGCTACCACAAAAGTGTACTGCTAAATTTCTAAGACTTTATGGTTGCCAAGGAAACCATAATCCTTTCTTGCAGAGAAATTTCTTGTAGAGTGGGATGTGAGTCAGAGATACCAAGAATTGAAATCTTTACAAAGAAACTATGTACGTGAGAATACAGACACATCACTACATACTCTCCCACTTACGTTTCACTAAGCTCATCTTTATCTCCACATCGCAAACATTACTATTACACCACCAGTAGAATCTAAAATCTATCACCACCCCACTGCTATTCTGTCTATTCCACTGCTATAAATTCCAAAGATATCTAATTTCTTTGAAACTGTTTGTACATATTGGGGATGGACATCAGAACAAAAGGGACACTTTAAATGTAAAGCAGATGTTCAGGTATAAAGCCTGAACCTTAGTGATATTTCTGGACATACCTTAAACTTTCCTCTATATGTGATCTTTTTTTTGCAGATTTCACCTTCCAGATTCTGAATATGTTCCAATCCCCTTTTTGTTAGGATCTCAAACATTTGTTCTGATCTTTGAACAGTTCAGGACAGATGCTGCTCTACTGGGATTGATGTGTGGTCAGATGAGAAATAGTTTCAAAGAATGAATAATTATTCTAGATGAGAATATTTAAGGCAGTGAATTTGAAATTGCCCTTTGCCCTTCTCAAGGTCCCAGGGTCACAGACATAGTCAGCTCTAAACAGCCTGGAAATTGGAACTAGAATAAATGAGTAGAAATTCTGACCATCAGACCACTCTGAGCAGACTTTTACTGGAAGATTCTGACCATCCAGTTATTGGGATGGTAAGGAGAAGATGTTGGCAAGTTGGGAGCTGGAATACAAACTTTTAATATCCTTTCCTGACTCTTGCCTATAATTGTAGTTATCCTGGCTGTTGTGTAAAGGTCAAGGATTGCCTGCAAACTCCATATTAAAGATTAAAAAAAATTCCTGGTGGAACTTGCGTTAAAAACAGACATTGGGAAAACACTTTATTCCAAAAAGTTTATTTGCAGAACCCAGAAATATTCTCATTCAGGGAAAATAGAGAAAATACTTCCCTTAATCAAGAAGGGCACATTTTTCTAGTGAAGGAATAGAGATGGTGCTCTACTTTTTAGTAGGACTATTTGAAGGGGATTAACCTATTATGATCGTTGTCTACTTGAAAAAAATCTGTCTTCCATATGTTCATTCCAATAAAAGTAGGATTTATTTTCTATCTATCCACCAGTGAACAGTAATCTCTTCAATTCAAATAATACCTATTGATCACTTGTAGTGTGCTCAGTTCTTTCTGGTTTCCTTAGAATATTATGGGTTAGATTTTTCCAAGTCTTCCATCAAAAATATGAAGTATTAGCTATTCAACTCTAAGTCTTCAAGATAGGCCAACCCCTATCCCCAAGTTCTGCAGCTTGTTAATTGTGCTCAATAAAAATAAGCTTAGGACATTTTACCCCTGTTGATGACAAATGTATCTGAACTCTCCTTTTCCTTTTCCCTTTCCTATCTCTGAAACTATTATTTATCTCCCTGACACTCAGCATTCACATTTAGTCCCACATGAATCTTCCTCTGGAAAGAGACCCAAATTTATTTTTTCACTATTCTTGAAGTAATTCTCTGAAAGGATGTGTGTTCACCGTTGTAACAGTGTTTACTTACCTGCCCAGTGGTCTGCACAACTTGGCCTGGGTAAGCACCATTGTAGATGCCATATACTCAATCAATATTTAAGACACTTCTAGACAAACTAGACCTACTTTATTTGTGACACCAAATAAATGGGAGGCATGAACACTGCCAAACTTCTTTCACTAATGGGACTTCCTGGAAAGCTTATGGCCATCATTCCACACTTAAATTCTTTTCTGCATTCTCAACAGATATGTTGAGTTCCAAAACCTGATTCAGAGGTAAAGTACATCCAGAATCACTAACCTCTGACACGTTCTCAAAGGAATTCCTGAGAATTCTTACAGGGCCAAAGAAAGCTGCTAGTTGGCACACCAGCCAGAAGAACTTACAAGCACTTAATGGCAATTTAGCTTGGCCAAATGTGAAGTCATTATATTGACTGTGAGTAGATTAATTATGCCTAATAAAATGTTGACTGAAACTTTTTATTTTCAGATGTAATGATCACTCACTACAAAACATATTTAAGGCATCTTAAATAATGTTCCTATAATAGTTTATTCATTCATCACATAAAAGGCTAATTAGATATAGATTATATTTGATAACATGAGAATTTAATCATGGTCCCTATTCCACCTGAAAACCTAAATAGGAAAGTCAGAGTCTTTGTAAAACATGAAAACAGACATTTAATGTCTCAAGTAACATTTTCTCCTTAGAAAGCATGTAATTTTATTATTTTTAATGATAAAATGCTGGCTTGTCAAAAAGAATTAGATGATTTATAAAGAAGTAGAGAATATGGGTGACCCCAGCACTCCTCTACCGCCTTGCTACAGATCTCCAGGGCATGTGGCCCGGGCAAGCCAGCGAGGTGGGTCCTTGGTGGAGCTTGAAGGTTGCCCTAGGCTTTCCCCCATTACCCACTCGGCTCTGTAGGGAGGGTCTGGGTGGGGGCCCTAAACTTAAGGCCTCTCAGTTTCTTAAATATTCTCTTTCCTTCCTGGGAGCTGGGAGTCTCTACCAGCATGGGGTTCAGCAGGCCTCTGCCATGCCAGAGGCCTTCTTAACCAGGCCTGGAGGGATGCAGGATTTGGATGACCCCAGCACCCCTCTACTGCCGTGCTCCAGATCTCCAGGGCTTCCCCAGGCCACATGCCTGGGCAAGCCAGCGAGGTGGGTCCCTCGGCGGAGCTTGAAGGTTACCCTAGGCTTTACTTGTGGGTTGCCCTAAAGCAGTCACTGGTAATCTCTTACCAGTCTGTATTTCAAAACAAGATACATTAGTAGTTGTCACTATCATTGAGTTATGTTTTTGTGTATGCAGAATGTCCATTTTGTACTCTTCCCTTTTCACACCCTTACAAAAGATTATTTTTCTCTTAACTCTCTCACCCCCTATCATCATTACTCTACATTTACCCTTTTTAACTTAAGTACTGTAGAATCCTAAGTCACAGATCATAGCTATTGGTGCCCTGGAGTTAACACCCCACAACTATTCCAAAAGGCATAGAATGTACAAGTATGTCTTTTCAACATTTTATGTGTGTTTTCTTTGATGGCTATAACACTTGCTGAATATTTTCTTATACACTGATGATTTCCCTTTTTTTTTTTTATCTTTTCTTCTCTTTGTGAACTGTTCAATAGGGAATTTGGTGAAAGAGTCCCTCAGTTTAATGCTTATGTTTGAACCAAGTCAAGGATATTGTTGGATGTGTTCTTATGCCCCCATATACTTCGATAACGCCACGTGGCTCTATTTCTTGTTTGCTTAGACACATTAAAACGAGAAAATACTATACATACAAATAAGTTCTTGTCTAATAGAGATGGGAACACACAAATCTTGTAGTGCAATGGGACCTTACACCCTGCACATTGGCATAATGACCTGGCACAGGCCTCAGAAGAATGGGCATTCTCCATTCACCCCTGATCTAGGGAAGACATCACCTGGAGGCAATCCTCAATCAGGGAAGACCCTACCGCTCCTCTGACATCGAACTACTCAAAAGAGACTTCCCTTAACACTGAGAAGACTTAACAACAATGACCTGCTTACTGGACTGGGCTTTCTGTATTGTCCCTTAATTGTGAGGTGAAACAGAAGATACTCCACACCAGCCTGACTTCAATGTAGGATGTGTAGATTCCAGGATCTTTAATACAGAAAACTGATGCCAACAATAGAGACTGCATGAAAAATAAAACTATTGGCACTACAGACAATGACTTGGATTGAACAAACTAGTTTGCCTGGAGCCTAGAGTTGGTCTTATGTCAGGAAACTTCAGGGGTAGGGTTTCCTTATCTTTAGACCTTTCCATGTCCCCCATATTTTGGTGGGCCTATGCAAGCAATATTTGCCACTCTAATACCATTTTTACTGTGCTCCTTTGACTCTAACCCTTCAGAAAAAAAAAATACCTCTTAAACTTTTGATGTTAACTTAAACCAATATGCATGTGCATGAAAATATAAAAAAATACTATGCCTTCAATGTTTAAGGAGTTACATAAATTTTATGGCTTTAGATTGCTTTGTGTACTGCTAAGAAATGTTATAATGTACTACAATCTGGGGACTTGTGGACAATGTAATTGTACATGGGTTCTGCCTTATTTTTCTTAATGTTCTTTGACTGTAAGTTCAATATTTATGCGTCATCAAGGGGATTTCTTCTGAGAACTCTGTTTATGGGCAATTGTCCTTCCACTGTAACTTTACCTTGTCCTCTTTGCATCATTGTTCTCATAATTAAAAATAAAAATTAAAAAAAAGAAGTAGAAAATAAACTAAAACTTAAGCCATCTTTTGGGGGAAGGAGAATTGGTAATCACTCTTTGCAGTACTTATGGCTTGCTCCTGGGGAATGGATAGGAAATAGATACTACTTCCTTTGGAAAGCCCATATGGAAAAGATTGAGACTCCTCAAGTAGACAACACTCTGTGTTCAGGTACTGTTCCTGGTATTATACTAAGAAGTGATTCCTGGTAGTGCTCAGGGTCCATACACAGTTCTGAGGATGAAAACAGGTAGACCTCATGTAGGGAAAGTGCCTTAAAACCTGCACTATCTCTGTAGTATCGAAAGCATTTACCAGTCTTAAATTCCTTGACAAATGAATGTGAAAATAAAGTGAAAATGCTTTGGCCAGGCATGAAGTCTCATCAACTCTATTACCTCATAGATTTCCCTAGTTCTTAAATAAGGAAATTGTTTACAATGACTAAATTATGTAAAATGACTAAATCTGTTCTAATATCTGGATCTGAACCTTTTCATCTAGAGGCAAATCTCCCATTATTGGCTTTTCACATTTCTCCTATTTGTGAATTTCCCACTGAAGTTTGTTGTCCTCAGAAAATCTTGCTAAAGTAATTAATATCCCCAAATTTTTTCTTGTTTTACCTATAGTATATATAGCATGTGTCAGGAAATTTGAAATTATACTGTTCCTTTCTTAGTAAATTTTTAATAATCATTTATCTCCTGAATCTCTTCATTTTATATTAATGAAATTCACTTTTAAAGACTTGGACAACTATCTCAGATCCAATAGTATGAGTGCTGCCATATAAAAGAGAAAATAAGGTTGGAGAGGAGCTAGGGACAGGATAATGGCACTTGTCATTCATTCAACGGCATTGGCTACAACCCTAGTTTGAATTGCCAGCACCACATATGGTTCCCTGAGCATGCCAGGAGTTACACTGAAGCATAAAGCCAGGAATAGCTTGCATTGAGCACCACCAGGTATGATCCAATGTATATATATGTATATATACTCCAATATACATATATACATATATATGTATTGAATCATATATATGATTAGATATATATTGGATCATATATATATATCAATATACGTATATATGTATATTGGAGTAACCTGATAGTACTTTATTCAGGATAAGTCTTCTTTTCTTGTACATATCCCACTAGGGTGGTAAGTAGCTCTGAGTTGTCCCCCTACCCCTATCTGTTCTCCACCATGGGATTTGTACTACTCTTACTAATAAAGGCCTTGGGTTAAATATTTCTTCCAATTTTGGTCCTACAGCTAGCCTGTCTGACTGTTGTACTCTTTGCCTGCTTGCAGATAGCTTGTGGTGGAAGTTCCTTAACCTTTTTTTTTTTAATCTTCCTGACCTGTGTAGATTATTTCCTATGTTGGTGTTGCTTCCAGATCCACATTCCCCAATACCCCAGGGATTGGGATATGAAGCTTCCACTACATATAAACAAACAAACAAACAAAACAAAGTAAAGAGCATTAGTAACAGTTTGGGAATATCTTGTGTTATGTGAGTAGGGATATGAAATGCTATTGTCACCATGGAAAACAATATATCTAATTCTCATATACTTATAAATAAAATTTCATAACATGAATCAAAGATTAAACTTCTAGGAATATACACAAAAGAAGTGGAAGGAAGAAATCTAAAAAGGGGCTATATACATAGAAATATTATTTACAGTAGTTAAAATATAAAGTGATGCAAGTGTCTATCAATGAATATGGATAAACAAAAGATAATAATAATAATAATAATAGAATATCATTAATCCCTTAAAATAAAGAAATGGAGATAGTACAATGAGATAGTACAGGAGTTATGGCATTTGCCTTGAGTGCAGCTTACTCCAATTTGATTTGATTTATAGCACTGCATATAATCTCCTAAGCACTACCAGGGATCACTCCTTAGCATAGAAACAGGAGTAGTAAGTAGCTACTGAACATCCTGAGTATGGCTCAATTCTTCCCCGACATGAAAAAAAAATTATGGTTCATGCTGTAATACAGATGAAACCTGAGGATATTATTATGTAAGTCAAATAAATCATTCACACAAAAAAATAAAAACTGTAAAATACACTTTTACTTCAATAAGATAAAACATAAAAAGAAATAGAAATATCTAAAATGTGCTACGAGATTCCATGTGTTTGAGGTATATACAGTAATCAAATTTGTAGGATCAGAAAGCAAAGTGGTAGTTGCCAGAGTTTAGGAAGGGGGGGGAGTGGGAAATTGATAAGGTCTATTGGGTTTTTGTT